>NC_091229.1:4017657-4359645 GCF_040958095.1 Procambarus clarkii
AACTATACTCATGAAATGAACAGTATGGTAAACAACACAGCTCAATTTCAATGCAATGTCACACAAAATTATTAAATCGAAATGAAAATAAATTGAAATCTATGAAAATTCAAATTATCAATACAATCGGAAATATTGAAATAATATCGCAACATAATATAGTGTGGGTTGCTCTTACGTGCAACAGACGGTGCTGTTTTTCAAAAAAGGCATGGTTTTACCTGTCACAAGTGTGGCATCTATACTTATACTCACGAAATGAACGGTATGGTAAACAACATAGCTCAATTGCAATGCAATGTCACAATAACATTTAATAACAATAATAACAATAACATTTAAATATACTTTAAGATATAATCTAGAAGAAAATAAGAACATTGAAACGGTTCATGAACTCGATTTCAATAAAGGACACTATGGGGAACTTTGAAAAACAGTTAATGAGTATAATTAGACAGACTTGTTGCTAGGCAGAGGAGTAAATAATGAGATATATGGCAAATTTTGCAAAATATACGGCACACAAACATTCATACCCAAACAAAGCAAAATGCTAGGTAAGAACAAAGCAGTTGGCCCGTAGGGGAAAGGAGATACCCACAAGACTGGAATACAAGTCATTAACAAGCACACAAGTACTACACTACACAACAACCGCACTACTACCAGAACTGGACGAATCACTACCAAAACAACACATTGCACATCACTACCAAAACAACACAACACAACACAAGCATTGGCAAAGAATTATAGACCAGTTGCACTAACATCCCACATAATAAAATTATTTGAGAGTGATCAGGAGTCAGATTACTAGTTTTATAGAGACCAATGACCTCCACAATCCAGGCCAACAAGGATTTAGAGCAGTTTCTATGATCGAGCCACTGAGATCTATAAAGAATTCTGATCAAGAAAGAGATCTAGGGGTGGTTTTAGATAGAAAACTATAACCTGAGGATCATATTAAGAACATTCTGCGAGGGGCCTATGCTACACTTTTTAACTTTAGAATTGCTTTTAAATACATAGGTCAAAAAGTTTTAAAAGTTTTAAAAGTTTTTTAAACCTCTCGTGTATCATGAGTGTGTTAAAGCATCAGATGGTGCATTCAGATGATGAATATTACCTAGTTCCTTCATCTGGGAAGAATGAACACATATTGGAGCATTCGGTGAATAAAACTAACTACTGTAGTTTAATTGATCAACAGACTGTATATCATATGCAGACTGTATGTGGATCTGCGGGCCACTCCAAACAACACCCTGGTGGACCAAGCTCCACCAGGGCTAAAGCACAAAGTGATATAGATGTGATAGAGAAACTAGGTCAAATGGAGGAGTAGGTCTGTATATTAAACAGCACCTGACGTGCACAGAGCTACTAAACTCAATGTGGTGGTAGAGTGGTGGGGGGGGGGGGGGAAACATTGCAGAAAAAAACAAAAATACAATTTGGTCAACAAAACAGCATTGTTTAAAATAGAAGACATGGGTTGTCATTTTGGGGGTAAGGTAGGTTACATTGAGTTAATTAGTTAGTACTTAGTTTTTATCTTAAACTGGTTGGGAGAGGTACAGTGTTGCTGTGCTGGTGAAAGAACACCTAAAGGTAAATTAAATAATGATTGCGAATCCACAAGAAGTTGACATAATATCGCTAGAGATCTGCAATCAGGATGATAAACTTTCCTTAAAGAATTTGACAAACACTTGCTGATAGGACATGAAGTAAATGAAATGTATGTCAAGTTTTGTGAAATATATGATAAAAGCACAACAAAATTTGTACCAAAGGAGAGATGCAGAACTAGGAAAAGGGGTTTGTTCAACAGAAATTGCGAGAGGGCCTGAGACCCAAACACACACAAATGGAATCAATATATAGCAAGAGGCCAAACCCCCAAACATACAAGCGATGCAAAGATGCGAGAAACAGCAGCAGCATTAAGGAGAGGGACTTAAGGACCATAAATAAAGTGTGAAAATAAACTCGAGTAAATTTTTTTAACTACTCTCGACAGTGAAGAAAAACAAATATTCAGACGATTTGTGTTAGAATCATTAATCTTACACTTTCGGTCATATTCAACAACACAAATACATACACACACATTCCTGTTGCTGTAGCAAGTGAAGAATTACACACACAGATCACAATAACGTGATGCATCAAATGAACAAATCCACAAGGGCCGTGACGAGGATTCGAACCTGCGTCCGGGAGCATCCCAGACACTGCCTTAATCGACTGAGCTACAACAGGGTAAAAGGGTTGAAACCGAAGTTCTACTGAACTTACTGGATCCCATAGCCTCTCCGAGGCACAAACCAGGCTTTTACACAACCCCCCCCCCCCCCTGCACCCGAGCTATGTCAACAGGCCGTTCTCCCTCTTCGCCCTTCCGAATGCACCATATCAGTAAATTTTTTAATAATCTTTTAAAAATAGTAAATGCCACTATTTTTGCAAAATTATTACGAGATCTATTATTCTATAGAATAATGCATATAAATGCATATATGCATATAAATACAAAACATAAATACAAAACAAGTAAATGTAAATAATTTTACCTTGCACCTAGATCCACCAAGCCTGTATGGCGCGCGTTTCAGTACTTCGGAAATCTAGAACTATCTTGAATCTCTAATCTGCAATGAAACAATACATATTATTGCACTTACCAAAACATGGATGAATGTAGAAAATACAGAACTATTAGCTGAATATCAAATAAATGGATTTAATCTATTTCACACAGATAGATATATTACACCGTGTATATTAGGTAATACCTAACATACACGCCTCCACACACACTACATTTGAAATGTAGTCTCAAAAAGACTACATTTCAACAGCAAAGATTACTCCATAAAAAAATAATTAAATTATTGACCAACATGAGAGAGGGTTAGCCAACATGAGAGGGTTGTGTTGATTGCCTGAAAATATTTAAATTGTGTAATGTATTGAATGGCATTTTTCAAGTTACAACATTTTTTAAATTACTGAACTAGGTTCTAGGCTTTGCTAGGCTTAATTCAATTATTACAGATAACCCTAACCTAGCCTAGAACCCAGTGGGTTTTCTTCCTATTGGGGAGTGTTGTACATGCCTCGCCTCCACATACACACTAGCACAGCCAGGCCTCGCCTCCACATACACACTAGCACAGCCAGGCCTCGCCTCCACATACACACTAGCACAGCCAGGCCTCGCCTCCACATACACACTAGCACAGCCAGGCCTCGCCTCCACATACACCAGCACTGCCAGGCCTCGCCTCCACATACACCAGCACTGCCAGGCCTCGCCTCCACATACACACTAGCACAGCCAGGCCTCGCCTCCACATACACACTAGCACAGCCAGGCCTCGCCTCCACATACACACTAGCACAGCCAGGCCTCGCCTCCACATACACCAGCACTGCCAGGCCTCGCCTCCACATACACCAGCACTGCCAGGCCTCGCCTCCACATACACACTAGCACAGCCAGGCCTCGCCTCCACATACACACTAGCACAGCCAGGCCTCGCCTCCACATACACACTAGCACAGCCAGGCCTCGCCTCCACATACACACTAGCACAGCCAGGCCTCGCCTCCACATACACCAGCACTGCCAGGCCTCGCCTCCACATACACCAGCACTGCCAGGCCTCGCCTCCACATACTCACCAGCACAGCCAGGCCTCGCCTCCACATACACCAGCACTGCCAGGCCTCGCCTCGCCTCCACATACACCAGCACTGCCAGGCCTCGCCTCCACATTTAAACCAACCAAGCCCACAAATACGTTAACATGGACCAGCATTACACCGTCTAAGATACTCTGTCAGATGTAACAACTAAATTTGTGAATTCAAGACCAAATCTATTGTATAACACAGTGTTAGTACGAGAAAAACATTACTTACATTCGAAGCCGTGTTTTAAAATGGCGGCGGTCTTGTACTGACGCTCCAAACTGTGTGTTCGTTTGCGTATGATGAACGTGTGACAATTTACTACAACAATTATTTAATTATTCTTATTCTTTATTTTAATATTTTTAGGGTACATGAAATTTCAAACTTATTTGCACACAATAATATAATTGCATTGTCATAACCTTTATATATTACGGAAAATACGATGACATGAACGAAGTCAAAGTGAAGTTGAAGTCAAAGTCATTCGCCGAACGTATTAGTCATTTTTTTTCTCCCAAACGATAGGGGTAACAAATCCACAGAGAATATAAGTGTACAGTAAAGTCAATTTTATTCAGGAAAGTACATACATAGTTGATTTACAAACATAATGTTGGATTTATAGATAGAGCTAGTGCATACAATACCTAAAGCCACTATAGTAGGCATATAGCATTTCAGGCAACCGGGCAGTATATATGGACCCCTTACTCAAATCTCTGAATATGTTAGATATTAAGTCCCTGCACATACTCTCATGTGTATTTTATATATATAAAACGCTGCACTGTAATGTCAATCCTGACCTTAAAAGCTTCCTAGAAGGTTGTAACAGATCCCATGAGCACCACACCAGAAACAAATACCTATTTGATATTCCAAGAGTACGACTTAGTCAAACTAGAAATGCTTTACAAATCAAGAGACCTTGAATGTGGAATGACCTTCCCAATTATGTTAAAAACTGTACCTCTCCCAACCAGTTTAAGATAAATAAAGATAAATTTATAAGTTAAGAAAAATTCCACAAATCAACAACCCTGTTACTGACCCTGTATTTACCCAAGTCTTTCCTAAATCTAAACTTATCCAATTTATACCCATTGTTTCGTGTTCTATCTTGTGTTGACAATTTTAATACCCTATTAATATCCCCTTTGTTATATCTATTCAGGAAATTGTGGTTGATCTCGAACCCATTGATAATGTGACGACTTATACAGAATTTTGTAACTATATCATCAAGATTGTAACCAGCTTAGCTAAATGTAGTGTGGGGTTCAGTCCCTAAGCCCATATATGTGCCTCTCTAACCATTTAGGTTACAGGGCAAAAACATAAAAACAAAGGTAACTGCAGAAGGCCTATTGGCCCATACCAGGCAGCTCCTATCTATAACAGATAAACACTAAGTACTACCTAATTAACTCAATGTAACCTACCAACCTAACCCCCTATCCACCTAACCTATCCACCGCTGCCCACTGGATGGGGGGCGGTGTGCAGGACAAACATATAAATTTTGATACTAGCTCTCCACATATGTCAGTTGCTTAACACTTTAGTGCGCGCGGCGTTCTGGGCGCTCAAGCGTAAACACAAAAAAGTTTATAATCTTTTCACGCTCCTAACCTCAATTCTCAAGCTACGTTTTTCATTTTGGTATCAATGCGTTGGCAATAAAATTCTCTACAAGATCATATGCATAAAATGTCACCGAAGCATTTGGTATCCCACCACGAAGTAAATAAACACGAAGATGACTCGCCGTGACACCCAAACAGGAAGTAAATGTTCATACTCTTTCGTTTGTTGCCAGCCTCACAGTCATCCTACAGCGCTCATTTTGATATCACTGAACTCGCAATAAAATTCCCCACCCAGACATATGCCTATCAATGTCTAATTATGGTATCGGGTGACCCGCACGAGTGTGGGAACTGGGCGAAGCGTTAGCCGTGATTTCAGCAGGGACGACACTGTTGGGATGCAGTGCTTTGAATGTTTATACTTATTTAACTCTCCTGACATTATTTCTGAAGCTACGTATTTCATTTTTATAGCAATGTGTTCGCAATAGAAAGTTCTATAAGAACATGGGTAGAGTTGGCCAACACAGCGTCAAATAAATTTGCGGCGAATAAAATCTTACGCGTGTTTGTACCCGTGAGCGTCAAAAGTTTTTACTTTGCTCATGTGTTTCAAGTTTATACTTGTTTCACACCGTTTTTTTTTGTATAGTGTTCGGAATAAAATTCCCTACACAGACATATGCATATCAAATACAATTCCTTGGAATTCACAGCTGTAGAGATGACGGAAAACACACAACCGGAACCCGCTCTTGACACTCCAACTCACACCCGCAACACCCACAAAAAAAGTTTCTCTTGTTTCATGTATACTTACTTTAGTTTTCGTGCTACAGTTCTCATTTAGGTATCAAAATATTCCTAAGAAAATAGACTACAATACTGAAACAATCTAAGACAATTATGTGTACTTACCAAAGCAAAGACGATTGTAGTAAAATAAGTTGAGCATTTTATCTCCACTCCACCTCCTTCAGGTACTGATTCCTGAAGTTGCTCAACAGATGTTCCTAGGTGGAGTGAAGCTGATGTAGGTGGTTATTTCTTGTCCACCCAATACACCCTTTTCCTGTGATAAGTGGTGTAACAAGGTATGACGCAAAGTGGAACATCGCATGTCTTGCACGCTATACCAGTTTCCTTCCTGATACCCGACTTTGAACACACTTCACACCTGCGACGTTTGGGGATTTTTACCAGCTCATGTTTCAATTTATAGTTCAGGCGAGTCTCTGCTATAACAACACGTCGCTGTTGTCTCTTGGTTGGCAATAAACTACTGTCTGAATCGTCGCTCTCACTATTGTTTTCAAACACTAATGTGGAATATGAATTATCTTCATCAGATTCAGCTTCAGCACTAGGTGTAGACGTGAAGAGAGGGCGCCTCACACCTGACGGGCCAGGTGTTGACGGGTCAGCAGCAGGATACACAGGACCAGTGTCATGATTTATGTCTGGAGCATGAACTAGATGTGGAGATGGTGTAGTTGTTGCAGGCCACTCTGCCTTGTCAAATTTCAATAAAGACCAAATAGCAACTTCATGGAACTAGAGCAGAGTTAGTTTCCTTCGATCATCTGTGTTGGCCTTGTACAATGCATGTACAATGCATTGAGTAAAGACCAAATAGCAACTTCATGGAACTAGAGCAGAGTTAGTTTCCTTCGATCATCTGTGTTGGCCTTGTACAATGCAACCACAAGTTGACATTGAATGTGAATTAACAATGAGACAAGTAAGATTTATACTAATACATTTATACTAACTCTGTTGAGCGTTGACCATTTATACATCAAATCTGTTGATGTGAGCACTTTAGTTTAGTCTGCCGTTTAAAGAAAAAAAGAGCATATCAATGGTATATCACAGAAAACGAATTTATCATAAACTCATGTATTTGTCTTATCATATTGAACTGCATTCATATTTTTAATATATAACAATATGAATATACAAATTTCTGTAAATCCCCTACCTTGTTGGAATCTGTGGAAATGAATGAGCAAATGTGCTGGCTGAAGGCGCTGAAGGAAACCACATTGGTTTCATTTTGGATACAAATGTCCATGGAAATTAAAAATGGAAACTAATTATATAGTTGAACCTGCAGAGACGAGTTTAAGAATCTGTGTTGAGAGTGATGGACACAGCCTTCACAATTATACTTCAGAGAATGTAAACATCTAAGAGTCATTAGAAATATGAGTAGAATAATAAACCCTACATTGTTTGAGTTAGGGAAAACACCATTTGTGATATATAGATACTATAGCTGTTCCTAAAGATTCACCCTTTTTTGCACCAGCAAGATAACATATAAGATTTTAAGAGTTGACGAATGTTAATATTCTTGTTTGATAAACTGTGAACTTGAGACATAGTTAATAAGAACATATTAACACAACAAAATGTTTTCATAATCTTTAACACCACTTTCCAGCAACTTATATAATTTATATAAATTATTTTAGAGAATAATACATAAATTATATATTTAAACATGATATAGTGTTTAGTGGAATGTATAAGGAGTCAAATTGTGTTAAAAAGAGCAATTTTTAGAAAATTTGGAAAAATACTTTTTTCTGTTCAAATTATAACTAAATGGATTTTAAAGGTTTCACTCAGCCAATATATATCATTCACAATTTATTAATGAATTTTACAAAAAAACACCATAAATTTTATATTTAAACATGTAAAACCTATTTGTTTTACATTTGGAAGAAAATAATTGTAGAAAAACAATTTATAATTAAACCTTTGTGTTTGGATTTTTTGAGTAAAAGTTTCTCAAAGGCTTTCCTGCACCATTCTCAATGCAAATCATTCCCACACCTATGGCAAGAGATAGGCGAACGTTGTGTAGATGATTTGTGTTTGCTGGGATGATGGTGTCTTCGAATTTCAGGTCTTACCATTCGAATAGTAGAATGCCTTTGAATTGTTCCTGAGGTTAATGAACTCCTTGTCGGCAAATGTTCCCAGTTGTCGGGCATACCTGGATGATATTGTGTTGCATAATAATAGTTGCCAGAACATATATTGGTTTATTCAGTTATTCACAGCCTTGAAATCTGCTAATTTAACTCTAAATTTTAAGAAGTGTTATTTTGGCCAGGGTACGGAGACATACCTAGGGTATGAAGTGGGCCAAGGAAAAGTGTTACCTCGCCAGGATTAAATCAGTGCCATTGTAGAATACCCAGCACTTAAATCCATAAAAAGGTTTGCAACGGTTTCTCGGTATGTGTGCTTACTATCGCAGGTTCTGTAAGAATTTCTCGAGTGTGGCGACACCATTAACTAATGAACAAATCCACAAGGGCCGTGACGAGGATTCGAACCTGCGTCTGGGAGCATCCCAGACACTGGCTTAATCGACTAAGCTACGACAGGATAAAAGATTGACTACGACGTTTGATGCATCACGTTAGTGTGATCTCTGTGTGTAATGATGTAAGGGCGAAGAGGGAGAATGGTCTATTAACATAGCTCGGGTGCAGGGGGGGAGTTGTGTAAAACCCTGGTTTGTGCCTTGGAGAGGCTACGGGATCCAGTAAGTTCAGTAGAACTTCGGTTTCAACTCTTTTACCCTGTCGTAGCTCAGTCGATAAAGGCAGTGTCTGGGAAGCTCCCGGACGCAGGTTCGAATCCTCGTCACGGCCCTTGTGGATTTGTTCATTTGCTGCATCACGTTAGTGTGATCTCTGTGTGTAACCATTAACTAATTTGTTGCTGAAAACTATGACGTTCAAATGGTCAACAGACTGTGCAGACCCTTTAAAAGTTTGAAAGCAATCTTAGCTCCAGCTCCAGTGCTTGCTAGCCTACTGTAGCCCACTTGCAAGACAAACAATTCGAAATCCACATCGTTGCGTCTGATTTGGGTGTTGGTGCAATGTTGTTGCAAACTGGGGATAATCAGATGGGCCATCCAGTGTACTATTACTCTGCTAAATTTTACAAGGCACAGAACAACTTTTCGGTAGAAGTAAAAGGTGTTGGCTCAAGAGTTAGCCTGTCAGAAGTTTGATGTCTATCTCACGGCTAATATAGTGGAAGTGTATACGGACCATTACTTGCTAGTGTTCATCCATTAGATGAAAGAGAAGAATAAACGTATTCTCAGGTGGGCATTGTTTGTTTTTTAGTTTAGTTCATTTATTATGCACCTCATACCTATCTTGTGGGCGATAGTGGAAAGGGTTACAGAGACACATAATGGGCTCAGGGACTGAACCCCACAATTCATTAAGCAAGTTACAATCTTGATGAGCTAGTTACAAAATCCAGTCGTCACATCATAAATGGGTTCGAGTTCGACCTCAAGTAAAGTTTTGAAATTAAGCAACTGACATATGTGAAGAGCTAGTATTAGTTGATATGTTTGTCCTGCTCACCGGCCCCCCCCTCCCCCCCCATCCAGTGGGCAGCGGTGGATAGGTTACAGTCACTTAGTTACTACCTACAGTTTGCAAACTGGGGATATTTAGCTAAAATGTCTGGTAGCAGATCATTTTGAATGAACTATTTACACATTGCTGGAACATTGGTTAAATAATTGTCTCTGAATTCACGAATCTTTTCGCACTCCATCACATAGTGACGGAGGGTGTGCGAATAGTTTTGTTGACACAGTTTACATTGGTCAGGTCTACATCAGCAGAATTCCCAGAGATACTTGTAACCGAGTCTAAGCCGAGCAGTATTAACATCTAGAAGTCTGCTGATTTTATTGGACGAACCATAGATGTGTGGCTCCTCTTGCATGATAGAATGATGATATATGGAATTACTGGTGTCGATTTTACTTTGTCTCAGATCTACAAGATTTTGTTGAAGTTCTCGGTGTATTGCTGCTCTTATATTGCTCATTAACAATCCAAGGTTACACTCAACGTCTCCTTTAGAGGCAGATTCTTCGGCTAACTTATCAGCTCTATAATGCATTCGGAGGCCAACATGAGATGGAGACCACATGAATGGACTCTGTTACCATCATTATTAATTTTGTTGTGTTTGTGTCTAGCTTCGGACACGAGCATGTTACAGTTATGTCATAAAGAGTTAAGAGCATTTAAGGATGATAAAGAGTCACTTACAAGTAATGTATCAAGTTTGGAGACTTGTACACATTTCAGTGCAAGGAGCAAGGCAAATAATTCGGTCTGAAGGGTAGAGGCCCAGTTGTTTATACGGACTCCCCACTCAAAGTATAAGCCATCACCCATTGTCAGGACAACTGCACTTCCAGCTGCACCCGTGGTGCGGTGTAGGGAACCATCAATGTATATGATTTGAAAGAGAGAATGCTCGGTGGAGAGAGCATTAGTATGGCTTAAGGCATTGAGCTTTGCCTCAAGATGAAGCTTAGGCTGATCTCTAATTTGTTTCTTGGGTGGAAAGGGAGGTATTAAAATTGGAGAGGGTGTAATCTCCCACGGTGCAGGAAAGTGTCGATGTTGTTTCTCGTGGTACAAATTATAAACCTGATATATTTTGAGATCATTCCCAGTTTTAGTTATCCATTTCGAAAAATGCTGATCTTTAATGAAGAAATTCTGGAGGGCTTCTGTGCAAGGGGTTAGGATGAGTTAGCCTAAGCATTTTTAAACTAATTTGACAGTTAATTTCAGTAACACGATCAACAACGCTCGGAATATTAAGTTCCTTTCTCATGTTAAGTATCTTTGTGGTACGAGGGCACCCAAGGATTATCCTCAAGGCTTCGTTCTGCAATTTTTTAGGCTCTCCAAGCATTCTTTCAGGCATCAAATCAAGCAGAGGTGCAGCAAAATCCACTAAAGATCTGATGTATGCAAGGTACATCATTTTGACAATTCTGCCATTGGCACCCTATCTTGAGGTTATCTTGAGATGATTTCGGGGCTTTTTAGTGTCCCCGCGGCCTGGTCCTCGACCAGGCCTCCACCCCCAGGAAGCAGCCCGTGACAGCTGACTAACACCCAGGTACCTATTTTACTGCTAGGTAACAGGGGCAAAGGGTGAAAGAAACTCTGCCCATTGTTTCTCGCCAGCGCCCGGGATCGAACCCAGGACCACAGGATCACAAGTCCAGCATGCTGTCCGCTTGGCCGACCGGCTCGACCATAGCCTGAATGATAACCTGCATCAGGCTTGAGAGCTCGGAGCCTCTCTTTATATTGACGACAGAGTCTGAATACAACAGGACCATACAGTGGCACCTTAATTAAGGCCATGGTATTTGAATCTGTTTAAATAGTCAAGCTGGGAGCCATCAGACAGTTGCATCTTGCGAACAGCTCCTCCCTGCTTGGGTGAGCGCCGATTTAGTATCTTTCTTTTCCTCTGTTGAGATCACTAAACCTAGTTCCTGACATGGGTCTAATACAGAGTTATGAGTGTTCTGTGTGTTAGTGTGGGAAAAACCTGCTGGGATTGATATAAGAGGAAACTACCAGGGACTTTTACTGAACTAAATTAAAAAATTACTGTCTGCAAATTAATTCAACTAAAATCTCTAGCTAGGGTTGTAAATCCTAGATCCTCTTTTCCTAATGACAAACTGTGGGCTGTAAGGGACAGGTGGGGTGAATGACTATGTTGATAGAAGTTCCAATCCACCTGTAGACAGGGATCTCACATCAGCTTGTATTTTATACAAGGATAAGATTTAATAAATTCAGTTATCTGACTGAACACTGGCTCTGTTTAAATCAGAGATTTAAACATACATAGTCTAACCTAGTACCATAACTTAACAGCCAATATGTACTTATACTATAAACAACAAATTAAATTGTAAAAGTATAAATAAATGACCTTAAATGTAGTCTTAATACTATTAACTTAGTACTAGAAATTATATTCAATTAAATGAACTTATATGATAACTTAAAAATTAACTAAGCAAGCTATTGATAACTTAATTTATATATTCAAATATATATGCAGACATATTCAATTTATACAGTTAGCTTGACTGAATCTTTTCCAACAATGGACACTTGTGAGGTTTTTACTTATTGAGGCTGAATTCTTTTCTGACAGAATGGACACTCATGAGGTTCAGTGCTTGGATAAGATTCACGGCTACACTACAATTTTAATAAACTTACTGAAATGTGAGGCTTAGCCTCGCTTTTTAACCAACAGACAGATTTATAGGATATTAAAGTTACACAAGCATACAATTGGCCAATCATACACCAAATAACCCTCAATATACTTCTCTGCCAGTCGGGGTGCCTGTCTGACAAGTTTGCCAGACTGATTAACTCTCTCTTGTTGAGTTTAGGCACGATATTTTGCTACAGCGTTGCTGTATGATGATCTGGTAGCGTTGCTACGTGATTATCCTGCAGTTGCAGAAGAATGATTCGAGATAAAAGTTTATGAATGAAGGTGGAGGAAACCGAGTCACTGATCTCCACTATACACTCTATTTTATAAATGTTCTAGGATTTTCCTTGTAGATATTGTCCAGGTACTCCCCCAGTTCTAGAGAGTGTTCACTGGCGATAAAATATATTAGATAAGGTGTCCTTGAGCTGGTAATGTTCGCTAAGGATCAGTCACTTGTTCACTCATTTGTAAACAAACGCGGAGTGCCTCGAGGCATCGTCGTGGGCGCTTCTCGCCCCCCGAGAGCCTTCCCCCTCTCCCTTGAGAGGTAGCTTGCAATGAATATTGATTGATTATTTTTACAGTCTAGACTTATGATTAAGATAAGATGTGATTATAATATAATTAGATATAGGATATAAAGATTATTAGTAGTATTTGAAAGTACCACTGGATCTTATTAAGGATTCGATTTTTAATCCTACCGGATGTTGAATCAATGTTCCAATAGTTTTTTAATTAAGAAGTCCTTCTAGAAGCTTCTGGATCCTTGAAAGATCATGTACAAAGTCACGTAGGCATCAAAAGGGCCCCTGTTGCGTACGTGTTCATGGTGCCATTGTCATCCAGGATCAAGCTATAAAATGAATCTTTAATGATTCTAATATAATTTTGATACGATTTAGATATGATTTTGATATGATTTAGATATGATATAGAAATTATACATTTCTTAGATGATTATTAGATATGGTGGGTAAAAATTTCCCACATCTTCCAGAGGGAGAGAACTGGCACAGAGTCCAATACTTAGGACAATAGTAACCATATGTATTTATTTACTCTCCATTGGATTGATAATACAAGTGCAAATTTTGCTTGCACTTTTGTGCTGCTGTCCGTTGTGGACGATTGTGTCTGTTAGGAGTCTGTGGGTCTTGTGGAGTTAGAGTCTCTTGAGGTCTCTCAGGATCTAACTGCAGCTGGCTCACTGATTCCATGTGGATGAGTTTGTCCAATGTCTTCAGGGAAGTTGTTCCTTTAGACAGGATTTTGACTATTCTCAAAATCCCCTGACTATCTGGATGGACTGAGACAACTTTACCTAATGGCCAGTCAGCCCTAGGGCCA
This sequence comes from Procambarus clarkii, assembly GCF_040958095.1. NCBI lineage: Eukaryota > Metazoa > Arthropoda > Malacostraca > Decapoda > Cambaridae > Procambarus > Procambarus clarkii. Next base: position 4,031,427 of record NC_091229.1, read on the forward strand.
TCACTGTCTACCAAGACAATATCGCCAGATTGGAGATTAGATATATTATGTGGGACATTGGCCCCATAGTGATGTTCTCGTAGAGATGTAAGATATTCTTTTGTCCAAACATCATTCCATTTTTGGATTATGCTGGACAGATGCTTATACCCCTGAACCAACTCGCTCTGACCCACATATGAGGGATCTCTGATCTCATCATCCACTAGAGATGGTACTGGAGACAGAAGTCTTCCATACATTAGGTGGGCAGGACTTAATGGCTCATGTTGAGTAGGATCCTCAGACAAGTAAGTCAACGGCCGGTTATTCACCCTTGATTCTATTTCCGTGATTACTGTCTGGAGTTCTTGAAGATTGATTTTTTGACGGTGTAGAGATTTTCTCAAGGATCTTTTTACAGTTCCTATTAACCGTTCATAAAATCCTCCGTGCCATGGGGCTCTCGGAGGGATAAATTTCCATCTGCAATGACGCTGTTCCAGTGTGGAAGTAACTGCAGGATGGGAACAGATTTCCCGTAGACATGCTTCTCCAGCTACCAAGTTTGCTCCATTATCTGAAATCATCAGCTTAGGGCATGATCGGCGTGCTGCGAATCTGCGGAAAGCTTGAATAAATGATTGAGCAGTCATATCGGGTGTTACCTCTAGATGTACTGCCCTGGTGGTAGCACAGGTGAACAGACAGATGTATGCCTTGATAGGTTGCTTATCTGCAGTCCCTGTTAGATATATTGCTCCTGTATAATCTACTCCTGTCGTTTCGAAAGGTTGTAGTTGGACCACTCGTTCCTTTGGTAGGGGTGGTGGCCCTGGATAAGAGCAAGTTCTTGCATCGTACCTTCGGCATATCATGCAATTCTTCAAGATTGATTTGACTGACTGTCTTCCCTGAGGAATCCAGTACTGCTGTCTGATTTGTGTGAGTGTGTCTAACACTCCTCCATGTTTGATGATTTGTTGATGTGTATGCAACACAATCAACCTTGTGATCCAATGATTTTTTGGTAAAAGCCATGGATGCACGGTATCTAGATTGATATCTGCGTGTTTAAGTCTCCCTCCACAACGCAGAATGTTGTGATTTTCTTGGTCTATCCACAGACCGAGATTGTGTTTTAACTTATGTGGAAGATTTTCATAGTTATTCCCATAAGTTTCTCTCTGGGCTTGTCTTACCCAATAGATAAGTGCATCTGGAAAAGTGTATTTTATACCTTTTTTCCTGAGATAATGAAACACGTTCTGTGTTACATTGATTAATTTGATGAGCGAGGAGTAACGAGTACAATCCAAGACTGATATTTGAGCTTGCTGCCTGGTGGTAGTTATGGTTTGTGTCGTAATGACGTGTGGCTTTTGTTCAGGCCAACTACCATTCACTAACCATCGAGGCCCATGAAACCAAATATCTGCCTTTGCAAACTGTTTAAATGTCATACCTCTTGATAAGAGATCAGCTGGATTATCCTTTGTTGGTACATGCAACAATTGAAAGCCTGCGGAAATTTCTTTAATTTCCGAAACGCGATTTTTTACATATGGAGTTGGACAGTTGTCGTTTCGTACCCATTGTAAGACAGCTTCATTGTCAGACCATATAATGACATCTTTGATGTTCATGGTAGACAAGACTTGTTTGATATGCACTGCTAAGCGTGTTCCAGTTAGCAGTGCTGTTAGTTCCATCTGAGGCAAAGTCCTCTTTTTTAATGGAGCGACTCTGGCCTTAGAGGTGATAAGATATGATTGATTAGAAGTCACTAAGTAAGCACAAGCTCCAAAAGCTTTGGCTGACGAGTCTGCGAATACATGTAGTGATACTTCTTCATTTTCCTCGACTATGTGTCTTGGAAAGATTATCTTTTCAACTAAAGTTTGTTCTTGAGCTACTTCCATCCAAGCTTTTTGTAACTGGATTGGTAGTGGATCATCCCAACCAACCTTAGCCTTCCATGCTTCTTGCACCAATAAACGCCACTTGATAGTCAAAGGATTTAGTAGACCCAGTGGGTCGAATACTTTGCTAACTTGTGAAAGCAAATCCCTTTTTGTAGTGATGTTGTAATTTACTGGCACAGATTTGATCGATATTGTGTCCGAGATTAAATCCCAATCCATACCTAACACCTTTTGTGATTCTGGTACGTGATATTCAGGGTAATCTCTTGCTATTTGATTATTCAATGTTGCATTATTAGAGGCCCAAGATTGCAGTGGCATGTTGGCACCTTGTAGCTCCTTGTTGGCCTCTTGATATAATTGTAACAGTTCAGTAGTACTGTTAACTGTCCCTTGAAAATTATCTACATATAGATTTTGACTGATTTCAGTCTTACAGGGACTTGATGATTTCTTCAGATGAGCATCTAGAGTTGCTTGCAACAGAAATGGACTGCTTGTCGCGCCGAAAAGAACTGAAGAGAATCTGAAAGTCACTACAGGACTATTGACATCTTCTGGGTTCTCTACCCATAGAAACTTAGTGAAGTCTCTATCTTCTTCCTGTAAGCCAACTCTTAGAAAGGCCTTACTTATATCTGCTGAATACGCATATTTGTTAAGTCTAAACTTCAACAGTATGTCATACAATTTCTGAGTTAGACTTGGACCTGTTTGCAAACAATCATTTAGACTGGTTCCTTGGGGTCCAGATTTAGAGCTACAATTAAAAACTATCCGTAAAGGAGTTGTTTTTGATTCTCTCATTACAGCCATGTGAGGTAAAAAATGGCCTATTTGCGTATTGTCATGTTTCACGACTTCGATGAATTTATTCTTTAATTGTTGAGCAATAATCTCATGATAGAGTTTTAAATGCTCAGGCCTTTTTCTTAGCTTTGCTAGTTGCGATTTAAATTGACTATAAGCCATGTGATAATTGGTAGGTAAGGTTTTATGGTTTATTTTCCATGGTAGCCTTACCCAGTACTGTCCATCATAGTACTGTACAGTTTCTAAGTATTGATTGTATGCACAGACATCATCAGGACTTGGTTGTTCAGGAATTATTCCTATGGCATCAAGTTCCCACAATTGAGGTACAGATTCCAATCCATCATCAATCATGTGGGGGATTTTAAGTGGTGACTGTTCTTTGCCTAGTCATGCCACTATTACAGTTTCTGTATGATGTGATTTTTCAGGAGTTGAAGGTTCAAGATCTAGTATAGGTCCTGTCATCAATATGCCTCCTGCTGATTTGAGTATATTCATACCCATAGATTCTTCTGATCCCAGAATGAATCGATGATAGTAGTCAGCTCCAATCAGGATTCCGATATCCCCTATGTAGTCAGAATCAAGTAGAGGATCTGCTAATTGGATTCCTTTTTCTTTTAGGAATTTAATTGTGGCTGTCAGACCAGTCACTTCCATTTCAGTAGGAATTTTATCAACTACTATGGCTTCTACTGTCCTTTGGGATGTACCTAGACAGACATTGAGTTTTACTACTGGAAAGGTTCTACGACCAGAATTAGTAAAAAACCCTGATATAGATGTAGATACTTGCTTTGAAGATTTAAGTTGTAAATCTTCTGCCATCTTTTTACTGATAAAGGTTTTCTGTGACCCTTGATCAAAAAAGCCTCTAGTTGCAATACAAATTCCTTGATTGCATAGTTCTAGCTGTGCAGTAGGCAATATGGCTGCTGTAACAATTTCTGTATCCAAGTCGTTGACATTGCTCATTACTGTACAGAATTGTACGGCTGTTGTGGAATTATCATCTTTGGGCTTTGCCTGAGATGCAGGTTGATTATTGGAAGTCTGTGATCTGGATTGAGTGTTAATATCACTACAGAGTGCTGTGTGATGTACACTTTTATGACAATATTGGCAGTTTTGCAATGGAGTGTTACACTCACTAGTATCGTGCTTCCGTAGACAACGGATGCACCTGTTCAGAGATTTCAGTCGATCGATTCGACTGGCACGGCCTACATAAACTGTGCATTGATAAATGGTATGTGCTTCTTGACAGAATAAACATTTTGGGGCACTTGCAGCTCCTTTTGTCTTATCTGTCTTAGGAGCTTGGTTTCCTACAGTTCTGTTAACTGTGGGGGATATAGCATAAGAGCCAACATTATTCTTTTTCCACTTTGCAGAAGAGGAATTTTGTTGCCTTGATTTTTGACTGCCATTTTGGACATTTTTATTTTTGTCCGTGGATTCACCTTTGGAGATTTTTTCTTGAGATCTAAGTTTTCCTCGGCTTCGTAATCTTTGTACGTAAGCTCGAAGTCCATCAAAGATTTGGCTTTGTGATAAGATGGTGTTACAAGTATGTAAAACTTGTAGGTAAGTAATTACATGCAAGTAGGTCATACAAGCATGTAACACTTGTACTCCTCCAAGGATTTCCTTAAAGGATGAATTGTATCTGTAATAATGTGTATGTACATTATTCATGATGTGATGAAGCATTTTGCTTTTTCTTTTTTCTCGGCTTTGCCTTTTCTATTAAGTAAGTCTCTTTGAGATGCTTGATTAACTTCAGATTTTCTGAGGCTGCTTTCACTCCAGTGAAAGCATGAGATTAGGTGATCAAGACTTTATTCTTGGATTAAGATAGTTATCTTAGATGGATGATAATATTTGTATTGACATTGTCAATGGGCTGTTAGCCTTTCAGATTGTGTTGTGAGATTAAGATTGGTCTTAATCCCCAATTGTAGACTATTGTAGCCAAGTGATGATGACATTTGTCTATCACCTGATTTAAATGGTCTGTAGGCTGTAGATTCAAGTGAGTTTTTAGACACTTTGTGACCTCTTCTTTTCGGTTTCAGCTGCTGGTGGAACACTGTTAGCCATTTTGACCTTTTCCGAGTTTTGGAGATTCCGAGATTTTTCTCTTTTTTCTGATAAATATGTATGATGTTAATGTATTTTGATAAATGAGCTTTCCTGTCTACTTAGGTAATGATTCCAAAGATCGTCCTTCATTTCCTCCCTGGAATCTGGTTGTAGCAGGTGTTCAATTATCAAAAGTACTGTAATAATTTGATTTGTGACCCGAATGCACGAATGCACCAAGTTGGTAAATCCTGTAATAATTTTTCAAAAATAGTAAATGGCACTATTTTTGCAAAGTCATTACAAAATCTGTTACCATAATAATTGCTAGATAAAATACAGTAGAATGTCTACTGGTTTTACCTGGAATAGGGTTTGTACAGTTGATTATGGTTAGATTGTAATGAATGCTCTTACAGTGATGATAACACTTTTTTAAAGAATATTATGTAATGAGCAGCTCTGAAAATCAGTTGATTAGAGATAATGCTAGATAATACACTTAAATATATATGTAATGTTACCACAATGAGGTAGATAATTGATATTTATGATTAAGATGCAGTTGTGTCTGTGACACTGATATAATTAAGTACTGTGGTTTCTTAACACAAAACAATATCAGTTTGTTATGAATGCTTACTAGTTAATGGATATGGTGGCTTAAGCCACTGCAAACTATTTGTTTACTTAGATATATAGCTATGATAAATATTGGCTGATAGCTAGGTTAGGCTAGAATATGTAAGAATTATTCCAATGCAAAATCAAGAAGTTTCTTATGTATTTGGCACTGAAATATTCGGTAAACGAATGATCATAAATATCTAGGTATAAAGGACCATTATTATCTAGGTTCGAAGGACCATTAATATCTAGGTTCGAAGGACCATTAATGTGGGAAAAACCTGCTGGGATTGATATAAGAGGAAACTACCAGGGACTTTTACTGAACTAAATTAAAAAATTACTGTCTGCAAATTAATTCAACTAAAATCTCTAGCTAGGGTTGTAAATCCTAGATCCTCTTTTCCTAATGACAAACTGTGGGCTGTAAGGGACAGGTGGGGTGAATGACTATGTTGATAGAAGTTCCAATCCACCTGTAGACAGGGATCTCACATCAGCTTGTATTTTATACAAGGATAAGATTTAATAAATTCAGTTATCTGACTGAACACTGGCTCTGTTTAAATCAGAGATTTAAACATACATAGTCTAACCTAGTACCATAACTTAACAGCCAATATGTACTTATACTATAAACAACAAATTAAATTGTAAAAGTATAAATAAATGACCTTAAATGTAGTCTTAATACTATAAACTTAGTACTAGAAATTATATTCAATTAAATGAACTTATATGATAACTTAAAAATTAACTAAGCAAGCTATTGATAACTTAATTTATATATTCAAATATATATGCAGACATATTCAATTTATACAGTTAGCTTGACTGAATCTTTTCCAACAATGGACACTTGTGAGGTTTTTACTTATTGAGGCTGAATTCTTTTCTGACAGAATGGACACTCATGAGGTTCAGTGCTTGGATAAGATTCACGGCTACACTACAATTTTAATAAACTTACTGAAATGTGAGGCTTAGCCTCGCTTTTTAACCAACAGACAGATTTATAGGATATTAAAGTTACACAAGCATACAATTGGCCAATCATACACCAAATAACCCTCAATATACTTCTCTGCCAGTCGGGGTGCCTGTCTGACAAGTTTGCCAGACTGATTAACTCTCTCTTGTTGAGTTTAGGCACGATATTTTGCTACAGCGTTGCTGTATGATGATCTGGTAGCGTTGCTACGTGATTATCCTGCAGTTGCAGAAGAATGATTCGAGATAAAAGTTTATGAATGAAGGTGGAGGAAACCGAGTCACTGATCTCCACTATACACTCTATTTTATAAATGTTCTAGGATTTTCCTTGTAGATATTGTCCAGGTACTCCCCCAGTTCTAGAGAGTGTTCACTGGCGATAAAATATATTAGATAAGGTGTCCTTGAGCTGGTAATGTTCGCTAAGGATCAGTCACTTGTTCACTCATTTGTAAACAAACGCGGAGTGCCTCGAGGCATCGTCGTGGGCGCTTCTCGCCCCCCGAGAGCCTTCCCCCTCTCCCTTGAGAGGTAGCTTGCAATGAATATTGATTGATTATTTTTACAGTCTAGACTTATGATTAAGATAAGATGTGATTATAATATAATTAGATATAGGATATAAAGATTATTAGTAGTATTTGAAAGTACCACTGGATCTTATTAAGGATTCGATTTTTAATCCTACCGGATGTTGAATCAATGTTCCAATAGTTTTTTAATTAAGAAGTCCTTCTAGAAGCTTCTGGATCCTTGAAAGATCATGTACAAAGTCACGTAGGCATCAAAAGGGCCCCTGTTGCGTACGTGTTCATGGTGCCATTGTCATCCAGGATCAAGCTATAAAATGAATCTTTAATGATTCTAATATAATTTTGATACGATTTAGATATGATTTTGATATGATTTAGATATGATATAGAAATTATACATTTCTTAGATGATTATTAGATATGGTGGGTAAAAATTTCCCACAGTTAGCATACCATGGGAGTTTCCATGGGAGCCGGCCGGCCGAGCGGACAGTACGCCGGGAACGTGATCCTGTGGTCCCAGATTCAATCTCGGGAGCCGGCGAGAAACGATGGGCAGATTTTCTTTCACCCTATGCCCCTGTTACCTAACAGTAAATAGGTACCTGGGAGTTAGTCAGCTGTCACGGGCTGCTTCCTGGGTTTGGAGGCCTGATCGAGGACCAGGCCGCGGGGACACTAAAGCCCTGAAATCAACTCAAGATAACCCAGTGGTGTGTATCATTATATCATCAGCATAGCTAATGATGTGGATGCTGGGTTTGCTTGGTACAGAGGTTAACAGCGTGTTTATTAAGATATTAAATAAGGTAGGACTGAGGACACCTCCCTGCGGGGTACTTAGTTTGTAGTATCTTTTTACACTTCTATGCCCCTGGAAAAATAGAGATGATTTCCTGTTGGATAAGTAACCCCTGATCCAACAAAGAAGCCGACCACCAATATTCATTCTTGCAAGCTCACTCAAGATAACATGTCTATTTGCAATATCAAAGGCAGACTTGAGATCCAGGAAGGTGGGATATGAATTTTCAGATTGCAGGGTAAGAAAGGTGGTGATGCAATGATGCACACTCCTTGCATGCATGAACCCATATATCTGGGGGGACAGCATGGCTCTTATTCTATGGAGGAGACGGTTTAGGACCTTTCTCTCGAATGTTTTGCAAATGCAGCTAGTAAGGGAAATTGGGCGGAAAGATTTGATTTGGCTTGGGAATTGGAATGATTATACTGTTGGTCCAAGAGTTAGGAAGTTCCCCAGTAACATAGCTCATATTATACAGTTCAAGCAGGGGATTCCCTGTTACTAAAGGAAGTAGACGCAATATGTCATAAGTGATACCATCTTCACCGGGGGATGTGGCTTTACCTTTGTTTAGGGCCGTGAGTAATTCAAACTCAGTAAATGGCACGTTGCATTCATCTTCTTTGTGGAGCATTAAGTCAACGAGCCTTTCTCGATCTCCGTAACCAGCATTTAATCTGAACTATGTGTCTGGGGGAAGATTATTGAAGCTAGAGTATTGGTTGCCCAAGCATCGACTTACTCGTTTGTTCTGTGAAGACGGTGTGCTACTTGGCCGATTTTAACGCCTTTAATTCTTTTAATATCCTTCCATGCCTGATTGATGGTTGAGGGGGATGTGAGAGTTGAGACTGTTAACAAAAGTTTCCCAGTTATATTGCCTGAGCTCTGTTATGCACTCCCTCGAATTTTCTAGGGCTTTCTGAAAGAGCTTGAGCATTGCTGGTGTACTTGTTTCCCTATATGCAAGTCCAACTCTTCTGGCAGTGTGTTTCAAAGTACTCAATTTGGGGTCATTGTAATAGGCATGGTGTTTATTACTTTTCATATCGTTCCAACTATTGGATGGTACAGGGGGCCGACCTAAAAGGTCAGTGAACATCTGAATGTTCTGTACTAGACCGTCGTTAAATATTTGGACTGTGGAGAGATCATAAGTGCTCTTCCCCTCTGACACATGAGCAACAAAGTCTTCACGTCAAGCAAGAGAAACACTGAGCCATTTGCGTTTAAAAGTCCCACCGGGCAGGATGGTATCTCCGATACATAGAGTAGTCAATCTAGGGTGATGATCTGACAACAAATCTGTTACAATAGATGTGCACCAGACGTGAGAGCTGTTGAAACCAACACAGAGGTCTAGAATGCCTCCTCAAATATGCGTGGATTCAAGGTCACCCACAATCTGCACATCTTGGTGACTATTTAGTAGCGACAGCAGTTGATTCCCATTCACGTTACTGAAGCAAGAGCCACCAATGTCCTTGTGTCTAGCATTGTAGTCACCAACAATGATTGTTGGCTCTACTTGAGCGCTGGCTGGGAGATCAATATAATTTAACTTTCCTGGCATTGTTTCTGCAAGATTTTAACCATAACAAGCACCACTTACCGGGTCGGCTAAATGTGATAGCTGACGTACTATCCCGGTTGCCTAAGAAGCGTACAGCTGAGCTGCTGGAAACTATAAACCCACTGCCATAGTATAGTTTTATATACATTTTGATACCCCTAGCTTTATAGTTACACCATGATAATAATTTGTTGGCGTATTGTAAAGCAAGGATGATATATAGGTACTTAGAGCTGCATGATATCAATTTAATATTGTATTAGAGAATAAGTAAACGGTTACATTATGATCCGCTGATCAACCCAGGCAGCTAGCTACATGGTTAGTGTGAATATGCCTTCTCTCTTGTGTAGCAACCTTGGTGCTGGTCGTACGTTGGCTGGGCGTCCCTTCCTCATTTCGTCCTCTACTTCTGAATCTTGTGACCAGGTTAAGTAATCTTCCCACATGCCACTCTTTGGTTCTAAGTGTAATTTTGTCTGCGTTCCCTTATTAGAACCTGGAGTTCCATGTAATTTGATCCATGTACTGACCCTTGAACACGTGTCTGATAAAATTATACTTATTTAGGAAGTAGATTGTTTCTTAAGGAATCACAGACTTTACCACTAATTTTGATGTATGTAAATATCCTCTCCAGCCTATGTGGAGTTATAAATGAACCGTAAGATCGAGGTGGTAGAGAGAGAAAATTATCAGGGGGAAGCGCCAAGCCATTACGACTATATAGCACTGGGAAGGGGTAAGGATAAGGATTTGGGATGGGACGGGGTGGGGTAGGAATGGTGCCCTACCACTTGGACGGTCGGGGATTGAACGCTGACCTATATGAGGGGAGACCGTCGCTCTACCGTCCACCCCAAGTGGTTGGTTCAAGGTGGTAGAGTATTTATGTTGGGCTTAGGGGTTTTAGGGTTAATAAATTATATTAAGGTAAAACTCCAGCTGGAGTCTTCATCACCCCCCTTGCTTAGGGCTAGATGATATGCTTAAACGACAGTCCTTAATTTTCTTATTTGTTGGGATCTGCTTCCCTGTGGGCCGGGGCAATTCTAACCACATTAGGTGGAACTCCCTTTCCTTGACTTTTACCCTAGCAGATCCACCCACGATACAACAGGGACATAAGGTGTAAGACCATTTTTCCATTCCACCCGAGTGCTTACGTAAACACGTGGACTGGTTTCAGTAGGAGGCTTACAGACCTCCTGTGATTTGAGTTGGAATCCGGTTGTATGACTTTTACAGGTACTGGTTTGTCAAGTGGTAGAGTACGTGACTGGCAATGCCGGGGTTGTAGGTTCGCGCCCACCTATAGTCCCAGTGGATTTTTCAATAATAATAATAATCATAATAATATAAATAATAATATTTCATTCACGTGGATTCTAGGAGACTCGAACCACGAACCCCACACGTGTGAGTTGGAAGTTCTATCAACCAAGCTATTAAGTAGACCTAATTAGGAAAGATTCCAGAAGCAGCTACTGCTGCCAAACTGTAATTTTTGACTTCGAGTCTCCTAGAGTCCAGGTGAGTGAAATGTTTATTTTCACGGAAGTGTGGATGACAATTAATAATAGTATTAATAATAGCAATAACAATAATACAAATAATAAAAAGAAGAAGAAGAACAACAACAACAACAATAATAATAATTATATATAGTAATAATAATATTTATAATACTCGTACCACATATCCTGCAAGCTGGGATAAGCCCTTGGCCCATCCCACATGCAAAGTAGTTTCCACTCACTTACACTTCTCCTGTCCCCACTTGACACCTCCACCTCTCTGGGATATCTTTCTTTAAATGTTTTATGCAATCACTGTTAATAGACTTAAAGCCAAACACCAAACCTTTATCTCATGCATGTCTGGCCATATAACATTATGTACAGAGCATGTATAGTTAATTGTCACATTGTTTAACTGTAGTTATCCTCTCAAACTAACCTGGCTAAATACCAACTAGTGAGATGCAGATTATTGTAAGTATCCTAGTTGACAAGCAAATGAAATATATATTTCAACTTCAATTTTCAATTATGGTCAGAAATGGACGGATAAGGATAGCATTACTGGACCTCCTTTTTAACTTGACACTATCATTACTGGCACTTTCATTTACATCAATAAATGATAAGATAACAATTGTGGTGTGCAAAACAGCTTAATTTGTATTTATATTTGCCTAGCATAGGCAACATCCTCCAGCTCTGCTCTCAAAATTAGCGAGAAGTATAATTTTCATATATTTTGAATACCAAATATTTATGATAAATATATGTAACTAGAATGTAATAACCTGTTATGCACGGGAGAAGCATATTTAATTGTTGAAAACATCTTATCGAGCTGTGACAACTCATTCTTTCTAACAATGTTCATGTTTTTTGACAGGCAGCACAGCCCTCCATTGGGCTGCCCGTAGTGGTGACAGGGACACTGTCGATATTCTTCTTGATGCCGGATTAGATGTCAACGCAACAGATAATATCGGTAAGAACTACTTATATGGTCTCATTTACAACATTACATATGTCACACAACACTTTGTGCTTCACTAGCTAACTTATGTTGTCAATGACAATATTACTTATGTCAAACGATAGTGTGCTTACCAATCCCAATTATGCTATCATGCATAGTATTACTCATGTAATGCTATGAATAATCGCCGGTCGAATGCATTCCAAAATTTGGAAAAAGTCCTAACAATAGTTAGATCTTTTAGATACTAGTGATACAGGCATTGAAGTTGACCCTGTGGAGAGTGGTATGTAAAGTAAACGAGTGTTAAACAGCTCTGCCATGCCGCCCTAGGTCAACACCAGTGGATTTACCATCACCACCTGTGCCATCTGACATGTCTCTACAAAGTGAGGATATAGGTGATAAGTTTTTTTCTGGGTTCAGTGACATTTGCTCAGATACGAGCAATGTTGATGAGCCGAGTGTAAGCGGTTATATAGGTGCTGTTAATAGGAAACACGACGAGCCAAGCGCCAGCGTCTCACGAGGCCTCAGGACAAAGACAACATTATGCCCATGACCTCAAATTAGTTTTTGGCCACTGTGCTGGTGGTGCTCGTACTAGTGTAGGCCGTGGTGCCAGCGTCATGACAACAAGAAATGCTGAACTAGTGTAGGAGGATTGTGACAATTTGGCGCAACAGGAGTCTCACCTGAGCTGCCGTGCGGTGTAGACGTGTCGCTTGACCGCTCCGGCAGTTTGTGGTAGTTGCAGTTTTCGCCAGCAGGGGGTGTGGGTGTCTCTACCCTCCTTGCTGTTCCTGGTGGTGTGGACGTGGCGTGTTTGTGATGGGCGGCCATCTTCCAGCTATTGTGAGGATAAACTCTATAGGTTTGGAGTTTACTGGCCATGCGGGTTACCCGCTTGTGGACTTGGTCTTGAGTGACATGCTCAGGGTCCCGGTCCAGGACGTATACGGTGTCGAGCTGGTCACTGCTTGCCGTGTAATCATCATGTTTGTGGGTGATCCGGTGTACCGTGATTTTCTCCGGAGGTATGAGAGGCGTACTTTGCTGTTGCAGGACGGCAGCGGGTCTGTGACCATTTTGGACCGTAGTGGTGCTGTGACGTATGTAAGTGTCCATGGCGCCCCCATGGAGTTTCCTGAAACTCTCCTCCGGCGTTTCTTCCAGAGGTACGGCTTCGTCGTCAGTGTGTGGATGAACTCGCTATCGTCTGGAAAGTATTCGGGTGTGAAGGCCAACATTCGGGCCCTCGGGATGCGAATGAGGGCGGACATTCCGTCATCTGTCCGGCTGTTAGGATACTACGTGCGCGTGTTTTATGCCGGGCAACCCCGTACTTGTTTCCGGTGTGGCTTGTTGGGACCTCAGGCTGCTAGGTGTACTGCTGATCCAAACGCTCCCGTGAATTTGTTCCGCGAAGAGGATTTCCCGCCGCTCCCTCTGGAGGAGGACTCCAGGGGGTGAGCAGGTGCGCGTCCCGTTCGCTGCTGAGGCTCCCCCAGCGTCGGCCGATGTTCCCCCCCGGTTGTCGCTGGCCCTCCTCCGGATGTAGTGGTGCCATCGGATGTTGCTCCTGCTCCTGTCTCTGGCCCTGCTGCTCCCGTGGGCCTTCCTGGTACTCCCTGTGGGGCGTCGCCATCTTTTTTTTTGGGGGGGGGGGCTTGTGTGCTGTGCGATTTTCTTGTTCTATTTCATGATGTCCTTTATGTATGTGTTTTGTTCTCGGTCCTTCAGGCCAGTGCTTGTTTGTTGTTGTGTATGTTACTAAGTTTTGTTTTCTTGATGGCATGGCTTGCTTGTTTGTTATTATTGTACATATTGGCCTCTCCCTTTGTTTGTTGCGAGGTGGTTGGTTTGGTGTGAGTGTTTTTATTCATGTCTTATTTATGTGCTGTATCTTTGCACTGGTATTTTATTGTTGCATTACATGTTGTACGTGTTTGTTATTTTTGTTTGTTTGATGTGTATTGTGATTTTCTTGTTATGTTCAATGTTATGCCTCTTGATATTTGTTTTGTTTTATTATGTTTTGTTTCGACATGTTACTGTGCTTGCTTATTTGTCATTGTTTCTATTTTGTGTCTTGATGTCTGCTGTGTTTTTCAATGGATTTATCGTGTTTGTAATTTATTGTACTGTGCTGTCGGCCCTTCTGGCCAGTGGTTTCTTGTTTTGTTTTGTTTTGTTATGTTTTCTCTATTTTTATTGTATTTAAATTGCATGCTTTGCATGTAAAAAAAAAAAAAAAAAAATTGGTGCAACATTTACCAGCATTTGATAATACCGATGATGGTATCACACATAGATTCCCCTATAACGGTGATAATATGGCTGAAATATAATATTTTATAGCTTATTTCGATGAGCAAATCATGCAGCACATGTTTCAAAGACGAACCAAAATGCTGCGCAACTCCATTTCTTCTGGAATTTTTCCTGCCTCCTTAATGACACATTGGAAAGACACGACTCTTGGAGAAATGTATGCAATTTTAGTGCTGTATATGATGGTGAAACATGCAGGAAAACACGTGATACAAGATAATTGTAACAAAGACACCCTTGTTCCCACCCTCTTGCTTACATGTCACGTTTGTTTACATTACAAGTACATGTCACGTTATATCTCACATCCTGCACTTTTCATGTGCCTGCACTTTTAGAACATTGATAACGAAGACAAGCACGACAGATTGTGGAATGTGCGAAAAATATTGAGTGAAGTGAGAGAAAAGTTCCGTGACTATTTTATACCTGGGCAAAATGTCGTGATTGATGAATCGCTAGTTCTCTTCCAGGGACGACTAACGTTCAAGCAGTACATACCACCAAAGTTACGCAGTTTGGCCTAAACTTTTTCGTTTTATGTGACTGTGGAACTGGTATGGTCATGTCATGATATTATATTCTGGTTCGGACATTGACATACCAGGGCAATATCTATACAGTTCTCTGGCAGTGTCGTGAAAACACTTTAGGAACCATTGCTGAACAAGGAACATATCCTGTACACCGACAAATCATATACCAACCCCCTTGATACTATGCTACGCAGAAGAGCCTCATCTCCTGCCATACACAGCTCTAGCACAAGATGACGGAATGAATGAATGAAGGGATTGTACAGATAAACGAGGAGTGGAAAGTGGGAACAGACGGAAGAATAGTCTGGAGAGGAAACTTCATAGTCATAAGGAGTAGTGCCAGGGCTTAACCCAGCTGCAGGACGAGGATTCGTGGGTATTTGTCGTAGTTTAGAGCACCATCCAAAGCACCGCAGGTTAAGAAGTCCGAGTGCCAGCCAGAAGTACATATCCCGCCTGACCTATTTTCTGTTCTTGAGGGGGATGGGGTCTGTGTCCGAGGGCTGGCTGTACTAATTATAGAGTTGGTGAGTTAGTGAAGTCCTCTAGGTATTCCGTTTTTTCTTAGTCTGAGCCTTGCTTCGAGTTGACATGGCTGTGCTGTCATTGAAGTTTGTGGATGTGGGAGTAGGTGGAGTGCTGCGGCGATGGAGCTCCTACTGAGAGTTTCTCGTCTGAGGAGATTGAGGTGTAATCTGTAGTTGGTGGGTGTTGATGTGGTCTCCCAGCCTGAAGCTGAGGTTAGCTCTGGAGTCGATGTGTTGCGGTAGAAGTTGCGACGGTGGAGGTGTTAGTGGTCGTTGATAGCATTGCAGCAAGTGCATCTGCTTAGATGGTGATAGTTGGAGCTTGGGGGCTGGAGTAGAGGATGCTGCTGTTTGTGCAGCCTGGGTCTTTGGTGGAGCTTGAGTCTGTGTTGAGATAGATCTTGTGGAAGTCCCATGTGTAGTAGGGCAGGTAATGAGACTTTCACCAGGGGCAATGATAGGGTTTAGGCCATTGGCTATGTACAACGTGTTCAGTTCACTGACAAATCGGCGGTTGTCTGGTCTGGCAAGCCACTCCGGAAGTCCTAACAGTCCTGGAATAGTGCCTGCAAGTGATGCAAAGGGCTGTGAAGGTGCTATTTGGGCCTTGGTTTCCCATTGTGAAGGCGGGGCAGACTGGTAGGAGTTGCTACCATTTGATAAGATTGGAAAGTCTTCTGGTTGGTTGATGGGAGTTGAGGTGTTGGATATTGCTCCTTTGGCTCTGGTGGTGGAGTTAGGAGGTTTGGCCTTCTTTGCTCCAACCTGGGCCTTGATTTTTTCCTGTCTTCTGGGGCAGTGGTAGGAAATTGCAGGGTGATCACTATTGCAGAGCAGGTGTTGGAAATTTCCAACAATAATACAACACTGTTGTATTATTATTAATTATTACTAAATCTACTAATCACTGTAGTAATTAAAATTAACCAAACATAGAGTTCACATGTACTAATAATTACATCTGTACAATAAGGCTAGAATTCTTACGTCACCAGACGCCAGTATTGCGTCAGATTCCATTATAATAAACACATCTATATCCAGTGTGTCTGAGAATTGAGTTTGATTCTCTATACAACAACGGTGTTCTGTGTGATAATTATTTACAGATAAACTGATCCCCAACTAATGCTAAATAGAGCATTTATAGTTACAACTGTTATCTGGTAATAAATTTAACGTCACACGTGAATGCCTTGGCGAGACTTTAATTCATCTCCATTGCTTGTTTACCATCGTAAAACGAGCAATTAATAATATTTAACTCCTCTGAATAATAAACCCGTCCTTATCCGAGCATTTCAATCGCAACTGCGAAAAATGATATTATTCGTAGTAAATAATTTGTGTATCAAATGCGGGACGCGGAGCGGGGCAGAGGAGACGCCATTACCCAAGCCGCCCGAGTGGACGCCACCGAGAGCGGGAGAAGAAAGTCGCCTCTGTGAGGTGTGAAGAATAGTTGCAGACAGTAACTTAGCTGGTGTCAGTGTCACTGTATACGCCGTGTTGAATTGTCAAGAGAATTAACTTGACGTTCAGCCTGGAACCTGTTAATTTGTTCCGTGTAGCCCAACGTGACCGGCCAGAGAAGCGCGTCAACATCTAGGCCAGGCTCGACACCACGTGTTCGTTACTACGACGCCAGAACCTAGGACGCGAGCTTCGGCAAGCCTTAACTTACACAGTGCCCTATTAGTTAAGTACCCTTATCCCTTTTTGATGCATCATTTAGGATAGGTTATAGCTGGGTAGCTTGTCGTTACGCCGAGCGACTATAAAAAACCACAGGTTATTATCTGTCTCCACTCTCTATTTTAATTTTCTTGAACATAGATATTTAGCAGCCTAATATGTTACAATAACAACAAGACTCCCTACGTCAGTAATCGTGTTAGGGAAATTCATGAGTTATCTACTGGATATAAATTCAGACATGTTCCTACTAAGGACAATCCTGCAGATTATTTATCTCGAGGATTAACACTAAAACAACTCATCAAGTCTTCGCTGTGGTTCAATGGACCTTCATGGCTTGTTGGTGGTCAGTGGCCCAAACAAAAGCCACAAGTCATAGTGACCAATATCACCACTCCCATGAAAGAACCAGAACCTCAACGAATCTTAGCCATTGATCCTCACAATTATTCTAACTTAAGTAAGTTATTAAGAGTGACTGCACATGTGTTTGACTTTCTTGCTAAGATAGGAATTCGACATAAGTTTCCCAATCCTATCCTCTACTGGATCAAACGTGCACAACAAGAGACATATGGAAGCGAATATGAAAATCTTCCAGATAAATTAACTAAGTCTCTAGGTATCTGGTATGATGCCAACACTCATAATATACTAAAATGTGGAGGACGTTTGCTTCATGCAAAAATTGATCTGGACACAAAGAATCCAATTCTTCTACCTCGTCACCACATCATCACTAAACTTCTAATTTTACATCACCATCAATATGGTACTTTACATGGTGGAGTGTTAGATACTCTCACCGACCTTAGACAAAAGTACTGGCTTCCTCAAGGTCGTCAGACAGTTAAGTCAATAATTAAATTCTGTGTAATCTGTAAAAGATACGATGCTAGAGTATGTCCTTACCCAGGACCTCCACCACTCCCTGAAGAAAGAGTGGTTCATCTTCGTCCTTTTGAAACCACTGGTGTTGATTACACAGGAGCCTTACTTCTCACTGGCAACCCAGACAAGATTCCAGTGAAAGCATACATTTGTCTCTTTACGTGTGCTACAACCAGAGGCGTACATTTAGAAGTGACTTCAGATATGAGTGCTGAAGCCTTCCTCCAGGCCTTCCGTAGATTTGCAGCTCGCAGATCTTGTCCCAAACTAATGATATCGGACAATGGTTCCAATTTTGTGGCAGGAGAAGCCTGTCTGTGAGAAGTCTGGAATCACCCAGAAGTACAGTCAGTCCTGCAGAGACGACAATGTCACTGGAAATTTATAGCACCAAGAGCCCCTTGGCAAGGTGGGTTCTATGAGCGAATGATAGGCACAGTCAAGAAGTGCTTAAGAAAAACCTTACACAGACAAAAGGTCAGTTACTCCGAACTCCAAACCATTGTTGTGGAAATCGAGGCGCGAGTCAATAACCGCCCATTAACATACCTGTCTGATGATTTCTCCCAGAGAGAACCTCTGAGTCCCTCACACTTGATACATGGAGGTCTACTGAGCCCTCTCATACCTTTAGCCGAAGAGGACCCTGTAGACCCGTCACATGTAACCAGAAGTGACTTAGTGGAAAGCTACCAACATCTCTCAAGGGTTATTAACAGGTGGAATGAGGTGTGGACTCGAGAGTACCTCACAGCTCTACGAGAGTACCACTACGGAGCTTCGAGTCCTTATAATAAAGTGCAACTTAAACCAGGGGACCTAGTACTAGTCGACAGTGATGGACCAAGGTCAGAGTGGCCCATAGGCAAAATTGTTGCCATTCATCCAGATCATCAAGGTACCCTGAGAGTAGTCAAAGTTTTATGCCGAGGCAACACTACTCTAAAAACTTTAGAGAAGCTGGTTCCTCTCGAATTGGCTGAACGAGAGTTGTTACGGCCCTCTCGGGACGCAACGGGGTTCTCACTCTGATGTTGTTAGAGGAAGATATAAGTATCCGTTCCCAAGCCAGTAGTGGCTATCAAGGGATGAGATCCGTGACGCAAGTAACTTAAAGGGAGTAGGGAAAGAAAGCTAAGAACTTAATATAATATAATCTTCACCATCACTATTTAAATATATAAAATAATAGAGGACACAAGGGGGAGGGGTATTAACACTTTACAAAGGGGATCAACACTGTAGTCTTCTGCTGGAGACTATGGATCCTCGAAGCTAGGTGCTGAGTCCGCGGTGCTTACTTCGTGGCCTCAAGACGTGTCCTCTGAGAACGCCGAGCCTACCCTGGCCACAGGTCAGCCACAACACAGGTCCACTGGGGGCACCGTCGTGGAGGCCGTCAACCACACGTCCAGCAGGTCTGCTGGCAGGTACTGAGCCACCAAGGCTGGCACGGCCACTCCACGAACGATAAAAGGGGTACGCCCTCGACAGGAGTCTCGTGTGATATCACCAATCACCCTCCTGTCCTCAATACCCCAGTGGATTATCGTCTCCAACCGTCGGTCCCGGGTAAATCCTTTAACTGCCACTCCAATGGCAGGCTAACACACCACAGTGTTCTTCCGGGGGGGCGACGTCACAAAAGCTGCAGCAAACTTCACTGTATGGAGACTGGCTGCCTCGGGTAGACTCACTCCACTTCCATCACAGTGGTCCCAGGTCGGCTCTGTAAGCAGACACGTCATCAATAACCGGGACACTAATACACCACACTCACAGGCTCAGATACTAACGCCTGACGTATCCAGCCCATAGATGGCGCTGTCGTCGGAGCACCACCTCACCAGAGGTCAGGAGCGGCGGTGTTGAGCGCTGAACCAGACTGGAAACTGGTCCTCGAGGCCAGTACACGCTGTCCTCACTAGGTGTCGTCGTTCGTTTGGCGGGGGTTTCGGGAGCTGACCCACAGATGGCGTGTTTGTCACTGCTCCAGGCTCGGACGCTGAATCCGGGTCCGTAACACCTCCCCACCAAAAAGAATTTGGTTTGGGGTTCTATAAAAAGAAACACAAACCAAATTAGTACGACGACACAACTCCAAATGGACACACATGCTTTATAATCTGGGATGTCGAGGCTGTCACGTCTACAGAACTGTACTGAGGAACCCTGGCACAAAGGGAACTTGTAGATAGAAGGCAATGATCTGCCTGATATAATCGTCCACATCTCCACTGCGATGTCAAGCAGGGGCATCATCTCACACCTCTCTAGTACGGATTGGTTTTGACACGATCTGGGGTGACTCGACACTTCTCTATGTCGTGGCACCGATGATGGCTGACCACAGACGGCATTTCTGGTGCCAGTCCGATGGTCCTTCAGGGAGACAGGAACCTGGAATACAGGGGTCTGATAATTCAGAGTGATCGCGACAGTGGGTAAGTCAATACTTACAGCATACCCTACTAGGTTCACACCTAGTCCCAACAGGGCTGCTTGTACGTCGCAGATGGCATTCACTCTGCCACCGTCAGGTCGACCAACGTTCCGCATAACGCTGCATTGAGGCTCAGCTATCACGCGAGGGGTGTCAACCTGTCGGAAACAGTCACTCAATTTATCACATGTCGTACCTCCTGTATCAACCATTACCTTCCAGGTCCCTTCTTCAACTGCAACACCTGCAGTACAAATCTCCAATCCCTGGGACCTCTTCTCGATGTTCACGGGAGCCATCATCCTTCGGGTCGTCCACTGATCCTTACTGAGAACACAGAGAGCACATAGGAGAACAAAACAAAATACCGATAGGAAACATTTGGTAAGTCGAGGGATAAGTTTCCTGAGCTTGTCATGTCCATAGCCGGCACCATCCACTAGCCTGGCTTGGACCAAAGAGGGCACTAGACCTTTAGAACATGCCTCACATACCTCCGACGTCTGGGGAATCTCTGGCTGGTCCACTACACGCTGTAACTTGCCATACCGCAAGCACACCTTAGCCTTCGCTCCAGACTCGTTGGTATCCGTGGGTGTCTGCACACGAGGCCTCTCTTCTAGCTCAGGTACTTCTGCCTTCTTAACCTCATGTTCCTTGTCGAGAGAATCAGGAGACACTGCTAGATAACTGTCGATCTGCGGGGGAGAGGACAAATTAGACATGTTCAAATCCGGGTCTGTCTTTACCTGGACATTACCATTGCCTGTTGTCACCTCCGACCTTGCTGTTCTGGTAGACTCGTCCGCAACCTTGGGACGATTGGTGCTCCAATCGGTCACCAAGTCGTTGGCTAGTACCACGTCAATCCCAGCCACAGGGAGGGTATCGACTACTGCCAACTCACATGTGCCGCTGAAATAAGGCGAATCAAGATGTACTGGCACTAAGGGGGCGATGTACTGCGTCCTAGGAAACCCAACCAGGATCACCTCTGGTCCCCCATCCACACTTACTCCCTCGGGTAACGAGCTCTTCACGATCAGGGACTGGGCTGCTCCACTATCTCTGAGCACTACAATTGATCTACCAGTATGATCACTCGTTACATACCCGGTTGAAGTGTGAGGGGCCAACAAACTTGGTCCTTCCTGCGTCGTCGTAGACTGGTTTCCTACTGGTGATGTAACACAGCTCATCAACATCACCTCCCTTCGTGCGCTGCCACCTCTTCTACCTCGGCACCTAGCAGCTATGTGCCCTTTCTGCCCACAAGTCCAGCACACCATATTCCTCCTAGGGCTCCGGTGTTTCGGACTGCTAGGACTTGTTCTTCGGGGGCTACTTGGGGGCGTCTTCTTAGCGCTTTGTGGGACGGGTCTTTCTTCTTCATCATGAGGTCTGTCAAACCGGCGCTGGTAATTCCTTGGGACGTACTTAGCAGACGGCCTATGAGTCAGGATGTACTCTTCAGCCATGGTGGCTGCTGCACTCAAGGTCTCTACCTGCTGTTCCTCTAAGTACGTCTTGAGGTCTCCAGACAAACAATCCTTGAAGTCCTCCAGCAGAATCAGCTGCTCGAGGTCTTCCTTGGTCTCCACCTTCCGAGAGGTACACCATTCCTGGAAAAGTCGCTCCTTGATCGTGGCGAATTCGGTAAAAGTGTGCTCTGAGGTCTTCTTCAGGTTTCTGAACTTCTGCCTGTACGCCTCAGGTACCAATTGGTACGCCATGAGCACAACCTTCTTCACCTTGTCATAATCGCTGGAGTCGTCAAGGGATAACGTAGAGTAGGCGATTTGGGCCTTCCCAGTCAAGACTGACTGTATCATGATGGCCCAATTCTCCCTTGGCCACTCCAAAGAGGCAGCGACTTTCTCGAAGGCTGCAAAGAATTTTGACACCTCCTTCTCATGGAATTTGGGGACCATTTTGATGTTGCGTACCGGATCGAAGCTACTGGTGTCCGTTGTTTGCCTCCGACCACCGCCTAATCGCAAAACTTCTAGTTCATGTTGTCTCTCTCTTTCCTCTTTGTCTCGTTCTCGTTCTTCTCTCTCTCGTCTCTCTTCTCTTTCTCGTTCTTCTCTCTCTCGTTCTCGTTCTTCTCTTTCTCGTCTCTCTTCTCTTTCTCGTTCTTCTCTCTCTCTCGTTCTCGTTCTTCTCTTTCTCGTTTCTCTTCTCTTTCTCGTTCTTCTCTTCTTTCTTCTCTTTCTCTCTCTTCTCTCTCTCGTTTCTCTTCTCTTTCTAATTCTAAACGCCTCATCGCCAATTCTTTTTCTTTCATCTCCATTTCTTTATCTTTTAATTCCCGTTCTAATTCTAACTTCTTCCACTCTATCTCACGATTGATCTCTAGGGCACGCATTTTGACGGTTAGGAAGCTGATATTAAGCTCACCTGCATCACTGTCAATGTCACTGCCCTTATCTTCCTTTTCCGTGGAAGCTATTTCCTCACCTTCCCTTGTACTAGGAGTCTCGCTTCCCTGTTTCTCTTCTGCCTTCAGGTGCCGGTGAACCTTGGACAAGATCTCCACACGGGAATCACTGGCACGGATCTTGATCTCCAGGTAGGCGCTCACTAGTACAAGTTCCGGTTTGCTCAGATATTTTAATCTGGCAAGACAATCTTCTCTGTTCAGAAAAGCCTGAACCTCGTCCAGATCGTCAATGGTAGCTTTGTCTGCCATTGTCACAGGTGGAACACTTAACGAGCACTTAACACACCGAGCACTGTTCTACGTCAATATTGCACTTTATCGCACCAAACACTGCACTTGCCAATATTGCACGTAATCACTTCGGGCACCGCACTACCCAATATTGCACTGAGTCCAAGCGAACACTTCGCTCTACAATATTGCACTGAGTCCAAGCGAACACTTCGCTCTACAATATTACACTAAATCACTGAGCACCGCACTAGGCAATATTGCACTTAATCGCTTAATCACAGCGAGCACCGCACTGCACAATATCGCGCTTAGTCACTCTGAGCACCGCACAGGACGTATAACGTCACAATCGTCACACAGGGGGAATTATATACAGGGATTACGCCACTTCACCACCCCTGTCAAACATACTTAACAAGGGGACGGATCCCGCTGGGGATGCCAATTATGTTACGGCCCTCTCGGGACGCAACGGGGTTCTCACTCTGATGTTGTTAGAGGAAGATATAAGTATCCGTTCCCAAGCCAGTAGTGGCTATCAAGGGATGAGATCCGTGACGCAAGTAACTTAAAGGGAGTAGGGAAAGAAAGCTAAGAACTTAATATAATATAATCTTCACCATCACTATTTAAATATATAAAATAATAGAGGACACAAGGGGGAGGGGTATTAACACTTTACAAAGGGGATCAACACTGTAGTCTTCTGCTGGAGACTATGGATCCTCGAAGCTAGGTGCTGAGTCCGCGGTGCTTACTTCGTGGCCTCAAGACGTGTCCTCTGAGAACGCCGAGCCTACCCTGGCCACAGGTCAGCCACAACACAGGTCCACTGGGGGCACCGTCGTGGAGGCCGTCAACCACACGTCCAGCAGGTCTGCTGGCAGGTACTGAGCCACCAAGGCTGGCACGGCCACTCCACGAACGATAAAAGGGGTACGCCCTCGACAGGAGTCTCGTGTGATATCACCAATCACCCTCCTGTCCTCAATACCCCAGTGGATTATCGTCTCCAACCGTCGGTCCCGGGTAAATCCTTTAACTGCCACTCCAATGGCAGGCTAACACACCACAGTGTTCTTCCGGGCGGGCGACGTCACAAAAGCTGCAGCAAACTTCACTGTATGGAGACTGGCTGCCTCGGGTAGACTCACTCCACTTCCATCACAGTGGTCCCAGGTCGGCTCTGTAAGCAGACACGTCATCAATAACCGGGACACTAATACACCACACTCACAGGCTCAGATACTAACGCCTGACGTATCCAGCCCATAGATGGCGCTGTCGTCGGAGCACCACCTCACCAGAGGTCAGGAGCGGCGGTGTTGAGCGCTGAACCAGACTGGAAACTGGTCCTCGAGGCCAGTACACGCTGTCCTCACTAGGTGTCGTCGTTCGTTTGGCGGGGGTTTCGGGAGCTGACCCACAGATGGCGTGTTTGTCACTGCTCCAGGCTCGGACGCTGAATCCGGGTCCGTAACAAGAGTATCAACCAGAACTAGCTTCCCCAGTAGTTTCCGAGGACAGTAATTCTGATCCTCCGAGCAACAGCCCCACTAGAGCTGCTGCTCAACAATGTAAGCGGAAACTGCAAGCCTATTACTGCTCTGACCAAGAGTAAATCCCTTTACATCCAATTTAATCAACCATGATGATACTGTGGTGTGATGTCGAGTAACAAACCATTACAAGTCACTGTGACCCAGGACATTCTCAATGCAGTAGATTCTCTGTTGTTTGAATTGTGTGATTTAAATCTTTAATTGTTGTATAGGCTATAAATAACATTATTTATCTAGAGTATCTGAGAGTTTACAGACGTTGAGATTTTGTAACATACACATTACATGTCATAGCGACACCAGTCTCAGAGTTTATTGTAAGCTTTCTTACTCATCATCTTTAAGTAATTCTTAATAACATGTTCCATTTAACATGAAATCAGCAAGACTTAAGTTTCTTGTATGTCCTTGACAAATACGGGACATTCGTTATGTGTGTACTAACATACTAATATACTAATGTTAATACTAACTTCGGGATGGGTGTGTCAGTACTCCACATTACACTGCGACCCTAAAATTCTCCCCCCGGAGTTATGTTGGAAATTTCCAACAATAATACAACACTGTTGTATTATTATTAATTATTACTAAATCTACTAATCACTGTAGTAATTAAAATTAACCAAATGTAGAGTTCACATGTACTAATAATTACATCTGTACAATAAGGCTAGAATTCTTACGTCACCAGACGCCAGTATTGCATCAGATTCCATTATAATAAACACATCTATATCCAGTGTGTCTGAGAATTGAGTTTGATTCTCTATACAACAACGGTGTTCTGTGTGATAATTATTTACAGATAAACTGATCCCCAACTAATGCCAAATAGAGCGTTTATAGTTACAACTGTTATCTGGTAATAAATTTAACGTCACGCGTGAATGCCTTTGCGAGACTTTAATTCATCTCCATTGCTTGTTTACCATCGTAAAACGAGCAATTAATAATATTTAACTCCTCTGAATAATAAACCCATCCTTATCCGAGCATTTCAATCGCAACTGCGAGAAATGATATTATTCGTAGTAAATAATTTGTGTATCAAATGCGGGACGCGGAGCGGGGCAGAGGAGACGCCATTACCCAAGCCGCCCGAGTGGACGCCACCTAGAGCGGGAGAAGAAAGTCGCCACTGTGAGGTGTGAAGAATAGTTGCAGACAGCAACTTAGCTGGTGTCAGTGTCACTGTATACGCCGTGTTGAATTGTCAAGAGAATTAACTTGATGTTCAGCCTGGAACCTGTTAATTTGTTCCGTGTAGCCCAACGTGACCGGCCAGAGAAGCGCGTCAACATCTAGGCCAGGCTCGACACCAGAACCTAGGACGCGAGCTTCGGCAAGCCTTAACTTACACAGTGCCCTATTAGCTAAGTACCTTTATCCCTTTTTGATGCATCATTTAGGATAGGTTATAGCTGGGTAGCTTGTCGTTACGCCGAGCGACTATAAAAAACCACAGGTTATTATCTGTCTCCACTCTCTATTTTAATTTTCTTGAACATAGATATTTAGCAGCCTAATATGTTGCTACTGAATATATTTTGATTTGCAGCGTGTGTGAAGAATTCCCCGAGCTGTCATTTCCCGTGTTAATCATCTCCCAGTGTTCCATGATGAGTTCAGGAGATTCCGAGGATGAGTCATAACCGATGTCTTGGAAAACGTCTTCAAGCTAAGACCCTTTCCGTATTCTTTTAATTACATTATCTGTATTTTATTATTCTTCGGATCACTGTTTTTCTGGATTAACATGTGTTTATTATAATCATTTATTTCTCATGTTCATAATCTATGTTCTTATTGGTGATTGTTTTATTGATTCTATAATTGGTCATAAGATTAGATTATTGCATAATGAACTGGTGCACGAACCACACTAGTTCCTAGACATATATGAAGTTCTAGTAATAACCCCCCAATGTAGGTGTTTGAAGCTTTGATTCAGTTAAATTATATACAGCCCATTAATTCTATAAGTGATTATATTCTCTAGTATTTTATCCATAGTTACTGGTTCATCTAGGAATTTTCTAATGATCACATTTATTAGTTTCCCTCTTTACTATAAAAGCGGGTGGTCCTTCGTAATTGATTTTCATTACATTAATATTTAAATAAATAGAGTCAAGCCCCAAATGTCCCACAGCAGGCAACGATAGGGTGTTTCTTTGTAGATTGTGTAATGGTGGTCTTGGACACAGAGGCTGCACTTCTGGACAGGGTGCTGCCCCTTATTGGTGAGGTAGGAGAGCTCGTAGCACCTAAAACGTTTCGTTGGAGTTTGTGGTCTCGATCCTTCTTTATTAGGTGCAGTGGACTCGTAATACCGAAGCAGTAGAGCCCATGTGTGGCAACCTGTGTAGCTGTGGCTATGTAGGTGAGAGTTATCTTTAGGGTTTGGTGCTCGTCGTCTTTGGCACTGATGAACAGAATGTCGAATATCCTCAGGTTCGGGTTTTCGACCTTGATGTTGGGAAGGATCTCAAATCACTTTCGGACCGTAATTCAGCAGGCTGGTCCTGCTAAGAAAAACTGTTTTTTCAGCAATGTAGTGACGTGAAAATTGAAAAATGAGGTAGTGCTGATTGCGAAGTGTGTGATCGAGTGCCTGGAGTTTTTCAAGGTCCTCCGCACTTGAAAAGAGGAGCACAATATCCTCATCTTCTTGACCGATGTCAATGGGGGGAGATACCAGCTCCGTTCTTGAGGATCTTCATGACGTCGCTTTTGTTTAAACCATGACCGTCTTTGTGGGTAATCATAACTTTGTAACATTTAGGATGCATTGTGTCCACCCCCTATACGAGTCACAGTGCCAAGGAATTTTTTATGCGACGTTTCAGGCTCTCTGATTCTTTACGGGCAATGCTTATTACATAATGAGACCCCACAGGAAGAAATTTTAGGTTGCAACAACGTACCTGGAAAGTGTTTGAAAGCAGTGTCAACGTTTGCTTTCATGTATTAGATACGTTATTTTGCTGAGTCGTAAATGGGTTGCCACGACTTACTGCACAACGTTTGCTAAACAAAATTTGAGACCTTGTGGCAACCTTAAATGTTGCATAAAAGTAGTTTTCGTGATTGATGTTATATATAAAAATGAGGAAATATAACAAATATATTGCTACATTTAGTAAAAATAAAACAAGAGCATAATAAAGGTGGATTCAAGATTTATTATTCATTATTTTCACTTAATGAAGAATCCATGGTAGTGGTAATGGTTGTCCTTGGTGGGTTGTTTTTGTTGGCAGTGGTGGTCAGTTGTTGTGGTTGGTGGCAGTGGTACTCACCTAGTTGTGCTTGAGTTGTGACTCTTTTGGCCCACCTCTCAACTGTCAATCAATCAACTGATTTTTTCTGCACACACACGCACACCCTGGAAGCAGCCCATAGCAGCTGTCTAACTCCCAAGTACCTATTTACTGCAAGATGAAAAAGTGTATTAGGGTGAAAGAAACTCTGCCCATTTGTTTCCGCCTTCCCCAGGGGTTGATCCCTGGACCCCTAGGGCTACGAATCCTGACCGCTGTCCACTCAGCCGTTAGGCCCCCTTAAAGGCCCTTAAAGGTAGTTATGGGTGATGGTCGTAGTTGGTAGTGATTGATGGTGTTTGTGGTTGATTGTTGTGGTGGCAATATGGTGCGGCGGTGTGGTAGTGTGATGGGGTCGTGCAGTAATTGCAATGTGGTAGATGTGGTGTGGTAGTAGTGAGGTATTAGTTGTGGTGGCGGTGGAAGTCTGGTAGGGTGGTATGGAAATGGTGGCGTGGTGTGATAGTGTGGTGAGGTTGTGTGTTAGTGTTGTGGGGTTGTGTGGTTGGGTGGTATACTAGTATTGCGTTGTAATGGTGTTGTGGTAATATGGTGTGGTAGTGTTGTGTGGTATTGTAGTGTGGTAGTGAGGTGTTGTAGTGGTGGTGAGATGTGGTGGAGTAGTGAGGTAGCGTGTGATGGTCTTTTGTGACAGAGGTAGTGTATGGTGGTAGTGTGGTGAGGTGTGGTAGTTGTAGTGTTTGGTGGTGGTATAGTGTAGTAGTAATGGTGTGTGGTAGTGGGGGCCGGTGGTGATGGTGGTAGTGATTGTGAAGGTGGTGGTGGTGGTAGTGGAAGTGCTGGTGGTGGAGGGGAAATTGGTAGTAGTTGAGGTGCTGTTAGTGATAGTGGAAGTGCTGGTTGTGGTGGCAGTGGAGGTGCAGGTTGTGGTGGAGTGCTGGTGGTTGTGGAATTGGAAGTGTTGGAGTAGAGGAGGTGCTGGTGGTGATATTGGAGGTGCTGGTGGTGGTAATGGAGGTGCTGGTGGTGGTAATGGAGGTGCTGGTGGTGGTAATGGAGGTGCTGGTGGTGGTAATGGAGGTGCTGGTGGTGGTAATGGAGGTGCTGGTGGTGGTAATGGAGGTGCTGGTGGTGGTAATGGAGGTGCTGCTGGTGGTTGAAGTGGTTGTGTAGGTGCTTGTAGTGGTAGTGGAAAAGCTGGTGGAGGTGGTGGTAGTGGAGGTTCTGATGATAGTGGAGGTGCCGCTGGTGGTGGTAGTGGTAGTTGTGGATGTGGTGATGGTAGTGAAGGGGGTGTTGGTGAAAATGGTGGTAGTGGAAGTTGAGGCGGTAGTGTTAGTGGTGCTTGTGGTGGTAGTAGTGTAGGGGGTCATAATGGAAGTGCTGGTGGTGGTGGTAATAGAGGTGGTGATTGTGAAGGTGGTGGTAGTAGAGGTTGTGGTGATAGTGGTATTGAAAATTATGGTGGTAGTATTAGTGGAGGTGTTGGTCGTGATGGTAGAGGAGGTACTGGTGGTGGTGGTGGAAGAAGGTTTCGTTGTGGAGGAAAGTTGTTCATGATTCTGGTGGTTAGTGGTTGTGGAGGTTTGTGGCTGATGGTTATTGTGGTTGATGATTGCAGTGGATGAAGATTGTAGTGGATGAAGATTGTGATGGTTGATGGGATTGGTGGTTGACTGGAATGGTGGTTGATGATTATGGTGCTTGATGAATGTGATAGTTGATGATTATGGTGGTTGATGGAAGTGGTGGTTAATGAATGTGGTAGTTGATGTTAGTGGTGGGTGATAATTTTGCTGGTTGATGGCTGTGGTGGTTGATGGCAGTGGTGGTGGATGACTGTGGTGGTAGATGGTTGTGGGTAGTGATAGTGGTGGATGGTGGTAGTAGTGGTTGATGGTTATGGTGGTGGATCTTAGGGTGGTTGATGGTTATGGTGGTTGATGATTGTGGTGGTTGATGATTGTGATGGTTGGTGGCAGTGGTGGTTGATTGCTGAGGTTAGTGACAGTAGAAGATAATAGGTGTTGTTGGTAACAGTAGTGGTTGGTTGTTGTGGTTCATGGTAGTGGTTGGTGGCATTTGTGGTTGGCTGATCATTGTGGTTGGTGGAAGTAAGTAATTATCAAAAGAAGGCACCAAACCGGGAAGGCTATGTAGCACCACCAAATGTGCGGAATAATCAGAGGGCGCTAAGTATCACCAAGGATGCCAATACGAGAACAGAAACGCATAAGGTTGAAGCCCCCTTTGAAGGAGAGGCGAATCATCACCTCGACAGCAAAGAGTAAGATCGTTGACATACAGAGCAGAGAAGATGCGAGAAGGAAGGGAGGAAAGAAGACCATTGAGAGCAACCAGAAAAATAGTGCTCAGAACACTACCTTGGGGCACACCTTTGTATTGCTGAAAAAGAGGTAGAGAGAGTGGTACCAAGCCTGGCTCGAAAGGAACGACGAGAGAGGAATCTTTGGAGGAAGAGCGAGAGATTACCACGAAGGCCAAAAGAACGAAGTTGGGACAGAATATCATATCTCCAGGTTGTGTCATAAGCCTTTTCCAGGTATAAAAGGACAGCAACAACGGAGGTCTTCGCAGCAAAACCGGTACGAATATAGACCGCCAAGTTCACCAGGACATCAGTTGTGCTGCGGCACTTACGAAAACCAAATTCAGAAGGAGAGAGTTGGTGATGGTGTTCCAAGAACCACATCATACGAATATTTACCATACGCTAAAAGAGTTTGCAGACACAACTCGTAAGGGCAATATGGCGGAAGTCCTTCAGGAATGTCCCGAGAGACCCCGGTTTCCTTATAGGAAGTACAACGGCATCGAGCCAGTCCTCAGGGACTGACGACGAATCCCAGACCTGGTTATACAGACTCAGTAAATGTCGAGAGGTACAAGGAGGGAGATGGCGAAGCATCTCATAATGAATATCATCTGAGCCCGCTGCTGTAGAACTGCAGGTGGCCAGGGTAGACTAAATTTTAGAGAGAAAGAAGGGATCGTTATAGGGAAGGAGGACATGAGTGCGGAAATCTAAGGGATAGGATTCAAGAACGGGCTTACGAAGAAGGAAGGATTGAGGAAGATGGGAGCCAGAGCTAACAGAAGAAAAGTGGGAACCCAGTTAAGTCGCGACCTGCACTGGGTCCGCCACAAGAAAGCCGCGGAGGTTAAAAACTGGCGAGATATCTAGAACGAACTTACCCAGATCTGCAGTAGAGGAGTATCCGACGTAATAGTGGAAACATAAATTCCAACTCTCACACTTAGCTGTGCGGTTGGTCCTACGGGCCATCGCACTTGCTTTCCGAAACAAAATAAAAGAATCAGCCGTCTGTCGGCGTCGGTGTTTCTTCCAGGCTGAGCGCTTACAGCGGACAGCCCGAGCACAGTCCGCATTCCCCTAGGGAACGCTCTTTTGCGTGCCCCGGGAGGTAGAGCAAGGAATAGAGCAGAGGGCAGCATAAAAAATGGTGTCATGAAAAGGGAGAAGGGCACGAGGAAGAGGCAGAGAGGAGAGGTCAGTGAGAGTAGCACAGAGGGTGAATAGATTCCAGTCAGCTTTGGCAAACTGCCACCTAGGGAAGGAAAGAGGAGGATGAAAAGAGAAGAAGGAAATAAGGATGGGGAAATGATCACTGTTATGGAGGTCATCAAGAACCTGCCACTTGAGATCTAAGTAAAGGGACGACAAGCAAAGAGAAAGATCAACACAGGAAAGGGTGCAAGTTCGAAAGTGCACATGGGTAGGCTCACCAGAATTCAGAAGAGTCAAGGAAAAATAGAGGACGAACGGTTCTAGAAGGCGGCCTCGGGTATTTGTCAGAACATCACCCCAGAGGGTATGGCGATAGTTAAAATCACCAAACAGGAGCAATGCCTCTGACAAGGAGTCCATGAGGTGCTTAAGATCAGGAAGGGAAAGCAGGACATTTGGGGCAGATAAATGGAACAGACAGTATACCTTTTACTCACAAAATCAGGGTTAGGCGTAATGGGTAAACTGAATAAGGATGGAGTGAAGGGAGCGGGAGGACAGACCAGAGGCGGACGGGTAGGGTCCGGTGGAGGAGGAGACAACCGAGAGGGGAAGTCAAGGACAGTAGGAGGAGGTGGGCAGAAACCAGGGAACGTACCTCAGCAAGGGCAGCAACTGAGAGGGAATAAGGAGCTAAAGAAACCTCCATAGCTGGGACAGGGGGCCCGACCACCGAAATGGAAGGGGACGGAGCGAGAGAGTCAGAGGTGGGGAGTGAGGAAGAAAGCGATGCCTTTTTACCTGCCGGGGAGGGCGAAGAATAGAAGTCAGGCTTACGCTTCTGACTCAAGGAGACAGGTGTTCCAGCAACAACGTACTGGGCGACAGACTCAATTGTCTCAACAGGAGAAGATGAACGGGAGTGAACAACGTGAAGATTGCTGGGAGGATGATGGTCATCAGCCTGGACAGACAGGTGGCGTGGAGGGCCAAGAGACTGGGGGGAAGGATGGGAAGAAGGATTGGGGAAAGACAACAGCGGAGACATGACAGACTGGGTAGGAAGGAGGGGAAACTTCAGATGAAGAATCAGGAGGGGGGTCCCTTCGGGACAGAATGTAAAGGAACAGGGGAGGAAGTGGTGGGCGTGTCTGGGTCTAAGATCTGGAAAAGGTTGTGAGACTGAGTAAGGTGTGAAGGACGAGGAGATGAAGAACGCAACACACGAGCATAGGATACGCCAGCGAAAGGGTGCAAACTTGGCATCTGGTTTCAGGAAAAGGCAGACGATCCTGGTGTTTCATGCTGAGGATGGCTTCCTCAAATTTGTAGTGAATACACGAGCGGGAGAAGGTATGGTGGGTGTCACCGTAATTGAGGCAACGAGCCTGGGGTTAAGTGCACTCGGACTTAGAGTGGTCATCGGCCCCACACATGGGGCCTAGATGCACAGTACATGAACATTTGAGGACAACATGCCCGAACTTCCATCACTTATTGCAAAGTCTAGGAGAGGGAATGTACTCCTGACCGGAGCAACTGGCACCAGCAAGAATTATAGAGGGCAGAAGGGTCCTACTATCAAAGGTGATTTTCACAACTCGAAGGGGCTGACAGTGACGACCACGAGGGGGACGAGTGAACGTGTCTACCTGGAGGACAGGATGGCCTTGGGCTTCCAGGATATGTTTAATATCCTCATGGCAGTCTTTTAGGTCCCTAACACCAGTTGCAACATGGTGCGGGAGGAGAACAGTACCAACACTGGCATTTAATGGAGCGTTTTTGGAGACCCAAACACGGGTCTCTCCAATGCAGGACAATGAGGCTAAGCGGGTAGCTGTATCCGGTGAAGGAGCAGCAACAACACATGTACCGAAACGGGTGGGGTGAGAAATCGTCAGGAGGTGTAGAATCCAGAAGGAGGTGATCAAAGTATTTAGCCCACGAAGCAGGACCAAACAAGGCTTGGTATGTACCAATATGGGAAGGGATCGTGCGAGTGCGGCCGTGACGGGGACGGCGTTGAGAACCCCCAGAGAGAGAGAGAGAGGGGGGTTAAATGGTGCAGTAGTCACAATAAGAATCTGTGCCCCGCCATGGAACGAGGTGGTCACCGCTCGGGGCATATGGCTGGACCCAACCGCAGAGGAGGGAGGGGAGAAGTCAGGAGGAGCTAGGTCTGGGCCCAATGAAGCAGGGGCTACAGAGCCCGGTCTTCCAACAGACTCAGACTCGGGGGCTTTGTCGCCCACCCCACAAGCCTGAGAAGTCATAAGAGGAACAGTATTCAGCTACTTGGAAGCAAGAGGTAATACTTTCATTCACGAATGTGCCCCCGTACCAACCACAGAGCCACAATTAGAGGCTGGACACCCAACAAGAGACATGTTGCCGATTTTGCCGGGGCCTCCTAGGGATGCGTCGTGAGTATATGCCCCACACACGCCATTTTAAGAACCATTAGTCTGTTGAGATTGGGTGAACGATGAAAGGAGGATTGACAATAAAAGGGTCCCCCTCGCTCGAGTCGTTGGGTATTACAGTTCTACAGGTGAGAGAGTATGCCTCCCCAAACACCCAGGCATCAAAACAGAAAAAGTGCGAAAGAATAATCAAGACTGGCAAAAGGTCGGCAGGAAATGACAATTAGAAAGGACAAGAGGAGGGAGGGGAAAGAAAAATGAAACACAAGGAAAAGGAAAAAGAGTTCTGGTAAAATTGGTAAAGACAGTAGCAGGAGCATAAGGCTTCTAAAGGACAGTGGCCTGACCCATGGAATATCACACACCGGCAGCCGCCCACCAAGCCCTCTCATGGCGACAACGATCCAGAGAGGGAGATGGGGTTGGTTGAAGTGCTGGTTATAACTGATGGTTGACGATTGTAGTTTGTGGCATTTGTGGTTGATAGTTGTGGTTGGTGGTAGTGGTGGTTATTGTTGGTGGTAGTAGTGGTTATGGTTGGTGGTAGTGGTGATTGATGCTGATGTGGTTGGTGGTAGTGGTGATTGATGTTGTGATGGTTGGTGGAAGTAGATCTTGATTGCAATGGTGTTTTTGTAGTTGATGGATTGTTGGTGTTGGTAGTTAATGGTTGTGGTGTGCTAGTGTGGTGTGGTAATGATGGTATAGTGGTAATCTAGTGGTTATTCGTGGTAGTGTGAGGTTGAAATATGGCGCGGTTGGGGGTATTGTGGTGGGGTTTTGCAGTAATTACAGTGTGGAAGTAGTGGGATACTAATTGTGGTGGTGGTGGAAATGTGTTGAGGTAGTACTGTGCGATGGTTTGGTAGTGGTGGTGGCATGGTGGACGTTTGGTAGGGTGGTGTAGTAATTGTGATGAAGTGGCGTGGTGTGGTATTGTGGTGGGGTTATGTGTTGAGGTGGGGTTGTATAGTGTGGTGTGGTAGTGTGGCATGGTAATGTGTGAATATGGTGTGGTGGCATGGTAGTGTAGTTGGTTAGTGTGGTGGGGTAGTGTTGTGCGGTGGCGTTGTGAGGTTGCATAGTGTGGTAGTGTTGTATGGTAGAGTGGTGTGATTTGTAGTGCTGTTTTGTGGTAATATTACGTGGTGTTGTGGTAGTGTCATATAGTAATGTGGTGTGGTAGTGTTGTAATATAGAGTAGTGGTGTGGTATGGTATGGAAATGTTGTGTGGTAGTGTGGTGAGGCAGTGTGGTGATCCAGAGTGGTGTGGTAGTGGTGATGCGTTGTGGTGTTGTGTGGTAGTGTAAGGTAGTGGTGTGGTAGTGCGTTTGGTTATGTTGAAGTGTGTGTGGTAGTTGTGGTTTGGTAGTGTGTGTGTGTGGTCGTGTGTGTGTGTGTGTGTGTTGGTGTGTGTGTGCGTGTGTGTGTGTGTGTGTGTGTGGTGGTTTGTGTATGTGGTAGTGTGTGTGGTAGTGTGTGTGTTAGTGTGTGCTGGTGGTGTGGCATAGTGGGAGTGGTAGTGAGTGGTAGTGGTGTGGCGTAATGAAGTGTGGTAGTTTGTAGTGGTGTTGTGGTTTAGTGTGGTAGTGTGTGTAGTGGTGTGTATTTACCTAATTGTGGTTGTGGGGGTTGAGCTCTGGCTCTTTGGTCCCGCCTCTCAACTGTCAATTAACAAATGTACAGGTTCTTGAGCCTACTGGGCTTTATCATATCTGCACTTGATGCTTTGTATGGAGTCAGCCTCCAGCACATCACCCTAATGCATTCCATTTGTCTACTACTCTGACAGTGAAAAAATTCTTTCTAACGTCTCTATGGCTCATTTGGGCACTCAATTTCCACCTGTGTCCCCTAGTGCGTGTGCCCCTTGTGGTAAAAACCTGTTTTTATCTTAATGTCTCTCGATCTCCGGTGGAGGCGGAGACACATGGGCAAAATGTTTCTTTCACCCTGATGCACATGTTACCTAGCAGTATATATGTACCTGGGAGTTAGTCAGCTGCTACGGGCTGCTTCCTGGGGGTGGAGGCCTGGTCGAGAACCGGGCCGCGGGGACACTAAGTCCCGAAATCATCTCAAGATAACCTAAAGATAACCCTATCAATTCCTCTAAGAATTTTGTATGTGGTGATCATGTCCCTTCTAACTCTTCTGTCTCCCAGTAACGTGAGGTTTAGTTCCCATAGTCTCTCTTCGTAGCTCATACCCCTCAGTTCGGGTATTAATTTGGTGGCAAACCTTTGAACCTTTTCCAGTTTAGTCTTATGATTGACTAGATATGGACGTGGGATTTGCTGGATTTGCTGGGGATTTGCTGGAGCCGCATACTCCAGGACTGGTCTGACATATGTGGTATACAAAGTTCTGAAGGATTCCTTACACAAGTTTCTAAAGGCCCTTCTTATGTTAGCCAACCTGGCATATGCCGCTGATGTTATCCTCTTGATATGAGCTTCAGGGGACAGGTTTGGCGTGATATGAACCCCCAGGTCTTTCTCTCTCTCTCAGACTCTTGAAGTATTTCATCTCCCAAATGATACCTTGTATCTGGTCACCTGCTCCCTACACCTATCCTCATTACATTGCATTTGCTTGGGTTAAACTCTAACAACCATTTGTTCTACCATTTCTGTACCATGTCCAGGTCTTTTTGAAGCCTCAAGCGGTTCTCCTGTATTATTAATCCTTCTCATAATTTTGGCGTCGTCAGCGAACATTGAGAGGAATGAGATTATACACTCTGGGAGATCATTTACGTATATCAGAAACAGGTTAGGTCCAAGTACAGAGCCCTGTGGGATTCCACTTGTGACTTCACGCCAATCTGAGGTCTCATCCCTCACTGTAACTCTCTGCTTCCTATTGCTTAGGTACTCCCTTATCCACTGGAGTGCCCTACCAGTTACTCCTGCCTGTTTCTCCAGCTTATGCATGAACCTTTAATGGGGTACTGGGTCAAAGGCTTTCCGACAGTCCAAAAAATTGTTGTCCACCCATCCTTCTCTTTCTTGCTTAATCTTTGTCGCCTGATTGTAGAATTCTATTAAGCCTGTAAGGCAAGATTTACCCTCCATGAATCCCATGTTGATTGGTTGTCACGAAGTCCCTTCTCTCCAGATGTGTTACTAGGTTTTTTCCTCACGAACTTCTCCATCACTTTGCATGAAATACAAGTTAAGGACACTAGCCTGTAGTTCAGTGTCCCTTATCTGTCAACGTTTTTGTATATTGGGACTACATTAGCCGTCTTCCATATTTCTGGTAGGTCTCCCGTTTCCAGTGACCTTCTATACACTATGGAGAGTGGCAAGCAAAGCGCTCCTGCACACTCTTTCAATTCCCATGGTGAGATCCCGTCTGGGCCAACAGCCTTTCTCACATCCACATCCAAAAGGTGCCGCTTGACCTCATCTCTTGTAATTTCTAACCCTTCCAAGGCCGCCTCGTTTACTACCACCTCTCCTAGCACAGTGACCTCTCATTGGTCTATTGTGAAGACCTCCTGGAACCTCTTGTTAACTTCCTCTCACACCTCTTTGTCATTCTCTGTATACCTGTCCTCACCCATTCTAAGTTTCATCACCTGTTCCTTCACTGTTGTTTTCCTCCTGATGTGGTGCAGTCGCTTTGGTTCGGTCTTGACTTTATTAGCTATATCATTTTCATACTTTTTCTCAGCTTCTCTTCTCACACTAACATACTCGTTCTTGGTTCTCTGGTATCTCTCTCTACTGTCTGGTGTTCTGTTATTTCGGAAGTTCCTTCACGACCATTTTGTTCAGTTACTTTGCTTTTATACATGCCCTATTAAACCACGGATTCTTCTTTTGCTTCTCGATTTTTTCCTGTCGGGCCAGGATAAACCTGTTTTCTGCCTGCTGACAATTTTGGGTGACATAGTCCATCACGTCTTGTACGGATTTAATTGCGAGTTCTGTGTCCCATGGTATATCCTTTAGGAATTTTACCATCTCATAATTTCCCTTTTGGTTTGCAAGCCCTTTGTTTCCCAGTTATTTTTGGGGGGAGATAATGCCTAGCTCTACCAATTACTCAAAGATCATTTCACTGTGATCACTCATTCCGAAGGGGGTTTCCAACTTAACTTCCCTTATATCGGACTCATTTAGGGTAAATATCAGATCAAGCATAGCCGGTTCATTCTTTTCCCTCATTCTTGGCGGTCCCTTGATGTGTTGGCTTAGAAAGTTTCTTGTTGCTGCGTCTAGCAGCTTAGCTTTCCATGTGTCCGGTCCTCCATGTGGGTCTCTGTTCTCTCAATCTATCTTCCCGTGATTGAAGTTTATCATGATTAGTAGTTTGTTTCCGTTCCTGCTGGCTACAGAAGCGGCTCTCTCTATTATATTGATGGTGGCCATGTTGTTTCTTTTACATTCCTGTCTGCGTCTTCTGTCGTTTGGTGGGGGTTAAATATGACTACTACGATAATTTTTTGCCCTCCAATTGCAATGGTACCTATTATTTAGTCACTGAAATCTTCACAGCCCTGAACAACCATCTCTTCAAAATTCCAGCCTTTTCTTATCAGCAAAGCTACACCACCACCTCCTCCTCCTCCTTCTCTCTCTTTCCTCACCACATAGTAGTCATGTGGAAACACTGCATTTGTTATGGTTTTCGATAGCTTTGTTTCTGTGAGTGCTATTATGTCTGGGTTCTCTTCTGGTGCCCATTCTCCAAGTTCACTTGTTTTATTCGTAATCCCATCTTTGTTAATATACATTGCCTTGAAGCTCACGTTCTTCTGTTCGTTCTCTTGTCCCCTTCATGGTGAGCGTTCTGCTGATGGAGGAAGCTGTTCAATAGGTGTGAAGATATGTGAGATGGTTAATAAGGTCACAGTGAATTTTGGGGTGGGGGTAGGGGTTCAAGGGAAGGGGGGACAGGTAGGGCAGGGGGAAAGAAGGTTGGGGGAGATGGAGGATATGGGGAGAGGGATGGAAGGATAGGGACAGTATGGGATGGAGGAGGGAGGGAGGGAGGAAAGGGGGGATGAGGGACATGGTGGGAATGTGGGACAGATCACAAGTTCAGAATGGGGTGAGGGGGAAGGGTGGGTTGAGTGAGCATTTGAGTGGGGGCAGGTAAGGTGAGGAGTAGGGAGTGTTTCTATGCTGAGGAGGGTGGCGGTGTTGCCCTACCCTCTGGTGTTGCTTGGATGCTGGTTGTGGGATCCCCTCTTGTCTCTGGGACTGTGATTTCCTGATTTGGTCCTTTCTCCCAGCGCTTCCGCCTTGCCTCTGCTGCCCTCGAATACTCCTCCTTAACCTGTCCCTCCGGAGGAATACTTTTTTGTATTCCTCCTCGTACTGCAGATGACTCTTGCATTCTAGAATAACCTCCTGTGTGGCCTCGTTTGCAAACACTATCTTCACTAGGGGAGTCTCTGTCCTTGTTGTACCAGCCCAACCTGAAAACCTTATCAATGTTTTGTTCAGCCCCTTCCATCTGTAACCCCTTCAGATTCCCATGTACTGCCTCTCTGTCCTTGCTATTACATTCCTGCCTATTGAATCCTTCCTGTTTTTTGATGCCTACAGCTATCACCAATCTTTTTCTTTCCAGCAGCTGACTAGTGCACCTTGCTGCTTCCTGCGAGGTAGCTGCTTGCATGGCAACCTCCCTCACTGTGGCCATTGCTTCTGGGCTCTTTCTCAGTATTTCCCCAAATGTTTCAGGTCACAGGCATTTCCTTCCAATGCGACAATTCCGTCTTTCCTTTGGATGATTATCTGATGCTGAGTCTCATTATTTTTCTCTGTGAGTGATTTGATCTCCTCCTTTGCTGCTGTCAGCTCACTTTGCAGGGTGCTAATTATGTTCTTCATTTCATTCAACTCCTTCCAGAATTCATTCCAAACTTGGGCTAACATTTCCATCGTTTGGACACTTTCCCTGTGTCCCCAGTGCGTTCTCCTGCCGTCTTTGTCCCTTTCTCTGATATGTTTTGATAGGGTTGAGTCTTGAGGTGGGTAGAATATAGTTGTGCATTAATTGGCTGTTGATTGCTGGTGTTGACTTCTTGATGTGTACTGCCTCGCAGACGTCAAGCCGCCTGCTATCGCTGTATCTATCGATGATTTCTGTGTTGTTTACTAGGATTTCTCTGGCGATGGTTTGGTTGTGGGAAGAGATTATATGTTCCTTAATGGAGCCCTGTTGCTTATGCATCGTTATACGCCTAGAAAGAGATGTTGTTGTCTTGCCTATATACTGGGTTTTTTGGAGCTTACAGTCCCCAAGAGGGCACTTGAAGGAATAGACGACGTTGGTCTCTTTTAAAGCGTTCTGCTTTGTGTCTGGAGAGTTTTTCATGAGTAGGCTGGCCGTTTTTTTGGTTTTATAGTAAATCGTCAGTTGTATCCTCTGATTTTTGTCTGTAGGGATAACGTTTCTATTAACAATATCTTTCAGGACCCTTTCCTCCGTTTTATGAGCTGTGGAAAAGAAGTTCCTGTAAAATAGTCTAATTGGGGGTATAGGTGTATTGTAGGTGTATACGTGTATCTAATAGGTATTAATGCACAACTGTATTCTACCCACTTCAAGACTCCGCTCCAATATAGAAGCATCAAGAAAAATGTGCCAATAGGCCCTCTGCAATTACTTCCATTCTTACCTTCAATACCCATTACTTCGTGTTCTATCCTGTGTTGAAAGTTTTGTTCACCTCATCCAAAATTGTTGTAACATATCACCTCACCCAAAATGCGGGTATAAAATGAAAAATGAAAGCTGTTTAAATCATAGCATAAGTAAGAACTCTGTTTAGTGTTTGCAGGTAATAGTTGTGTGTGTGTAAACTAAAAGTCTTTGAAAATGTAATAAGTTATTACGAAACGCGTTCAAGTGTCGCGTCAGACTAGAAATAAAAATGAATTTTGGATAACTGATTTTTCAATTACCATCAACAGTGAAAATAAACATAAGAAAGATCGAGAAAATTCGTGTTAGAATTATTAATCTTACTTTTTCGGTCATATTTAATAATATATGTCTATAGGAAAGACTGCTTCCAAAATATATATATATACATATATATATATATGTCGTACCTAATAGCCAGAATGCACTTCTCGGCCTACTATGCAAGGCCCGATTTGCCTAATAAGCCAAGTTTTCCGGAACTAATATATTTTCTCTAATTTTTTTCTTATGAAATGATAAAGCTACCCATTTCATTATGTATGAGGTCAATTTTTATTTATAGGAGTTAAAATTATATTCATATCACCGTGTTGGGAATTTTATTGGGAGTCCATTGATACCAAAATTAAGGCTGTAGGACAATTGTAGAGGTGATAATAATCCCAAGAGTAAAAACATTTTGTTGCTGTTGAGCGCTTACGGCGACTCATCTTCGTAGTTATTTATTTCATGCTGGTATCTCTATAGCTTTCGTGACTTTTTTTTACTGATGTTCTTTTAGAGAATTTTATTGCAAACACGTTGGTACCAAAATGAAATACGTAGCATGAAAACTAAGGTCAGAAAAGTAAAAAGAGTATACACATTTTTGTTTTTACGCTTAAGCGATAAAAACGCCGCGCGCACATACGGTTGGCTGAGTGACCTTCGCCGAGAGCTTTAAAGTGTTAATTATCAGAATTAAAATAGAGTAAATGTGACCCTTCTATCATTTACTGTCATCTGGACAATGTAGGCCAGTAGCGTCAGTGAGGAGGGAGTGGTCAGCCATTATTATTGTACTTAGACCAGAGGCTCACGGGAGCAATTCGGCTCCTGTTAATTTTACTTGGACGAAGTGTTATGGAAACCAAAGGTGTTACATCATCAACACGCTGTCAACAAATACAAGTTAAGTGTTCTGCCGAAATCCATTTATCTATCATTTGTGGCCTGTAATGTCATTAGATAGGGGCGGGCCGGTTAGAATACGAACTGCCTCTTAATAAAAGGTAATTAAGCCTAGGTCTTTATGGTTCCTTGTACAGTGTTTTCTCTGATATAGCTGTCATATATTAGGATTCTGGCTTTAGCTAGCGCCCTTTTGACAGGTCAAGACGAGGAAGCATGCTTTGTGTACCAGTTACTGGGTGATGGAAGCTATCTCAAAGAGGATAATTTGGTGTCTACATCCTGGTTATACCTGGTGGACTAAGGCCTGCTGTACAATAAGATAAGGAACCTCTTCAATGTACAAACGAATCTAATTTTATTGTTTAAGGTTAAAAATCTATTTTACTGTTTAAGGTTAAAAGTTTATTTCTTTGTTTAAGGTTTAAAATCAATCATATTGTTTAAGGTTAAAAGTCAATTATATTCTTTAAAGTCAAATAATTATTTTATTGTTTAAGGTTAAAAATGTATTTTATTGTTTAAGGTTAAAAATCAATTATATTGTTTAAGGTTAGAAGTCAATAATATTGTTTACGGTTAAAAGTCAATTATATTGTTTAAGGTTAATAATATATTTAATATATGATGTGGGAAATTATTTCCAGGACATTTACTCCCCTTGACGAAGAATCTTTCATAAGTGTTTTGCAATCTTTTTGTAACTCACTCGTAAGTTCCCCAGCGTTTTGTGAAAGGTCACCCTTGCCAACAACAAACTGCTACTAACCACAGTCGGAATCTCACCATCATAAGAAGGTTATCTACCACAATCCAAACGTCTGCAAGCACCTACTAACTCTAATACACACTCAGTGTGTTACTTGGTACTTCTTTGTACTGATCTGCTCTTAATAACCTCTGAATATGCGATGGGGGAAGACAAGTTCCACATTTATTTCATATGCAGGAGAGGAGGAAGAAGCTGGGGTATTCACTTTCCTCCACAGAAACTGATCATCGTAGAAATGTCCAATTTCGTCCTCCAAGGACCTAGGCGACGACACTGCATTAACAGAACCATCATGCAGACTCATGTGACTGAATACAAGCTACCAGACTCGAAATTTGACAAGATGGGGTGTGTAACATCTATATAAATAAAAATTGAAATGTTCGTTTGTTCAAAATAGCTAATCTCCGAAAGTTCTTCACCGATTTTCTTAAAATTTTCACACAACGTTTCATTCACATCCGAGCGGGTTTTTATATACATACTATATAGATGTCACGTCTGTGACGGGAAAAAACATATTTTTTAAAAGCTGTGTTTTTCAAGTGAATCAAATATTCGAAACCTCTTTACCGAATGCTTTGAAATCTTGACACAACATTGAATTCGAATAGGCGATGATTTTTATATACCTAGTATATATATGTGACCGGAAAAAACATATTTTTTTTTTAAACAACGCCATCTGTAGGACGTATTAGCAACACACACTGTAATCTTCGAAAGTTCTTCACCGATTGGTTTGAAATTTTGACACGACATTCCTTTCAAATACATGTGTGTGTGTTTTGATATATATATTACTTAGATGCCACAATTGTGACGGGTAAAAACATGCATGTTTTGAAAAACAGCACCATCTGTTGCACGTATGAGCAACATACAATATACAAGATATGTTACGATTCAATTTCAATGTTTCTGATTGCATTGATATATTGAATTTTCATAGATTTTGATTTGTTTTCATCTTGATTTACTCATTTTGTGTGACATTGCATTAGAATTGAGCTGTGTTGTTTTCCATACCGTTCATTTCGTGGGTATAGCTAATTTGTTTCTTTTTTCATTTTTTTCATTCCGTTGTTTAACTGTTCGTCTTATTTTTCAGTGCTATGGGTGGTGAAATTGAGCTGTGTCGACTGATCGGCGTTTGAATTTAAATATTTCGTTAGTATATTTTATTTTGTTTTGAAAACAAGAAAATGGACAACACGTTTATTTCACAGCTACAAATGTGCAACAAACAGCTATGAATCCACCGGCTACAACAACATTAACTGCTTTATTCATGTTATGTCAAAATGACGCAAACGCGTCATTTTGACAGACTCTACACCGTGCATTCCAATCAAGATGAATGCTTCTTTCTTCGCAAGCTGTTGGTAAGTAAGTAATATCAAAAGAAGGCACCAAACCGGGAAGGCTATGTAGCACCATCAAATACGCAAAATAATCAGAG
Source organism: Procambarus clarkii (assembly GCF_040958095.1). Taxonomy (NCBI): domain Eukaryota; kingdom Metazoa; phylum Arthropoda; class Malacostraca; order Decapoda; family Cambaridae; genus Procambarus; species Procambarus clarkii. The sequence continues at coordinate 4,075,213 of NC_091229.1, forward strand.
GGCGCTAAATATCACCAAGGATGCCAATACGAGAACAAAAACGCATAAGGCGAACGATATCAAAAGTATCCGAGTCACCAAGAATTCTATCGAGGGACAGATGACCGCGAGGGGCGGTCGGAAAGCAAGACACACGCTCGTCCTGGAAGTCAGGACATTCAAGAAGGACATGCACGACCGTAAGAGGGACAATGCAACTAGGACAATAAGGAGCAGGGCGGCGCTCCATCAAGTGACCATGGGTTAAGCGAGTATGGCCAATACGCAACCTCGCCAGAGCTGTTTCCCACCGCCGGTTACGGTGGAAGGAGGACGGCCACGAGGAAACAAAACATTTAAGAGTACGTAGCTTGTTACCAGTAACAGACAACCAAGAAGCCTGCCAACGGGTAAGGACTGAGGAATGGATAACCGGGTATAAGTCGGAATACGGAATGCCTTTGCGAGAGATGGGACAAGAGCGGACAGCTTCCTTAGCAGCAGCATCCGCACGCTCATTTAAAGACACACCAATATGGCTGGGAACCCAACAAAACTCAACCGACTTAAATTTACTGTGAACGAGAAACAGCCAATTCCTGGATCTCGAGGACTACTGGATGAACCGGATTAAAGGACCCGAGAGCCATGAGGGCACTACGAGAGTCAACAACAACCACAAAGGAAGACTGACAACGAGAAAGCAGGAGACGAAGAGCATAGAGAATAGCATAAAGTTCCGCTGAAAAGATGCTAGTCTCCGGAGGCAAGCGACACATATAAGTGCGATCAGGAAAAACAACAGAGTAGCCAACACCGTCTGCTGACTTAGACCCATCGGTGAAGACAGAAACGGAGCGGGAGTGAGAAGAAAAGTGCTCGAGGAAAAGGCGTTTTAGAACCGTAGGAGGGGTAAAAGCTTTAGTGATACGGGTCAAGGATGTACAAAACCGCGGAAGAGGGACCCTCCACGGGGGCAAAGAAGGAACAACACGAGGAGAAACATCAGAAATACGAACGGAAAGAGAATCCTGTAGGCGAGATAACCGGACAGAAAGAGGGAGGTGGTGAAGAGGAACAGGAACCGCAGGAGGGGTAAAAGTTAAAGCACGACAGAGGCGAGAGGAAGGATGTTGCAAGGACCGCGCAAGATAGCGAAGACAGTAGCGATCACGGCGGTCCTGGAGAGACAGGAAGCCAGTGTCAACATACAAGCTAAGGATGGGAGTCGAACGAAAGGCACCAGAACTGAGGCGCAACCCAGTATGGTGCAAAGCATCAAGACGGCGAAGAGTAGAAGGAGAAGCAGACGAGTAAGCAGGGCAACCATAATCGAGCTTAGACAGGACGAGAGAGGAATGTAAAGCAAGGAGAGTGCGCCTATCTGCCCCCCAAGAAGTATGGGACAAGACCCGAAGGAGGGTAAGGGCCTTAGAGCACTCAACACGGAGGCAAGAGATATGGGGAGACCAAGACAAACGAGTGTCAAGGAATAACCCCAAAAGCTTCGCGGAATCTTTGTATTCAAGGGGATGACCATAAAGTGACAAAGAGGGACGAAGAACAACCCGTTTCCGCTTAAAAGTCATGGCACAAGTCTTAGAAGTAGAGAACTTGAAGCCATGACCTGTGGCCCAAGACGACACGGCATCAATTGCAAGTTGAAGCCGGCGTTGAAGGAGAGGCGAATCATCACCCTGACAACAAAGGGTAAGATCATCGACATAGAGAGCGGAGAAGACACCAGAAGGAAGAGAGGAAAGAAGACCATTGAGGGCAACCAGAAAAAGAGTAGTGCTCAGAACACTACCCTGGGGCACACCTTCGTATTGCTGAAAAGAGGGAGAGAGAGCGGTACCAATGCGCACCCGAAAGGAACGACGAGAGAGGAAGCTGCGGAGAAAGAGAGGGAGATGACCACGAAGGCCAAAAGAATGAAGTTGAGATAGGATATGATAACGCCAAGTGGTGTCGTAAGCCTTTTCTAGGTCAAAAAGGACGGCAACAACGGAGGTCTTCGCAGCAAAAGCAGAACGAATATAGACCTCCAAGTTCACCAGGACATCTGTCGTGCTGCGGCACTTGCGGAAACCAAATTGAGAAGGGGAGAGGAGGTGATGGTGTTCCAGGAACCACATCAGACGAACGTTAACCATACGTTCAAAGAGTTTGCAGACACAACTTGTGAGAGCAATAGGGCGAAAGTCCTTAGGGGAAGTACCCAGAGACCCCGGTTTGCGAACAGGGAGGACAACGGCATCGAGCCAGTCCTCAGGGACTGACGACGACTCCCAGATCCGATTATACAGACTCAGTAAATACTGAGACGTGCTCGGAGGGAGATGGCGAAGCATCTCATAATGAATACCATCGGAGCCCGCCGCCGTAGAACCGCAGAGGGCCAGGGCAGAACGAAGTTCAGAGAGAGAGAAGGGATCATTACAGGGAAGCTGAAGATGAGTGCAGAAATCTAAAGGACGAGACTCAAGGACAGGTTTACGAAGAAGGAAAGATTGGGGAAGATGAAGACCAGAGGCAACAGAAGAAAAGTGGGAACCCAGTTCGGAAGCGACCTGCAACGGGTCCGCCACAAGAGTATCATGGAGGTGAAGGACCGGTGAAACATCGGGAACGAACTTACCCGCTATCTTGCGGATACGCTTCCAGATCTGGGCCAGAGGGGTTTCGGACGTAATTGTTGAGACATAAGATGCCCAACATTCACGTTTAGCCGTACGGATGGCCCTACGGGCCACCGCACTCGCTTTCCGAAAGAAAAGAAAAGAATCGGTCGTCTGCCTACGGCGGTGCCTCTTCCAGGCTGCACGCTTACAGCGGACAGCCCGAGCACAGTCCGCATTCCACCAGGGAACGCACTTCCGTGGACCCCGAGAGGAAGAGCGAGGAATAGAGCGGAGGGCAGCGTTGAAGACAGTGTCATGAAAAAGGAGGAGAGCGCGAGAGAGGGGCAGAAGGGAGAGGTCAGAGAGAGTAGCACTGAGGGAAAATAGGGTCCAGTCCGCCTTAGCAAACTGCCACCTAGGGAAAGAGAGGGAAGGGTGAAAAGAGAAAAAGGAAACAAGGATGGGGAAATGATCACTTCCATGGAGGTCATCAAGAACCTGCCCCGTGAAATCTAAGTAAAGAGAAGAAGAGCAGAGAGAAAGATCAAGACAAGAAAGGGTGCGAGTCCGAGAGTCCAAATGATTGGGCTCACCAGAATTCAGAAGAGACAGGGAAGAAGAGAGGAGGAATGGCTCAAGGAGGCGACCCCGGGTATTCGTCAGAACGTCACCCCAAAGAGAATGACGACAATTGAAGTCACCCAGCAGGAGCACAGGCTCCGGCAAGGAGTCTAGGAGGTGTTTCAAATCAGGAAGAGAGAGCGGGACACTCGGGGGGAGATAAATGGAACAAACTGTGTACCATTTCCCCACAAAGATACGAGCAGCAGAACAATGGAGAGGCGAAGGAAAAAGTAAAGGAACAAAGGGAACATCAGCCCGAATCAAGAGAGCAGAAGAATTAGTAGCCCCAGCAATGGCTGGGGGGGGGGGGGGGAGAGAAAGGAATAGCCACGAAAACGACCAGGACGAGCACCAAGCATTGGCTCCTGGAGACAGACACAAAGGGGCGAAAACCGCGAAATCAGAAGTTGGAGTTCGAGGAAATTGGCGTAATAACCTCGAACGTTCCATTGAAGAATGGACAACGACGAGAAGAGAAAGGACAAAAACAGAGAACAAGGAAGAAACAAAGGCGAAAGAGCAACATAGCACGTTAAAGAATATCAGGGTCGGGATCAGGGTCAGCAAAGTCAGGGTTAGGGGGCATGGGTAAACTGAGCAAAGACGGAGGGAAGGAAACGGGAGAACAGATCAGAGGTGGGCGGGCAGGGTCCGGAGGAGGAGGAGGAAGAGGAGGAGACAACGGAGAGGAGCAGTCAAGGACAGCAGCAGGAAGAGGGGGAGTAGAAAGAGGGGAGCGCACCCCAGCAAGAGCAGCAACCGAAAGAGAAGCAGGGGCCAAAGAAACCTCCATAGCAGGAACAGGGGGCGCAAGCACTGAAACGGAAGGGGAAGGAGCAACAGAGCCAGAAGGAGGAGCTGAGGAAGAAAGCGAAGCCTTCTTACCCGCCGGGGAAGAGGAAGGAGAGGAGCCAGGCTTACGCTTCTGACTTAAAGAGACCGGTGTCCCAGCAACTACGTACCGGGCAACGGATTCCAGTGTCTCAACAGGAGAAGCCGAACGAGAGCACACACGACGGCCGTTAGGAGAGCAATGGACATCCGCCCGCACCGACAGGCGGTGGGGAGAGCCGATAGATGGAGGAAGAGGATGGGAAGGAGGATCGGAGGGGGACGAGGAAGAAGACACAGAAGACACGACAGACCGGGTAGAAGGAAGGGGAACCCCAGACAGAGGACCAGGAGGAGGATCCTTCGGGAGAGAACCCAAAGTGACAGAGGAGGGGGCAGTGGGCGCATCAGGGTCCAAGGCCCGGAAACGGTTGTGAGTCTGAGGAAGGCAGGAAGGACGAGGAGAGGAAGAGCGCAACACGCGAGCATAAGAGATATTAGCATAAGGTGGGAGCCGGCGAACCTGGCGCCTCGCCTCAGGAAAAGATAGACGCTCCCGGTGCTTCAAGTTGAGGACGGCTGCCTCAAGCTTGTAATGGACACACGCACGGGAGAAGGTAGGATGGGCCTCACCGCAGTTGAGGCAACGAGCCTGGGGAGAAGCGCACTCTGACTTAGAGTGACCTTCGCCACCACACAAAGGACAGAGAGACACAGTCCCGGAGCAGCGGAGGGCACCATGCCCAAACCTCCAGCACTTGTTGCAGGGACGAGGAGAAGGAATGTACTCCTGGACAGAGCACATGGCACCAGCAAGAATGACAGAGGGTGGAAGGGTCCTACCATCAAAGGTAATCTTCACAACCCGGAGGGGTTGACGGCGACTACCACGAGGGGGACGAGTAAACGTGTCCACCTGGAGAATAGAATGGCCCTGGGCAGCGAGGATATGTCGAATATCGTCGTGGCAGTCGCGCAGGTCCCGAACACCGGTCGCAACATGGGGCGGGAGCAAAATAGTGCCAACACTGGCATTCAACTGAGCGTTCTTCGAGACCCGAACGGGGGTCTCGCCAAGGCAGGATAAGGCAGCCAAGCGGGAAGCAGCATCCTGAGAAGGAACAGCAACGACACGTGTACCGAGACGAGTGGGGTTGAAAGTAATGGAGGCATCCACGGAATCAATGAGATGTCAATGGAGGGAGAAATCGTCAGGAGGCGCAGAATCAAGAGGGAGGAGATCAAAATATTTGGCCCACGAAGCGGGACCAAACAAGGCTTGATAGGTAGCAGAACTGGAAGGAATCGAGCGAGGGCGGCCGTGACGAGGACGGCGGTGAGAACCCCCAGAGAGAGAGGGGTTAAAAGGCGCAGTAGTTACAACTAGAGAAGGAGCCGCGCCAGGGGACGAGGTAGTCACCACTGGGGGCTTGGGGCTCGACCCAACCACAGAGGAGGGAGGGGAGCCAGAGGAAGGAGTCAGAGAGGCCAAAGGAGGAGCAAGGTCGGGGCCCAATGCAGCGGAGGCTACAGAGCCCGGTCTTCCAATACGGACCGACTCGGGGGCTTGGTCGCCCACCCCACGAGCCAGAGAAGGTAAACCAGAAGAAGCCGAAGCAGGGGTTATCATCTTGACGAAAAGAAGAATTCACTCACGAATGTGCCCCCACACCCACCATGGAGCCACAATTAGAGGCAGGACACCCAACAAGAAGCTATCGCCGATCTTGTCGGGGCCTCCTAGGGGTGCGTCGTGAGTATACGCCCCACAAACGCCACCTTAAGAAACCGACAGTCCGTCGAGATCGGGTTCAGTGACGAAGTGGGGATTGACAATAAAAGGTTCCCCTCGCTCTCGACGTCGGGTACTGCAGTTCTACGGGTGCAAGAGTATGCCTCCTCAAGCACCCGGGCGTCAAAATAGAAGAAGTCCAAGGGAAGAACCAGAACGAGCAAAAGGTCGGCAGGAAACGGCAAGCAGATAGGAGAAGAGGGGGGAGAAAAACGAAACAGAAGGAAAAGGAAAAGATGCCCAGCAGAATTGGAGAGGACGGCAGCAGGAGCACAAGGCTAGAAAAGGACAGAGGACTGTCCCAAGGAGCATCACACTCCGGCAGCCGCCCACTAAGCCCCCACACGGCGACAACGAGCTGAGCGGGGAGGGGGAAGCTGTTGGTAAATGACCCCGGGCCAACGTCTTTCCAGCAATTGAGACTTATCAGCGGCGTAACACATGCCCCTTTCCGTAGTGCATGTCAAGCTCTGACTTTATTGAAGAACAACTGACACTGGGATGTATGCATTAATGACACGTCCAACACGTCACATCCAAATCAAATTCGTGCATTGTTTGCAATCATATTGACCACCGGCTCTCCTTTATCTCCAACAGAGTATGGGAGAAACACAAATCGCACATGGCTGAAGATATTGTCCATTTAATATGCAAGGAAAATTCAAATATGAACTTGAATTTCACAGCAGAAATCTACAACGAAGCGTTGATAATGATTAAAGATTTGTGCTTAGAAATCACAAACAAAGTTCTTAATCAATTGGGAATGCCATCACCGAATCGATCTGCTGCTGCTTCATTTAATGTAGAAATGCGTCGTGAACAAAATTACAACACGGGTGATCTGTTACCATATGTACATTCAAATATTCTTAGGCTAACGCTTGAGCCAAAAGGCATTTACGATCAAATAATTCAAACTGTCAATAATAGGTTTGGAGAAATCTTCTAAGATGTGTCAGGAGAAACTGTAAAACCGTTCTAATTAGATTGATTTTGGCAGCATTTCGATCCCAAAATGGCATAACCTTAGCTCTTGCATCGGCGGAAATAGCTGCGACATTGCTATCTGGTGGAAGAATAGCTATTTCAACTTTGAAATTGCCATTGAACAAGCAATTCATTGAAACTCCCACGTGCAACATTTCCAAAGCATCCAGAATGGGAAAGGTATTGCAGAAATTTAAATTTATTTGATTGTTTGGGATGAATGCACAATGGCCCACAAAAAATCGCTTGAAGCTCTTGCTCGATCATTGCAAGATTTGCGTAGAAACATCAGACCATTTGAGAATGCATTAATATTACTTGCAGGAGATTTCATGAAATCATTGCCTGTAATTTCTCGATCGACACCAACAGACGAAATAAATGCTTCCCTGAAATACTCTACTTTGTGGCACCACGTAAATATGCTAAAATTAACTACAAATATGCGTGTTCAACTGCAAAACGACTCATCAGCTGAGATATTCTCACATCAATATCTGGAAATTGGGAACGGAAACGGGGCAGTCACATACAAGTCCGTCAACACTGTGGTGGAAGCAGATGAAGCGGTTAATTATCCCACAGAATTTTTAATTTACTCGATCTGCCAGGAATACCACCACCGCACGAGTTGCAATTAATAATCTGCGTGCCAATTATCATGTTACGAAATATTAACCAGCCAAAGCTTAGTAATGGCACGCGGCTTGCAGTAAAAAAATATTCAGCAACGTCGTAGCAACAACAATCTTGACAGGACCTTACAAAGGTGAAAACGTCCTCATTCGTCACATTCCTGTAATTCCAACGGATTTGCCATTTCAATTTAAGAGATTGTAATTCCCAATTCGATTGGCATTTGCAATCACCATCAACAAAACTCAGGGCCAATCTTTAGAATTGTGCGGTTTAGATCTAGACACAGATTGCTTCTCACATGGACAATTATATGTTACGTGTTCTAGAGTCGGCAATCAGACAATTTCTATCTTCACAGACAGTGGAACAAGAAAAAAATATTGTATACCTACAAGCATTGTGAAATTAAACATGTTAGAAACGAGCATTTTCTCCTTTCTTTCTTTTCCATTTTACCAGACTGAGCCACAGCAACAAGTGGGTACAGCTAGTTAACAATAAATTCTTTCATCCCAACGTCATCCTAAAGGGGAATGACTGGATTTTGTTCTGTCCAAATACTTTGTACTTAATTCATCAAAATTTGAAAAGAAAGATTCGGACAAATCTTCATCCCAGTCACCCTTTAGAGGTTTGCTGATCTTCCGAAATTCTACTCTGGAACTGGCAGGAGAACCTTTGGTCTTATAATTTAAGGATCGTATGAATACACTGGCAGGATTAACAATGAGCTCTTCTGCTTCGAATTCACCTTTGTCACCTTCTGGTTCTGCTGCTTTAATGGGAAATTTCCCACAACCTACTTGCTGAGCTACAAGATTATTTCCTAAAACCAGACGTTAGGAAGCTATAAATGTATCTGAATTAAGGGTACAGGCTGGACTACACCTCCAATATCCTGGACCAACAAGATTTTCATACATTGATGCGGGGGTTGAGTAAAAACTCAACCCCCGCAACCACAACTATGTGAGTACATTCAACTTTCTCTACATCGGAGAGGACACTTTATGCAATCAACATCCGTGACGAGTCTATTTCTCGAAACATAACTACATGCTTCCAGACATTTTCGTTATTCAAAATATGACCTTGCTTCATGCAGGGTTAAAAAGCAGTTAGCCAGTCTGTCTTAGCTTGAGAAAAATTCAAGGTATTAGATTGTCACCCTTTGTAGAACAAGTAGTGTGTTATGAAGCAACTCTTGGTGTATTCTATTACAATAACACACAACATGTCTCTTTTTACTACAGTGGTCTCAATATATCTCACTGGTCGAGCTTCTCATACCAGTTTGAGCTTTATCAACTTTATCTGGGTTCTCCCCCCCCCCAGCTGGAACAGAATCTAGCTTGACTGTAGAAGTAATTATAAAAAAAGAAGGCACCAAACCGGGAAGGTTATGTAGCACCATCAAATGTGCGGAATAATCAGAGGGCGCTAAATATTACCAAGGACGCCAATACGAGAACAGAAACGCATAAGGCGAATGATATCAAAAGTATCCGAGTCACTAAGAATACTATCGAGAGACAAGCAACCGCAGGGAACGGTCCGAAAACAAGACACATGCTCGTCCCAGAAGTCAGGACATTTAACAAGGATATGCATGCCCGTAAGAGGGACAATGCAATTAGGACAATAAGGAGCAGGGCGGCGCTCCATCAAGTGACCATGAGTTAAGCGAGTATGGCAGATAGGCAACCTCGCCAGAGCCGAATAGCCTTCCCGGTTTGGTGCCTTCTAATGATAATTACTTCCCATCGCAGGTTACGGTGGTAGGAGGACGGCCACGAGGACACACAACCTTTAAGAGAAAGCAGTTTGTTACCAGTAACAGACGACCAACAAGCCTGCCAACGGGTAAGGATGGAGGAATGGATAACTGGGTAAAAGTCGGAAAATGGAATACCTTTACGAGAGATGGGACAAGAGCGGACAGCTTCCTTGGCGGCAGCATCCGCACGCTCATTTAAAGACACACCAATATGGCTGGGAACACAACAAAACTCAACCGACTTAAATTTACTGTGAACAAGAAACAGCCAATGCTGGATCTCGACAACTACTGGATGAACCGGATTAAAGGACCTGAGAGCCATGAGGGCACTACGAGAGTCAACAACAACTACAAATGAAGACTGACAACGAGAAAGCAGGAGACGAAGAGCATAGAGAATAGCATAAAGCTCCGCCGTGAAGATGCTAGTCTCCGGAGGTAAGCGACACATATAAGTGCGATTAGGAAAAACAACAGAATAGCCAACACTGTCCGCTGACTTAGACCCATCGGTGAAGACAGAAACAGCCTGAGTGAGAAGAAAAGTGCTCAAGGAAAAGGCGTTTTAGAACCGAAAGAGGGGTAAAAGCTTTAGTGATGTGGGTCAAGGATGTATAAAACTGTGGAAGGGGGAATCTCCACGGGGGCAAAGAAGGAATAACACGAGGAGAAACATTAGAAATATGAACGGAAAGAGAATCCTGTAAGCGAGATAACCGGACAGAAAGAGGGAGGTGGTGAAAAGGAACAGGAACCGCAAGAGGGGTAAAAGTTAAAGCACGACAGAGGCGAGAGGAAGGATGTTGTAAGAACCGCGCAAGATAGCGAAAACTGTAGCGATCACGGCGATCCTGGAGAGACAGGAAGCCAGTGTCAACATACAAGCTAAGGACGGGAGTCGAACGAAAGGCACCAGAACTGAGGCGCAACCCAGTATGGTGCAAAGCATCAAGATGGCGAAGAGTAGAAGGAGAAGCAGACGAGTGAGCAGGGCAACCATAATCGAGCTTAGACAGGACGAGAGAGGAATGTAAAGCAAGGAGAGTGCACCTATCCATTCCCCAAGAAGTATGGGAAAATACCCGAAGGAGGGTAAGGGCCTTAGAGCACTCAACACGGAGGTAAGAGATACGGGGAGACCAAGACAAACGAGTGTCAAGGAATAACCCCAAAAGCTTTGCGGAATCTTTGAACTCAAGGGGATGACCATAAAATGTCAAAGAAGGACGAAGAACAACCCGTTTCTGAGTAAAAGTTATGGCACAAGTTTTAGTAGTAGAGAACTTGAAGCCATGATCGGTGGCCCAAGACGACACGGCATCAATCGCAAGTTGAAGCCGGCGCTGAAGGAGAGGCGAATCATCACCCTGACAGCAAAGGGTAAGATCATCGACATAGAGAGCGGAGAAGACACCTGAAGGAAGAGAGGAAAGAAGACCATTGAGGGCAACCAGAAAGAGAGTTGTGCTCAGAACAATACCCTGGGGCACACCTTCATATTGCTAAAAAGAGGCAGAGAGAGCGGTACCAAGCCGCACCCGAAAGGAACGACGAGAGAGGAAGCTGCAAAGAAAGAGAGGGAGATGACCACGAAGGCCAAAAGAATGAAGCTGGGATATTATATGATAACGCCATGTGGTGTCATAAGCCTTTTCCAGGTCAAAAAGGACGGCAACAACGGAGGTCTTCGCAGCAAAAACAGTACGAATATAGACCTCCAAGTTCACCAGGACATCTGTCGTGCTGCTGCACTTGCGGAAACCAAATTGAGAAGGGGGGAGGAGGTGATGGTGTTCCAGGAACCACATCAGACGAACATTAACCATACGTTCAAAGAGTTTGCAGACACAACTTGTGAGGGCAATAGGGCGAAAGTCCTTAGGGAATGTTCCCAGAGACCCCGGTTTGTAAACATTGAGGATAACGGCATCGAGCCAGTCCTCAGGGACTGACGACGACTCCCAGATCCGATTATACAGACTCAGTAAATACTGAGACGTGCACGGAGGGAGATGGCGAAGCATCTCATAATGCATGCCATCGGAGCCCGCTGCTGTAGAACCGCAGAGGGCCAGGGCAGAACGAAGTTCAGAGAGAGAGAAGGGATCGTTGTAGGGAAGGCGAAGACGAGTGGAGAAATCGAAAGGACGAAATTCAAGGACAGGTTTACGAACAAGGAAAGATTGGGGAAGATGAAGACCAGAGCTAACAGAAGAAAAGTGGGAACCCAGTTCAGTAGCGACCTGCAACAGGTCCGCCACAAGAGTACCACAGAGGTGAAGGACCGGTGAAACATCGGGAACAAACTTACCCGCTATCTTGCGGATACGCTTCCAGATCTGAGGCAGAGGAGTTTCGGACGTAATGATGGAGACATAAGATGCCCAACATTCATGTTTAGCCGTACGGATGGGCTTACGGGCCACCACGCTCGTTTTCCGAAAAAAAGAAAAGAATCGGCTTTCTGCCGACGACGGTGTCTCTTTCACCCTGCACGCTTACAGCGGACAGCCCCAGCACAGTCTGCATTCCACCAGGGAACGCACTTCGGTGGACCCCGAGAGGAAAAGCGAGGAATAGAGCGGAGGGCAGCGTCGATAACAGTGTCATGAAAAAGGAGGAGAGAGCGAGGGAGAGGTAGAAGGGAGAGGTCAGAGAGAGCAGCACTTAGGGTAAATAGGTTCCACTCTGCTTTAGCAAACTGCCACCTAGGGAAGGAGAGGGGAGGGCGAAAAGAGAAAAAGGAAACAAGGATGGGGAAATGGTCACTGCCATGGAGGTCATCAAGAACTTTCCACGTGAAATCTAAGTTAAGAGAAAATGAGCAAAGAGAAAGATCAAGACAGGAAAGGGTGCAAGTCCGAGAGTCCAAATGCGTGGGCTCACCAGAATTCAGAAGAGACAGGGAAGAAGAAAGGGTAAACGGCTCAAGAAGGCGACCTCAGGTGTTCGTCAAAACGTCACCCCAAAGGGAATGAAGACAATTGAAATCACCCAGCAGGAGCACAGGCTCCGGCAAGGAGTCCAATAGGTGTTTCAGATCAGGAAGAGAAAGCGGGACACTCGGGGGGAGATAAATGGAACAAACTCTGTACCATTTCCCCACAAAGATACGAGCAGCAGAACAATAGAGAGGCGAAGGCAAAAGTAAGGGGACAAAGGGAACATCAGAGCGAATCAAGAGAGCAGAAGAATTGGGAGCTCCAGCAGCAGCTGGGGCTCCTAATTCAAGCATCAAGCATCGGCTCCTGGAGACAGACACAATGGGGCGAAAACCACGAAATCAGAAGTTGGAGTTCGAAGAAATTGGCGTAATAACCTCGAACATTCCATTGCAGAATAGACATCGACGAGAAGAGAAAGGAAAACAACAGAGAACAAAGAAGAAACAAAAGCGAAAGAGCAACATAGCACGTTAAAGAAGATCAGGGTCAGCAAAGTCAGGGTTAGGGGGCATGGGTAAACTGAGCAAAGATGGAGGGAAGGAAGCGGAAGAACAGACCAGAGGAGGGCGGGCGGGGTCCGGAGGAGGAGCAGGAAGAAGAGGAGACAACGGAGAGGAGCAGTCAAGGACAGCAGCAGGAAGAGGGGGAGTAGAAAGAGGGGAGCGTACCTCAGCAAGGGCAGCAACTGAGAGGGAAGGGGGGCCAAAGAAACCTCCATAGCAGGAACAGGTGGCGCAACCACTGAAATGGGAGAGGAAGGAGCAATAGTCAGTAGTAGGGGCTGAGGAAGAAAGCAAAGCCTTCTTACCTGCGTGAGAGGAGGAAGGAGAGGAACCAGGCTTATGCTTCTGACTTAAAGAGACCAGTGTCCCAGCAACTACGTACCGGGCAACAGATACCAGCGTCTCAACAGGAGAAGCTGAACGAGAGCACACACGACGGCCGTTAGGAGAGCGATGGACATCAGCTCGAACCAACAGGAGGCAGGGAGAGGCAAGAGATGGAGAAGGATGGGAAGGAGGATTGGAGGGAGACGAGGAAGAAGACACAGGAGACACGATTGACCGGGTAGAAAGAAGGGGAACCCCAGACAGAGAACCAGGAGGGGGACCCTCCGGGACAGAACTCAAAGGAACAGAGGAGGGGGCAGTGGGCGTATTAGGATCCAAGGCCTGGAAACGGGTGAGAGTCTGAGAAAGGTGGGAAGGACGAGGAGAGGAAGAGTGCAACACGCGAGCATAAGAAACGTTAGCATAAGGCGGGAGCCGGTGAACCTGGCGCCTTGCTTCAGGAAAAGATAAACGCTCCCGGTGCTTCAAGTTGAGGACGGCTACCTCAAGCTTGTAATGTATACACGCACGGTAGAAGGTAGGATGGGCCTCACCACAGTTGAGGCAGCGAGCCTGGGCAGAAGTGCACTCCGACTTAGAGTGACCTTCGACCCCACACAAAGGACAGAGAGAGACAGTTCCAGAGCAGCGGAGGGCACCATGCCCAAACCTCCAGCACTTATTACAGAGCCTAGGAGAAGGAATGTACTCCTGGACAGAGAACCTGGCACCAGAAAGAATGACAGAGGGTGGAAGGGTCCTACCATCAAAGGTAACCTTCACAACCCTAAGGGGCAGACGGCGATGACCACGAGGGGGGCGAGTAAATGTATCCACCTGGAGTACAGAATGACCCTGGGCCTCGAGGATATGCTTGATATCCTTGTGGCAGTCCTTGAGATCCCTAACACCGGTCGCAACATGGTGCAGGAGGAGAACAGTGCCAACACTGGCATTCAATCAGGCGTTCTTCGAGACCCGAACAGGGGTCTCGCCAAGGCAGGATAAGGCGGCCAAGCGGGTGGCCGCATCCTGAGAAGGAGCAGCAACGACACGGCTACCAAGACGAGTGGGGTTGAAGGTGATAGAGGCATCCACGGAATCGACAAGATGCCTATGAAGGGAAAAATCATCAGGAGGAGTTGAATCCAAAGGTAGGAGGTCAAAGTATTTAGTCCACGTATCAGGACCAAACAAATCATGGAACGAAGTAGGATGGGAACGGAGCATACGAGAGCGACCATGGCGGGGACGGCGATGAGAACCCTTAGAGAGAGACGGTGTGGGATATTTGGGCTTGATTCTGTTTAATTAATAATTAATGTAGCAAAATTAAATTACGAAGGACCACCCGCTTTTATAGTAAAGAGGGAAACTGAGAATTTAGATCATTGGATAAAATTCTAGAGAAAACCAGTGACTATGGATATAACTAGAAAGCATGATCATAAGAATAATTAATGGGCTGTATTATTAAGGAAACAAACCTCAAACACCTACATTGGGGGGTTATTACTGGAGGTAAGTACGTCCAGGAATCAGTGTGGTTCGTTCACTAATTCAATTAATAATAATCTAATCCTATAAATAATGCTGAATATAATATCATTCACATAAAGAAAAACATGAATATGAGCATAATAATGAGTTACAGTAAATCACACATTAATATCAAACATTCTGAATAAATCAAATTGCAAGGAAATGAAAAAAAAGAAATAAGCCTTAGCTTGAAGCAGATTCCTTTAGATAACCATAGTAGTCCTCTTAATTCTCCAGATTCGGTACACTGACGAGTGGTACGGGTTAACATGGAGGAGGCAGCCGGAGGAATTCTTCTCTCGGGCTGCAAGATAAATAACTACTAGTTGCAATTGATTTAACTACTCAATTCATATTCAAAAATATAAATACCTACAGATGGAATTCTAATCACCTGTTATTAGGTGTTATCCCGCTGCGTAACGAACAATCACCCTGCTATTAACAGACCTGTAAATGATGCATCAAATAAAGGAATACTTAGCTGTGGGCACTGTATAAGTATTAAGATTGCCGTAATTGCGCATCCCAGGCTCCGGTGAACCTATCCTGGATAGTGATGCGTTTCAAGCTGGCTGATCACGTGTCGTCAGGAACCAAGTCAAGGGGTCCCTCATTTAACACCAGCACTAGTTGAAGATATTATCTGCAAGGTCATTCACGCCTCACAGTGGCGGCTTTCATCTGAGGATGGATCACACCTGTCCTATTTGCTGGACAATGGCGTCTTTTATGAGTACGGTAAGCGCAGCTTTGCCTCCTTTCGGCTCTGCACGTGTCCGCGTACTGAGGGGGATGGCGTCCCTCCAACCCACGCCGAGTCGACGTTCATAACACAAATTATTGTCTCGAACATTAATATTTCTCGCATTTGCGCTTGAAACGTTAAAGACTGGACGGGTTTATTATTTAGAGGAACCAAATATTATTATTTACCAATTTAAGAATAGTAAATATATAAGGGAGAGGAATTAATGTCTCCCCATGGCATTCATTGATGACGTTAACTCTATCGCGAGGTAGACGCTATGATTCTAACGCTCTATTCGGCTTTTAGTTAGAGAACAATTCGTCTGCAATCAGTTGTCATACAGAATGCTTTAATTATGGAGAATCGTATTTAATTCTCACACAAATTGGATATAATGTGTTTACTGTAAGGAAATCTGACGCAATACTGGCGTCAGGTGACGTGAGAATTCTAGCCTAATGCACAGATGAATTATAAGTACATGAGAATTCTACGAGTTGTTAATTTTACTTACTACAATATTTAGTATGGTTAGTAATAAGTAATGAGAATACAACAATGCTGTATTCGATGTTGGAAATATCCAACAGACGGGTCAAAAGGTGCAGTAGTCACAAAGGATGGGGCCGTGCAAGGGGACGAGACAGTCACCACAGCAGGCTTGGGGTCGACCCAACCACAGAGGAGGGAGGGGAGCAGGGAGGAAGAGTCCGGTCTGGGCCTTAACCGGGTCCTGTAGCGGGGGCTACAGATCCCGGTCTGACTCAGGGGCCTGGTCGCCCACCCCATGAGCCTTGGGAATAGAAGGCAAGTCGTTATCCATACAGCAAACCAAACAAAAGAGATGGGACCTGGAACCAAGGGATACCACCTACCAGGGCAGCCAGGGAGGCCGAGCGCGGGCCAGTGCAGGAAGGGTGTGTCGTCCCCAGCGGTGCTCCTCCTTTTCAACAGGGGAGTCCTACTACATCGTTCATTCTCCCACACTGGTGCTAAGACCACAGTCCCCCTATCGCCCCAGCCTGGACACCCAACATCCACTCAGGTCGGCCTCTCACAGGCGACCCCTCCAGCAGGCGGTCCGATGGCTCACAAGGCCCCTACATGGTGCCCTTCAGCACATACACCACCCAAAGAGGGGGCAGGAGAAGGGGCACAGGCAACCCACACCGGTCCCAGGGAGGTGTACGTGAGCCCCTCACCACGGCAAGGAGGCACCATGGAGGGGACACTGTTGAAAACAGGCAGAGAGAGTGGCACCAAGCCTGACTCGAAAGGTACGACGAGAAAGAAAGCTTTGAAGGAAGAGAGGGAGATTACCAAGAAAGCCAAAAGAACTAAGTTGGGACAGAATATGGTATCTCCATGTCATGTCATAAGCCTTTTCCAGGTCAAAAAGGACAGCAACAACGGAGGTCTTCGCAGCAAAAGCAGTACGAATATGGACCTCCAAGTTCACCAGGACATCAGTCGTGCTGCGGCACTTGCGAAAACCAAATTGAGAAGGAGAGAGGTAGTGATGGTGTTCCAAGAACCACATCAGACGGACATTTACCATACGCTCAAACAGCTTGCAAACACAAACTTTCAGACAACGCCATCCGAAGGGACCTGGAAGGAACTACGGCAGAAGGTAATGAACATCCTAAGACCACAGGCCCAGACCCAGGGGCAACAACTAGCTACACCCCGCTCAGTCTTACGGCCGCTCCCTGACGACGAGATTGGTACAAGCCAACAAACCCAGGTACAGTCTTTAGCCCCACCTAAAAACCTGGGGCAGCAGTCTACACAGCCTGGCAGAACATCTCAATCCCAGACTCAGGTAGCTCAACCCCAACTACAGACAAAAGTTACTCAACCCCAAGAACAAACCGAGGTGGCAGCCCAGGCCCCCCAGCAGCCTCCACCCTGGCCTTATGCTCAACCCCCAGCAGGGTTCCTACCCTATGCCCACAACCCCTACTTTCAACCCTATGCCCAACAACCCGGGCCAAACTCTAACCAGAATTTTCAAGGTCCGCCCAGACCCCCCCCCCACAGGGGCAGACCTGGTAGGGGCAAACCTGGGAGGGGCAGGGGCAGGGGCAGGAACAGAGTGTCCACACAGGGCGCCGGAAACGGCACCGGGTGGAACTATGGAGGAGGGCAAAACGAGACCTCAAACGGGCCAATATCAAACGGGCAAAATCCCTAAAAAAAAAAAAAAAAAAAAAAAAAAAAAAAAAAAAAAAATCGGTGGTATCTGAGGTCCCTCTGAGCACAATAGAGAGGGACCTCTTGAGTAGGGATCTGTCCTTTGTGATTGGGCCCCCTACAGAACCCAAACGAGTACAGGCAGTAGAGGAAACCCTCTCACACCTAGAGACACAGATTAACAGGGCATGGAGCAAACTCAGGTCAGTGCCACAACCCCACCAAGAAAGGAAACAACAACCCGAGAGATCGTTTTCAATGAAATACCCGAATCCTGCCTCAGTTCAAGGAAACACCACTTTCAATTTAAATGGACTTCACCCACAAATCCAGGCAACCCTGGAATCCTTAAAACACAGGTAAAGCAGAGAACCCGTGGTAACCTTACAAAAACACACAGGGAGGCGCTACGCGCCCTTAAGGCTCGCCAAGACATTATAATTAAACCCGCGGATAAAGGCGGTACTGTAGTAGTCTGGAGAAAAACGAACTACACAAAGGAAATGGTAAGGCACCTCTCAGACGAGACGACTTACCATAAAATACAGCAGGGCCACACAGCCCTGGAGAACGCCAGGACAAGGAGTAGAAACCTGGTCCTGAAATTCTTTAACAATAAACAAGCAAACTCAACAGGAGGTATACTTAACTCAGCAGCAGGAGACTATTACCTTGCCTTTAAAGCAGAGCTTCCGAACCTATACCTCCTTCCTAAGATTCATAAAGATTTACACCCTCTTACAGGTACATGGCAGGGCAGACCAGTCCTTAGCGGTTGCAAAGCACCAACTCGCCCAATTGACTTGATCTGCACAGCATTACTAAACCCCCTTCTCTCTCTTTTAGATGAACGTCTGAAAGACACAACTGATCTTTTGCTGAAACTGAGGGATTTGAATGCAAGCAGAGGACCCGTCCCAGAGAACACGACCCTGTTCTCCCTTGACATAGTCTCCCTCTACCCAAGCATCCCCCAACGGGAGGCAGCGAGATTGGTCTCGACGTACTTCGACGACCATAAACACCTCATACGCCAGCCCCTCAGAGACGCAGGAGTTTGGAGGTCCCCATCAAGGGCTCTCCTGGAGGAAGCGATTCTGCATGTCATGAGGGATACAATTCTATCCTTCGATTCAGCAGCGTACAGACAAGTAAAGGGAACGGCAATTGGAGCATCAAGTAGTGTGGCTATAGCGGAAATCTTTGTTCACGTGGCCTTTGAGCACCAGAGAGCACTCCGCCCAGATAAACCAGACGTGTACTTCAGTTATATTGACGATATTTTCGGTATAATGACTGGACAAGACACACTCCTCCAGTCTTTCTACGCCTGGACAAATACAGGCCACGAAAATCTGAAGTTCACCTTAGAGCAGAGTAAAACAGAGATAAACTTCCTGGATACGACAGTGTTCATTGGCAGTGAGGACAGGCTCCTTCAAACGAAGGCCTACTACAAGCCCACAAACCTGCACACGTATCTACGATACGACTCCAGTCACCCCTCCTCCTTGAAGAACTCCCTACCCTACTCCTTAGGTCTACGTTTGAAGAGGATAAACAGCCTTGAAGACACACTTGCTACTCAACTTCTAGACCTCTGGGACATGTTCTCAGCCAGAGGATACCCAGAACGAGTAATAGCAACGGCTAAAAACAAACTAGACCTGAAGACGAGGTCAGAGCTCCTCATACAGGCCCCCACTCCAGACCCTCAGTCGAGATGGATCCTCCCATCGCTGTATTTTAACGGCCTAGCAAGCCCTCTCCATAATGCCCTGACTGACATCTGGAACTGGCTGAGAAACACCTATGGGGACCACCCTTCTTGGCCTAGGTTTGCCCAAACACCTCCAATGCTGGCCTGGAGACGAGGAAAGTCACTTAAGGATCATCTAGTACATTCCTGCCTCCACAGGACACACTGCCTTTAACCGAACCTGACACAGACCGATGGTGCAAGAGAATACCCCTGGTTCCCTGGGTTGGGGCCACGAGGTTAAGAGGGCCCCCACAACACAATGCCTAGGCTCAAATCCTTAGGAGACGTACCGAGAGACCCTAGTTTTCGAATAGGGTATTTAGGGATAGGCATCGAGCCAGTCCTCAGGGACGTACGACGACTCCCAGACCTGGTTATACAGATTCAGTAAATACTGAAACGTGCACTGAGGGAGATGGCGAAGCATCTCATAACGATCGTCATCCGAGCCCGCTGCTGTAGATCCGCAGAGGGCCAGGGCAGACTGAAGTTCAGAAAGAGAAAGGATCGTTATAGGGAAGGCGGAGACGAGTGTGGAAATCTAAAGGAGAAGATTCAAGAACAGGCTTACGGAGAAGGAAGGATTGAGGAAGATGAGAACCAGAGCTAACAGAAGAAACTTGGGAACCCAGTTCGGCTGCGAACTTCACTGGATCCACCACAAGAGTCCCACGGAGGTAGAGAACCGGCGAGACATCTGGAATGAACTTGCCCGCAATCTTGCGGATCTTCTTCCAGATCTGCGGTAGAGGAGTATCGGACGTAATGGTGAAAACATAAGATTTCCAACTCTCACGTTTAGCAGTACGGATGGTCCTACGGGCCACCGCACTTACCTTCTGAAACAGATTAAAGAAATAGCCGTCTGCCGGCGGCGGAGTTTTTTCCAGGCTGCACGCTTACAGCGGACAGCCCGAGCACAATCCGCATTCCACCAGGCAACGCACTTCCGTGTGCCCCGGGACGAAGAGCGAGGAATAGAGCGGAGAGCAGTGGTGAAGACAGTGTCAGGAAAAAGGAGGAGAGCGCGAGGGAGAGGTCAGAGAGAGTAGCACGGAGGGTGAATAGGCAGCAGTCAGCCTTGGCAAACTGCCACCGAGGGAAGGAGAGGGGAGGGTGGAAAGAGAAAAAGGAAACGAAGATGGGGAAATGATCACTGTTGTGGAGGTCATCAAGAACCTGCCACCCGAAATCTAAGTAGAGGGACGACGAGCAGAGAGACAGGAAAGGGTGCGAGTTCGAGAGTCTACATGTGTGGGCTCACCAGAATTCAGAAGAGATAGAGATGAAGCGAGGAAGAACAGTTCGAGAAGACGGCCTCGGGTGTTTGTCAGAACATCACCCCAGAGGGAATGTCGACAGTTGAAATCACCCATAAGGAGCACCGGCTCTGGCAAGGAGTCCAGGAGGTGCTTAAGATCAGGAAGGGAAAGAGGGACACTGGGAGGGCGATAAATGGAACAAACTGTATACCATTTACCCACAAAAACACGGGCAGCAGAGCAATGGATAGGGAACGGAAAAGTAAGGGGACGAATGGGGAATATCAGAACGAATTAAGAGAGCAGTAGAGTTATGGGCCCCAGCAAGAGCTGGGGGGGGGAGAAAGAAAGAAATAACCACGAAAGTGACCAGGACGAGCACCGAGCATGGGTTCCTGGAGACAAACACAAAGTGGTGTAAACTGTGTAATGAGAAGTTGGAGTTCATGGAAGTTGGCATAAAATCCACGAATATTCCACTGAAGATTAGACATTATCAAAGAGAAGGGACAGTAACAGAGAACAAGAAAGAAATAAAGTTAAAGAACACAGTGTATTAAAGAATCTCAGGATCAGGGTCAGGATCAGGGTCTGGACCAGGAGCAGGGTCGGCAAAATCATGGTTAGGGGGCATGGGTAAACTTAGTAAGGAGAGAGGGAAGGGAGTGAGAGAACAGACCAGAGGTGGACTGACGGAGTCCGGAGGAGGAGGAGACAACTGAGAGGGGCAGGTAAGGACAGTTGGAGGAGGGGGGGCAGAAAGCAGAGAGTGCACCTCAGGAAGGGCAGCAACAGAGAGGGAATCGGGGGCAGAAGAAACCTCCATATCAGAGACAGGGGGTTCGACTACTGAAATGGGAGGGGATGTAGTGACAGAGTCAGAGGGAGGGGGTGAGGAAGAAAGCGAAACCTTCTTACCCGCCGGAGAGGAAGAAAGAGAGGAGCCAGGCTTACGTTTCTGACTCGATGAGACAGGCCCGGTAACAACGTACCGGGCGACAGACTCAATGGTCTCAGCAGGGGAAGAGGAACGAGAGCGAACAACACGAAGGTCGCTGGGAGGATAATGGATATTAGCCTGGACCAACAGGTGGCGTGGCGGGTCAAGAGAGTGGGGGGAGGGTCGGGAAGAAAAAGTGGGGGAAGATGGGGAAGAAGACTTAGGAGATATGGTGGACTGGGTAGGAAACGGGGGAAATCCCAGATGGAGAACCGGGAGGGAGACCATCTGGGACAGGAGGCAAAGGAATAGGGGAGGAGGTGGTGGGTGTGGTCAGGTTTAAGGCCTGGAAACGGTTGTGAGACTGAGGAAGACGGGAAGGACAAGGAGAGGTAGAACGCAACACGCGAGCGTAGGAGACGCCCGGAAAAGGGGTGAGACGACGAACTTGGAGTCTCGCTTCAGGAAAAGACAGACGATCACGGTGTTTCAAGTTGATGACGGCTTCCTCGAGTTTGTAGTGCATACACGAGCGTGAGAAGGTAGGGTGGGCTACACCGCAATTGAGGCAGCGAGCCTGGGGAGAAGCGCACTCGGACTTAGAATGACAATAGTCCCCACACAAGGGGCACAGGTACAGAGTACTGGTGCATTGTAGGACACCATGCCTGAACTTCCAACACTTATTGCATAGTCTAGGAGAGGAAATGTACTCTTGAACGGAGTATGTGGCACCAGCAAGAATAAGTAAGTAATTATCAAAAGATGGCACCAAACCGGGAAAGCTATGTAGCACCATCAAATGCGCAGAATAATCAGAGGGCGCTAAATATCACCAAGGATGCCAATACGAGAACAAAAACGCATAAGGCGAACGATATCAAAAGTATCCGAGTCACCAAGAATTCTATCGAGGGACAGGTGACCGCGAGGGGCGGTCGGAAAGCAAGACACACGCTCGTCCTGGAAGTCAGGACATTCAAGAAGGACATGCACGACCGTAAGAGGGACAATGCAACTAGGACAATAAGGAGCAGGGCGGCGCTCCATCAAGTGACCATGGGTTAAGCGAGTATGGCCAATACACAACCTCGCCAGAGCTGTTTCCCACCGCCGGTTACGGTGGAAGGAGGACTGCCACGAGGAAACACAACATTTAAGAGTACGTAGCTTGTTACCTGTAATAGACAACCAAGAAGCCTGCCAATGGGTAAGAACTGAGGAATGGATAACCGGGTAAAAGTCGGAATACGGAATGCCTTTACGAGAGATGGGACAAGAGCAGACAGCTTCCTTGGCGGCAGCATCCGCACGTTCATTTAAAGACACACCAATATGGCTGGGAACCCAACAAAACTCAACCGACTTAAATTTACTGTGAACGAGAAACAGCCAATGCTGGATCTCGACAACTACTGGATGAACCGGATTAAAGGACCCGAGAGCCATGAGGGCACTACGAGAGTCAACAACAACTACAAAGGAAGACTGACAACGAGAAAGCAGGAGACGAAGAGCATAGAGAATAGCATAAAGTTCCGCTGTAAAGATGCTAGTCTCCGGAGGCAAGCGACACATTTAAGTGCGATCAGGAAAAACAACAGAGTAGCCAACACCGTCCGCTGACTTAGACCCATCGGTGAAGACAGAAACGGAGCGGGATTAAGAAGAAAAGTGCTCGAGGAAAAGGCGTTTTAGAACCGTAGGAGGGGTAAAAGCTTTAGTGATACGGGTCAAGGATGTACAAAACCGCGGAAGAGGGACTCTGTATGGGGGCAAAGAAGGAACAACACGAGGAGAAACATTAGAAATATGAACGGAAAGAGAATCCTGTAGGCGAGATAACCATACAGAAAGAGGGAGGCGGTGAAGAGGAACAGGAACCGCAGGAGGGGTAAAAGTTAAAGCACGACAGAGGCGAGAGGAAGGATGTTGTAAGGATCGCGCAAGATAGCGAAGACAGTACCGATCACGGCGGTCTTGGTGAGACAGGAAGCCAGTGTCAACATACAAGCTAAGGACGGGAGTCGAACGAACGGCACTAGAACTGAGGCGCAACCCAGTATGGTGCAAAGCATCAAGACGGCGAAGAGTAGAAGGAGAAGCAGACGAGTAAGCAGGGCACCCATAATCGAGCTTAGACAGGACGAGAGAGGAATGTAAAGCAAGGAGAGTGCGCCTATCTGTCCTCCAAGAAGTATGGGACAAGAACCGAAGGAGGGTAAGGGCCTTAGAGCACACAACACGGAGGTAAGAGATACGGGGAGACCAAGACAAACGAGTGTCAAGGAATAACCCCAAAAGCTTCGCGGAATCTTTGTACTCAAGGGGATGACCTTTAAATGACAAAGAGGGACGAAGAACGACCCGTTTGTGCGTAAGAGTCATGGCACAAGTCATAGAAGTAGAGAACTTGAAGCCATGATCGGTGGCCCAAGACGACACGGCATCAATTGCTAGTTGAAGCCGGCGCTGAAGGAGAGGCGAATCATCACCCTGACAGCAAAGGGTAAGATCATCGACATAGAGAGCGGAGAAGACACCTGAAGGAAGAGAGGAAAGGAGACCATTGAGGGCAACCAGAAAAAGAGTAGTGCTCAGAACACTACCCTGGGGCACACCTTCGTATTGCTGAAAAGAGGCAGAGAGAGCGGTACCAAGGCGCACCCGAAAGGAGCGACGAGAGAGGAAGCTGCGGAGAAAGAGAGGGAGATGACCACAAAGGCCAAAAGAATGAAGCTGAGATAGAATATGATACCGCCAAGTGGTGTCGTAAGCCTTTTCCAGGTCAAAAAGGACGGCAACAACGGAGGTCTTTGCAGCAAAAGCAGTACGAATATAGACCTCCAAGTTCACCAGGACATCTGTCGTGCTGCGACACTTGCGGAAACCAAATTGAGAAGGGGAGAGGAGGTGATGGTGTTCCAGGAACCACATCAGACGAAAGTTAACCATACGTTCAAAGATTTTGCAGAAACAACTTGTGAGGGCAATAGGGCGAAAGTCCTTAGGGAAAGTACCCAGAGACCCCGGTTTGCGAACAGGGAGGACAATGGCATCGAGCCAGTCCTCAGGGACTGACGACGACTCCCAGATCCGATTATACAGACACAGTAAATACTGAGACGAACATGGAGGGAGATGGCGAAGCATCTCATAATGAATAACATCGGAGCCCGCCGCCGTAGAACCGCAGAGGGCCAGGGCAGAACGAAGTTCAGAGAGAGAGAAGGGATCATTATAGGGAAGCTGAAGACGAGTGCAGAAATCTAAAGGACGAGACTCAAGGACAGGTTTAAGAAGAAAGATTGGGGAAGATGGAGACCAGAGCTAACAGAAGAAAAGTGGAAACCCAGTTTGGAAGCGACCTGCAACGGGTCCGCCATAAGAGTATCATGGAGGTTAAGGACCCGTGAAACATCGGAAACGAACTTGCCTGCTATCTTGCGGATACGCTTCCAGATCTGGGGCAGAGGAGTTTCGGAAGTAATTGTTGAGACGTAAGATGCCCAACATTCACGTTTAGCCGTACGTATGGCCCTATGGACCACCGCACTCGCTTTCCGAAAGAAGAGAAAAGAATCGGCCGTCTGCCGATGGTGGTGCCTCTTCCAGGCTGCACGCTTACAGTGGACAGCCCGAGCACAATCCGCATTCCACCAGGGAACGCACTTCCGCGGACCCCGAGAGGAAGAGCGAGGAATAGAGCGGAGGGCAGTGGTGAAGACAGTGTCAGGAAAAAGGAGGAGAGCGGGAGGGAGAGGCAGAAGGGAGAGGTCAGAGAGAGAAGCACTGAGGGTAAATAGGTTCCAGTCCGCTTTAGCAAACTGCCACCTAGGAAAAGAGAGGGAAGGGCGAAACGAGAAAAAGGAAACAAAGATAGGGAAATGATCACTGCCATGGAGGTCATCAAGAACCTGCCACGTGAAATCTAAGTAAAGAGAAGAAGAGCAGAGAGAAAGATCAAGACAGGAAAGGGTGCGAGTCCGAGAGTCCAAATGAGTGGGCTCACCAGAATTCAGAAGAGACAGGGAAGAAGAGAGGAGAAACGGCTCAAGAAGGCGACCCCGGGTATTCGTCAGAACATCACCCCAAAGAGAATGACGACAATTGAAGTCCCCCAACAAGAGCACAGGCTCCGGCAAGGAGTCCAAGAGGTGTTTCAAATCAGGAAGAGAAAGCGGGACACTCGGGGGGAGATAAATGGAACAAACTGTGTACCATTTCCCCACAAAGATACGAGCAGCAGAACAATGGAGAGGCAAAGGAAAAAGTAAAGGAACAAAGAGAACATCAGCGCGAATCAAGAGAGCAGAAGAATTAGGAGCCCCAGCAACGGGGCTGAGGGGGGGGGGGGAGAGAAAGGAATAGCCACGAAAACGACCAGGAAGAGCACCAAGCATCGGCTCCTGGAGACAAACACAAAGGGGCGAAAACCGCGAAATCAGAAGTTGGAGTTCGAGGAAATTGGCGTAATAACCTCGAACATTCCATTGAAGAATAGACATCGACGAGAAGAGAAAGGAAAACAACAGAGAACAAAGAAGAAACAAAAGCGAAAGAGCAACATAGCACGTTAAAGAAGATCAGGGTCAGCAAAGTCAGGGTTAGGGGGCATGGGTAAACTGAGCAAAGATGGAGGGAAGGAAGCGGAAGAACAGACCAGAGGAGGGCAGGCGGGGTCCGGAGGAGGAGCAGGAAGAAGAGGAGACAACGGAGAGGAGCAGTCAAGGACAGCAGCAGGAAGAGGGGGAGTAGAAAGAGGGGAGCGTACCTCAGCAAGGGCAGCAACTGAGAGGGAAGGGGGGCCAAAGAAACCTCCATAGCAGGAACAGGGGGCGCAATCACTGAAATGGGAGGGGAAGGAGCAACAGAGCCAGAAGTAGGGACTGAGGAAGAAAGCGAAGCCGCCTTATCCGCCGGGGAGGAGGAAGGAGAGGAGCCAGGCTTACGCTTCTGACTTAAAGAGACCGGTGTCCCAGCAACTACGTACCGGGCAACGGATTCCAGTATCTCAACAGGAGAAGCTGAACGAGAGCACACACGACGGCTGTTAGGAGAGCGATGGACATCCGCCTGCACCGACAGGCGGCAGGGAGAGCCGATAGATGGAGGAAGAGGATGGGAAGGAGGATCGGAGGGAGACGAGGAAGAAGACACAGGAGACATGACAGACCGTATAGAAAGAAGAGGAACCCCAGACAGAGGACCAGGAGGGGGACCCCTCGGGACAGAACGCAAAGGAACTGAGGAGGGGGCAGTGGGCGTATCAGCGTCCAAGGCCCGGAAACGGTTGAGAGTCTGAGGAAGGAGGGAAGGACGAGGAGAGGAAGAGCGCAAGACGCGAGCATAAGAGACGTTAGCATAAGGCAGGAGCCGGCGAACCTGGCATCTCGCCTCAGGAAAAGATAAACGCTCCCGGTGCTTCAAGTTGAGGACAGCTGCCTCAAGCTTGTAATGGATACAGGCACGGGAGAAGGTAGGATGGGCTTCACCGCAGTTGAGGCAGCGAGCTCGGGGAGAAGTGCACTCCGACTTAGAATGACCTTCACCCCACACAAAGGACAGAGAGACAGTCCCAGAGCAGCAGAGGGCACCATGCCCAAACCTCCAGCACTTGTTACAAAGTCGAGGAGAAGGAATATACTCCTGGACAGAGCACCTAGCACCAGCAAGAATGACAGGATGGAAGGGTCCTACCATCAAAGGTGATCTTCACAACACGAAGGGGTTGACGGCGACGACCACGAGGGGGACGAGTAAACGAGTCAACCTGGAGGACAGAATGGCCTTGGGCATCAAGGATGTGCCGAATATCATCGTGGAAATCCTGCAGATTCCGAACACCAGTTGCAACATGGGGTGGGAGGAGAATAGTGCTAACACAGGCATTCATCCGAACGTTCTTGGAGACCCGAACAGGGATCTCGCCAAGGCAAGATATGGCAGCCAAGCGGGAAGCTGCATCCTGAGAAGGAGCAGCAATGACACGTGTACCGAGACAAATGGGGTTGAAGGTAATAGAGGCATCCACGGAATCTACAAGATGCCGATGGAGGGAGAAATAGTCAGGAGGCGCAGAATCAAGAGGGAGGAGATCAAAGTATTTGGCCCATGAAGCGGGACCAAACAAGGCCTGATACGCGTCAGTACGGGAAGGAATCGAGCGAGTGTGGCCGGGGCACAAACGGCGTTGAGAACCCCCAGAGAGAGAGGGGTCAAAAGACGCAGTAGTCACAACGAGAGACTTAGCCACACCAGGGGACGAAGTGGTCACCACTGGGGGCTGGAGGCTCAACCCAACCACAGAGGATGGAGGGGACCTGGGGAAAGAAGTCAGGATGGTCAAAGTAGGAGCAAGGTCGGGGCCCAACGCAGCGGAGGCTACAGAGCCCGGTCTTCCAAAACAGGCCGACTCGGGGGCTTGGTCTCCCACCCCACGAGCTCGAGAGGGTACATCAGAAACATTTAACGATATAGGTACGAAGAGTGAGAAATTCATCCACGAATGTGTCCCCATAACCACCATGGAGCCACAATTAGAGGCAGGACACCCAACAGGAATCTATCGCCGATCATGCCGGGGACCCCTAGGGGTGCGTCGTTAGTATACGCCCTACAAACGCCACCTTAAGAACCGTCAGTCCGTCGAGGTCGGGTTCAGCGACGAAAGGGGGATTGACAATAAAAGGTTCCCCTTGCTCGAGACGTTGGGTACAACAGTTCTACGGGTGCAAGAGTATGCCTCCTCAAGCTCCCGGGCGTCAAAATAGAAGAAGTCCAAAGAAATAATCCAAGACAAGCAAAAGGTCGGCAGGAAACGACAAGCAGATAGGAGAAGAGGGGGGAGAAAAACGAAACATAATGAAAAGGAAAAGCGATCCGGCACAATTAGAGAAGACAGCAGCAGGAGTGCAAGGCCATAAAACGACAGAGGACTGTCCCACGGAGCATCACACTCCGGCAGCCGTCCACGAAGCCCCCCTCACAACGCCAACGGGCCGGATGGGGAGGGGGCCAGCAAGAATAACAGAGGGCAGAAGGGTCCTACTACCAAAGGCGATTTTTACAACTCGAAGGGGCTGACGGTGATGACCACGAGGGGGTCGAGCAAACGTGTCCACCTGGAGGACAGAATGACCTTGGGCTTCGAGGATATGTTTAATATCCTCCCGGCAATCTTTGAGGTCCCGAACACCAGTTGCAACATGCCAACATGCATGTGTGAGAGGAGAACAGTGCCAACACTGGCATTTAACCGAACATTCTTAGAGACCCGGACAGGGGTCTCGCAAATGCAAGACAAAACAGCTAAGCGAGTAGCTACATCCCGAGAAGGAGCAGCGATGACACGCATACCGTAACTGGTGGAGTTAAATGTAACAGAGGCATCTACTGAATAAACAAGGTGTTTATGGAGGGAGAAGTCGTCAGGAGGAGTAGAATCCAGATGGTGGAGATCAAAGTATTTAGCCCACGTAGCGGGACCAAACAAGGAGTAAGTACAATTACCGGAAGGGATCGTGCGAGTGCGGCTGTGGTGGGAATGGCGGTGAGAACCCCCAGAGGTCACGGGGGTAAAAGGCGCAGTAGTCACAATGAGAGACGAAGCCGCGCCAGGGGACGAGGTAGTCACCACTGGGGGCCTGGGGCTCGACCCAACTACAGAAGAGGGAGGGGAGCAGAGGGGAGGAGTCAGAGAGGTCGAAGGAGGAGCAAGGTCGGGGTCCAATGCAGCAGAGGCTACAGAGCCCGTTCAACACGGACCGACTCTGGGGCTTGGTCGCCCACCCCACGAGCCTGAGAAGTAAGTAATTATCAAAAGAAGGCACCAAACCGGGAAGGCTATGTAGCACCATCAAATGCGCAAAATAATCAGAGGTCGCTAAATATCACCAAGGATGTCAATACGAGAACAAAAACGCATAAGGCGAACGATATCAAAAGTATCCGAGTCACCAAGAATTCTATTGAGGGACAAGTGACCGCGAGGGGCAGTCTGAACGAGCCTGAGAACGTAAAGCAGAAACAGTTGAAACAGGATTTATCATCGCTACGAAAAGGAATATTCATTCACGAATGTGCCCCCACACCCACCATGGAGCCACAATTAGAGGCAGGGCACCCAACAAGAAGCTATCGCCGATCATGCCGGGGCCTCCCAGGGGTGTGTCGCGAGTATACGCCCCACAAACGCCACCTTGAGAACCGACAGTCCGTCGAAATCGGGTTCAGTGACGAAAGGGGGATTGACAATAAAAGGTTCCCCCTCGCTCTCGACGTTCGGTACTACAGTTCTACGGGTGCAAAAGTCCCCAAGCACCCGGACGTCAAAATAGAAGAAGTCAATAGGAATAACCAAAACAAGCAAAATGTCGGCAGGAAACTGCAAGCAGATAGAAGAGGGGGGAGAAAAGCTAAACAGAAAGAAAAGGAAAAGGTGCTCAGCACAATTGGAGAGGACAGCAGCAGGAGCACAAGGTTACAAAAGGACAGAGGGCTGTCCCAAGGAGCATCACACTCCAGCAGGCGCCCACTAAGCCCCCACACGGCAACAACGAGCTGAGCGGGGATGGGGGCACAAGTCTGCAAGATCCTATGTTTAACAACCTCATAATTAAAACTTTTTTCAAATACTAAAGATGCAAATACCTTTTGTTACTTTCATCTTTCTTGTCCCTACATAATTGCAACTTCTGATTCTTCTGGCCACTTTAGGCTCGTGGGTACCTTAGAGAACTGTAAATAGAATAATCCTATATGTTTTGCATTTAAGCGAGGATTTTCAGCCCTTTTTTTGGATAATGAATTCCATGTAAGCTACGTGCAGACATTACCAACCCCCACACATCCAGCTTCTCTTTTTTACGTTAACCTTATATGGTGTGAAGCCATTTGCTGTGTAATTGTTAAGTTAATTTTCCTCCTTCAACTCTGCTTATATTTCCTTCGGTCTAGTTTCTTCACTTTCTTAAATTGGCTCTAGCCTCTAATTTCCTCTCTAGCCTCTAGTTCCCTTACTCTAGCCAACTCCTTCCCGGTTACGAAGGGTTCATAACGGTTCAGAGTTCTTTATAAACTGATCCTACTTAGGTTCCGAGGACCCTAATCTTTGTGGTCCTATAGTATAATGCTTAAAAGGAAATATTAAAAAAGAAAAACCACTTAAAATATCCCGTTATTATTTCCCCATCACCATTAGAATCCATATATTCAAGACCAAGAGGTCAAACGGATCGGCGTTGCTAGCCTTTATGCTAGCCTGCTTCACAGCTGACAATCACAAAGTGCTTCTGCCGAGGTCTTCCCTGCGCACTCAGTGATACGCCCAAGCAACAAAGTCAGCAACACTCGACCAGCTCCACTGGCCAGTAACTTTCAGAACCGAAGTCCACATCGCTCTCCTAGCCCCACTGATTAGTCCATCCAGGAGTAAAATCCACAGCGTTCTACCAGCCCACTTGGTTAGTCCATCCAGGAGTAACTTCCACAGGGCTCAACCAACCCACTGGACTAGTAACTTCAGGTCGACCACTATCTTCCACTGTCCCGGATTCTCTGCCTTCCCTAGCCTGTCTCTGGCCTCTCATCACCTTTCAGCCTGGCAGACTAAAAGATGGGAAGCTATGATTACTGGGAGGGTCAACTTGTATAGTTCGGCACCCGGATCGCAGATGGCGCCGAGGTCCGTCGCACACAATCTGCATTACTCTTATCTCTTTTTATTCTCAGCTGCTATTCTAATTACTTAAAATTCAGTCTCACATTTAAACCTCTATTCCTCACTCTTTCTAAGTAGAGCTTCTAACTCTCGGCATCTGAATCTGACAAGACTCTGCCTCGTCTGGGAAATCATCTAAAATTTCCTCACCTAACTGATTATTCTTCATTAAGTGTACAAGATTTGTTCTCAAAATTCTAGCACTAATCATACGGTTGGACAAATCCAATTCCAAAACTTTTCCCATATACACAAAAACAGATTTATTTAAAGCTTGTATCCTATCAACAAAGGGACGGGGTGGTATATTTCTCACGTGATGTTCGATGGTAACACTTAAATATATATCACTTAATGCACTTAAACAAGAAACAATAATAAGTCCGAACTGAATAAAATAACAGTATGGCCCACCGAAAGCAAGTAATACCACTAACCATAATCGTACAGCATTGGTAAACCAGAGTTAAATAGCCACTTCAGAATTGTACTATCCAACAGCAAAGCTTGTAAATTGCCACTATATCAGTTGGTAGTACCTAGGAAAGCACATAGAACGAAAATCCATTGAAATAGAGAGAAATAAATTAATGTTGCCAGGCACATTTACTTTGAAACCAAACAGAAAATGTATAAGCAAGAATAAGACGATTCTGGCTACATGTATCAAGTGTATTTCATGGTGCAGACTCCACCTCAATATCAGGCACACCTGGCCTCAAGTAAATCACAACTTCAGTCGATTAGGCTAAGGATTTTTAAAGTCTACGGTAAAGGAACCACCAGTTTACTGGATGACAATCGTAACATAAGTATTTACAAATATTATTTACAACTACAAGTTAATAAGCATTGATACTTTTCACTGCAGCTAGAAGTTACTAAGTTAACAGGTCAAGCTTAGGGTACATAAAGCTCAACAACATGGGAACACTAAGATTAAACCAGATGCTGTAAAGTTAACTAGTCACTAGTCATGGTGGAGTGTGGTCGTGACGGTGGTGTGTATTCACCTAGTTGTATTCACCTAGTTGCGTTTGCGGGGGTTGAGCTCTGCTCTTTCGGCCAGCCTCTCAACTGTTTACTAACTACTTTTTTTTCCACATAACACACACACACACACACACACACACACACACACACCAGGAACCAGCTCGTGACAGCTGACTCCCAGGTACTTATTTACTGCTAGGTAACAGGGGCATTCAAGGTGAAAGAAACTTTGCCCTTATTTCTGCCTCGTGCGGGAATCTAACCTGCGCCACAGAATTTCGAGTCCTGCGCGCTATCCACCATACTACGAGGTCCATGTAATAATAAAATATTGCACACAATGCAAAATATTGTGTGTTAGTGTGGTGGTGTGTGATGGTGACGATGGTGTGTGTTCGTGACGGTGGTGTGTGGTGGTGACGGTGGTGTGTGGTGGTGACGGTGGTGTTTGTTGGTGACGGTGGTGTGTGGTGGTGACGGTGGTGTGTGTTGGTGACGGTGGTGTGTGGTGGTGACGGTGGTGTGTGGTGGTGACGGTGGTGTGTGGTGGTGACGGTGGTGTGTGGTGGTGACGGTGGTGTGTGATGGTGACGGTGGTGTGTGTTGGTGACGGTGGTGTGTGGTGGTGACGGTGGTGTGTGGTGGTGACGGTGGTGTGTGGTGGTGACGGTGGTGTGTGATGGTGACGGTGGTGTGTGTTGGTGACGGTGGTGTGTGTTGGTGACGGTGGTGTGTGGTGGTGACGGTGGTGTGTGGTGGTGACGGTGGTGTGTGGTGGTGACGGTGGTGTGTGTTGGTGATCGTGGTGTGTGGTGGTGACGGTGGTGACGGTGGTGTGTGATGGTGACGGTGGTGTGTGTTGGTGACGGTGGTGTGTGGTGGTGACGGTGGTGTGTGTTGGTGATCGTGGTGTGTGGTGGTGACGGTGGTGTGTGGTGGTGACGGTGGTGTGTGGTGGTGACGGTGGTGTGTGGTGGTGACGGTGGTGTGTGTTCGTGACGGTGGTGTGTGGTGGTGACGGTGGTGTGTGTTGGTGATCGTGGTGTGTGGTGGTGACGGTGGTGTGTGGTGGTGACGGTGGTGTGTGGTGGTGACGGTGGTGTGTGTTGGTGATCGTGGTGTGTGGTGGTGACGGTGGTGTGTGGTGGTGACGGTGGTGTGTGGTGGTGACGGTGGTGTGTGGTGGTGACGGTGGTGTGTGTTGATGACGGTGGTGTGTGATGGTGACGGTGGTGTGTGGTGGTGACGGTGGTGTGTGTTGGTGACGGTGGTGTGTGGTGGTGACGGTGGTGTGTGTTGGTGACCGTGGTGTGTGGTGGTGACGGTGGTGTGTGGTGGTGACGGTGGTGTGTGGTGGTGACGGTGGTATGTGGTGGTGACGGTGGTGTGTGTTGGTGACCGTGGTGTGTGGTGGTGACGGTGGTGTGTGGTGGTGACGGTGGTGGGTGTGGTGGTGACGGTGGTGTGTGGTGGTGACGGTGGTGTGTGGTGGTGACGGTGGTGTGTGGTGGTGACGGTGGTGTGTGATGGTGTGTGGTGGTGACGGTGGTAACGGTGGTGTGTGGTGGTGACGGTGGTATGTGGTGGTATCGGTAGTGTGTGGTGGTGACGGTGGTGTGTGATGGTGACGGTGGTGTGTGGTGGTGACGGTGGCGTGTGGGGGTGACGATGGTGTGTGGTGGT
The DNA here is from genome assembly GCF_040958095.1 of Procambarus clarkii. NCBI lineage: Eukaryota > Metazoa > Arthropoda > Malacostraca > Decapoda > Cambaridae > Procambarus > Procambarus clarkii. The sequence continues at coordinate 4,109,100 of NC_091229.1, forward strand.
GACGGTGGTGTGTGGTGGTGACGGTGGTGTGTGGTGGTGACGGTGGTGTGTGGTGGTGACGGTAGTGTGTGGTAGTGACGGTGGTGTGTGTTGGTGACGGTGGTGTGTGGTGGTGTGTGTTGGTGACGGTGGTGTGTGGTGGTGTGTGGTGGTGACGGTGGTGTGTGGTGGTGAAGGTGGTGTGTGGTGGTGACGGTAGTGTGTGTGTGGTGACGGTGGTGTGTGTTGGTGACGGTGGTGTGTGGTGGTGACGGAGGAGTGTGGTGGTGACGGTGGTGTGTGGTGGTGACGGTGGTGTGTGGTGGTGACGGTGGTGTGTGTTGGTGACGGTGGTGTGTGATGGTGACGGTGGTGTGTGATGGTGACGATGGTGTGTGGTGGTGACGGTGGTGTGTGGTGGTGACGGTGGTGTGTGGTGGTGACGGTGGTGTGTGGTGGTGACGGTAGTGTGTGGTAGTGACGGTGGTGTGTGTTGGTGACGGTGGTGTGTGGTGGTGTGTGGTGGTGACGGTGGTGTGTGGTGGTGAAGGTGGTGTGTGGTGGTGACGGTAGTGTGTGTGTGGTGACGGTGGTGTGTGTTGGTGACGGTGGTGTGTGGTGGTGACGGAGGAGTGTGGTGGTGACGGTGGTGTGTGGTGGTGACGGTGGTGTGTGGTGGTGACGGTGGTGTGTGTTGGTGACGGTGGTGTGTGGTGGTGACGGTGGTGTGTGATGGTGACGGTGTTGTGTGATGGTGACGATGGTGTGTGTTGGTGACGATGGTGTGTGGTGGTGACGGTGGTGTGTGATGGTGACGATGGTGTGTGGTGGTGACGGTGGTGTGTGGTAGTGACGGTGGTGTGTGATGGTGACGGTGGTGTGTGATGGTGACGGTGGTGTGTGATGGTGACGGTGGTGTGTGATGGTGACGATGGTGTGTGTTAGTGACGGTGGTGTGTGGTGGTGACGGTGGTGTGTGGTGGTGACGGTGGTGTGTGGTGGTGACGGTGGTGTGTGTTGGTGACGGTGGTGTGTGGTGGTGACGGAGGTGTGTGGTGGTGATGGTGGTGTGTGGCGATGATGGTGGTGTGTGGTGGTGACGGTGGTGTGTGGTGGTGACGGTGGTGTGTGGTGGTGACGGTGGTGTGTGATGGTGACGGTGGTGTGTGGTGGTGACGGTGGTGTGTGGTGGTGACGATGATGTGTGGTGGTGACGGTGGTGTGTGATGGTGACGGTGGTGTGTGGTGGTGACGGTGGTGTGTGTTGGTGACGGTGGTGTGTGATGGTGACGGTGGTGTGTGGTGGAGACTGTGGTGGTGACGGTGGTGTGTGGTGGTGATTGTGGTGTGTGGTGGTGACGGTGGTGTGTGGTGGTGACAGTGGTGTGTGGTGGTGACGGTGGTGTGTGTTGGTGACGGTGGTGTGTGGTGGAGACTGTGGTGGTGACGGTGGTGTGTGGTGGTGATTGTGGTGTGTGGTGGTGACGGTGGTGTGTGGTGGTGACAGTGGTGTGTGGTGGTGACGGTGGTGTGTGTTGGTGACGGTGGTGTGTGATGGTGACGGTGGTGTGTGGTGGTGACGGTGGTGTGTGATGGTGACGGTTGTGTGTGTTGGTGACCGTTGTGTGTGGTGGTGACGGTGGTGTGTGGTGGTGGTGTGTGGTGGTGACTGTGGTGTGTGGTGGTGACGGAGGTGTGTGGTGGTGGTGTGTGTTGGTGACGGTGGTGAGTGATGGTGACGGTGGTGTGTGGTGGTGACGGTGGTGTGTGGTGGTGACGGTGGTGTGTAGTAGTGACGGTGGTGTGTGGTGGTGACGGTGGTGTATTGTGGTGACGGTGGTGTGTGTTGGTGAGGTGGTGAGTGTTTGTGACGGTGGTGTGTGGTGGTGACGATAGTGTGTGGTGGTGAAGGTAGTGTGTGATGGTGACGGTGGTGTGTGATGGTGACGGTGGTGTGTGGTGGTGACGGTGGTGTGTGATGGTGACGGTGGTGTGTGGTGATGACGGTGGTGTGTAGTAGTGACGGTGGTGTGTAGTGGTGACGGTGGTGTGTGATGGTGACAGTGGTGTGTGATGGTGACGGTGGTGTGTGGTGGTGACGGTGGTGTGTGGTGGTGACGGTGGTGTGTGGTGGTGACGGTGGTGTGCAGTAGTGACGGTGGTGTGTAGTGGTGACGGTGGTGTGTAGTGGTGACGGTGGTGTGTAGTAGTGACGGTGGTGTGTAGTAGTGACGGTGGTGTGTAGTAGTGACGGTGGTGTGTAGTAGTGACGGTGGTGTGTAGTGGTGACGGTGGTGTGTAGTGGTGACGGTGGTGTGTGGTGGTGACGGTGGTGTGTAGAGGTGACGGTGGTGTGTGGTGGTGATGGTGGTGTGTGGTGGTGACTGTGGTGTGTGGTGGTGACGGTGGTGTGTGGTGATGACCGTGGTGTGTGGGTGTGACGGTGGTGTGTGGTGGTGACGTTGGTGTATGGTGGTGACGTTGGTGTTAGGTGGTGACGGTGGTGTATGGTGGTGACGGTGGTGTGTGGTGGTGACGGTGGTGAGTGGTGGTGACGGTGGTGTATGGTATTGACGGTTGTGTGTGGTAGTGACGGTGATGGGTGGTGGTGACGGTGGTGTGTGGTGCTGTATGGTGGTGATGGTGGTGACGGTGGTGTGTTTACTAGTTGTGTTTTTGCGGGGGTTGTGCTTTGCTCTTTCGGCCCGCCTCTCAACTGTCAATCAACTGTTTACTAACTACTTTTTTTTCCCCCACACCAAATACACACACCCCAGGAAGCATCCCGTGACAGTTGACTAACGCCCAGGTACCTATTTACTGCTAGGTAACAGGGGCACTTAGGGTGAAAGAAACTTTGCCCATTTGTTTCTGCCTCGTGCGGGAATCGAACCCGCGCCACAGAATTACGAGTCCTGCGCGCTATCCACCAGGCTAAGAGGCCCCAAGGTTGGTGGTGAGTGGTGGTGACGGTCGTGTGTGGTGGTGACGGTCGTGTGTGGTGGTGTATGGTGGTGATGGTGGTGTGTGGTGGTGACGGTGGTGTGTGGTGGTGACGGTGGTGATGGTAGTGTGTGTGGTGGTGACGGTGGTGTGTGGTGGTGACGGTGGTGTGTGGTGGTGACGGTGGTGTGTGGTTGTGTTTGGTGGTGACGGTGGTGTGTGGTGGTGTGTGTTGGTGGCGGTGGTGTGTGATGTTGACGGTGGTGTGTGGTGGTGTGTGGTTGTGACGGTGGTGTGTGGTGGTGACGGTGGTGTGTGTTGGTGACGGTGGTGTGCGTTGGTGACGGTGGTGTGTGGTGGTGTGTGTTGGTGGCGGTGGTGTTTGGTGGTGACGGTGGTGTGTGGTGTTGACGGTGGTGTGTGGTGATGACGGTGATGTGTGGTGGTGACGGTGGTGTGTGGTGGTGACGGTGGTGTGTGGTGGTGACGGTGGTGTGTGGTGGTGACGGTGGTGTGTGGTGTTGACGGTGGTGTGTGGTGATGACGGTGGTGTGTGGTGGTGACGGTGGTGTGAGGTGGTGACGGTGGTGTGTGGTGGTGTTTGGTGGTGTGTGGTGGTGTTTGGTGGTGACGGTGGTGTGTGGTGTGTGTTGGTGGCGGTGGTGTGTGATGTTGACGGTGGTGTGTGGTGGTGTGTGGTGGTGACGGTGGTGTGTGGTGGTGACGGTGGTGTGTGATGGTGACGGTGGTGTGCGTTGGTGACGGTGGTGTGTGGTGGTGACGGTGGTGTGTGGTGGTGACGGTGGTGTGTGATGGTGTGTGTTGGTGTCGGTGGTGTGTGGTGGTGTTTGGTGGTGTGTGGTGGTGTTTGGTGGTGACGGTGGTGTGTGGTGTGTGTTGGTGGCGGTGGTGTGTGATGTTGACGGTGGTGTGTGGTGGTGTGTGGTGGTGACGGTGGTGTGTGGTGGTGACGGTGGTGTGTGATGTTGACGGTGGTGTGTGGTGGTGACGGTGGTGTGTGATGGTGACGGTGGTGTGTGTTGGTGACGGTGGTGTGTGGTGGTGACGGTGGTGTGTGGTGGTGACGGTGGTGTGTGTTGGTGACGGTGGTGTGTGGTGGTGACGGTGGTGTGTGTTGGTGACGGTGGTGTGTGGTGGTGACGGTGGTGTGTGGTGGTGACGGTGGTGTGTGGTGGTGACGGTGGTGTGTGGTGGTGACGGTGTGTGTGATGATGACGGTGGTGTGTGTTGGTGACGGTGGTGTGTGGTGGTGACGGTGGTGTGTGGTGGTGACGGTGGTGTGTGGTGGTGACGGTGGTGTGTGATGGTGACGGTGGTGTGTGTTGGTGACGGTGGTGTGTGTTGGTGACGGTGGTGTGTGGTGGTGACGGTGGTGTGTGGTGGTGACGGTGGTGTGTGGTGGTGACGGTGGTGTGTGTTGGTGATCGTGGTGTGTGGTGGTGACGGTGGTGTGTGGTGGTGACGGTGGTGTGTGATGGTGACGGTGGTGTGTGTTGGTGACGGTGGTGTGTGGTGGTGACGGTGGTGTGTGTTGGTGATCGTGGTGTGTGGTGGTGACGGTGGTGTGTGGTGGTGACGGTGGTGTGTGGTGGTGACGGTGGTGTGTGGTGGTGACGGTGGTGTGTGTTCGTGACGGTGGTGTGTGGTGGTGACGGTGGTGTGTGTTGGTGATCGTGGTGTGTGGTGGTGACGGTGGTGTGTGGTGGTGACGGTGGTGTGTGGTGGTGACGGTGGTGTGTGTTGGTGATCGTGGTGTGTGGTGGTGACGGTGGTGTGTGGTGGTGACGGTGGTGTGTGGTGGTGACGGTGGTGTGTGGTGGTGACGGTGGTGTGTGTTGATGACGGTGGTGTGTGATGGTGACGGTGGTGTGTGGTGGTGACGGTGGTGTGTGTTGGTGACGGTGGTGTGTGGTGGTGACGGTGGTGTGTGTTTGTGACCGTGGTGTGTGGTGGTGACGGTGGTGTGTGGTGGTGACGGTGGTGTGTGGTGGTGACGGTGGTATGTGGTGGTGACGGTGGTGTGTGTTGGTGACCGTGGTGTGTGGTGGTGACGGTGGTGTGTGGTGGTGACGGTGGTGGGTGTGGTGGTGTGTGGTGGTGACGGTGGTGTGTGGTGGTGACGGTGGTGTGTGGTGGTGACGGTGGTGTGTGGTGGTGACGGTGGTGTGTGGTGGTGACGGTGGTGTGTGATGGTGTGTGGTGGTGACGGTGGTAACGGTGGTGTGTGGTGGTGACGGTGGTGTGTGGTGGTGTCGGTAGTGTGTGGTGGTGACGGTGGTGTGTGATGGTGACGGTGGTGTGTGGTGGTGACGGTGGCGTGTGGGGGTGACGATGGTGTGTGGTGGTGACGGTGGTGTGTGGTGGTGACGGTGGTGTGTGGTGGTGACGGTGGTGTGTGGTGGTGACGGTAGTGTGTGGTAGTGACGGTGGTGTGTGTTGGTGACGGTGGTGTGTGGTGGTGTGTGGTGGTGACGGTGGTGTGTGGTGGTGAAGGTGGTGTGTGGTGGTGACGGTAGTGTGTGTGTGGTGACGGTGGTGTGTGTTGGTGACGGTGGTGTGTGGTGGTGACGGAGGAGTGTGGTGGTGACGGTGGTGTGTGGTGTGACGGTGGTGTGTGGTGGTGACGGTGGTGTGTGTTGGTGACGGTGGTGTGTGGTGGTGACGGTGGTGTGTGATGGTGACGGTGGTGTGTGATGGTGACGATGGTGTGTGGTGGTGACGGTGGTGTGTGGTGGTGACGGTGGTGTGTGGTGGTGACGGTGGTGTGTGGTGGTGACGGTAGTGTGTGGTAGTGACGGTGGTGTGTGTTGGTGACGGTGGTGTGTGGTGGTGTGTGGTGGTGACGGTGGTGTGTGGTGGTGAAGGTGGTGTGTGGTGGTGACGGTAGTGTGTGTGTGGTGACGGTGGTGTGTGTTGGTGACGGTGGTGTGTGGTGGTGACGGAGGAGTGTGGTGGTGACGGTGGTGTGTGGTGGTGACGGTGGTGTGTGGTGGTGACGGTGGTGTGTGTTGGTGACGGTGGTGTGTGGTGGTGACGGTGGTGTGTGATGGTGACGGTGGTGTGTGATGGTGACGATGGTGTGTGTTGGTGACGATGGTGTGTGGTGGTGACGGTGGTGTGTGATGGTGACGATGGTGTGTGGTGGTGACGGTGGTGTGTGGTAGTGACAGTGGTGTGTGATGGTGACGGTGGTGTGTGATGGTCACGGTGGTGTGTGATGGTTACGGTGGTGTGTGATGGTGACGATGGTGTGTGTTGGTGACGGTGGTGTGTGGTTGTGACGGTGGTGTGTGGTGGTGACGGTGGTGTGTGGTGGTGACGGTGGTGTGTGTTGGTGACAGTGGTGTGTGGTGGTGACGGAGGTGTGTGGTGGTGATGGTGGTGTGTGGTGGTGATGGTGGTGTGTGGTGGTGACGGTGGTGTGTGGTGGTGACGGTGGTGTGTGGTGGTGACGGTGGTGTGTGATGGTGACGGTGGTGTGTGGTGGTGACGGTGGTGTGTGGTGGTGACGATGGTGTGTGGTGGTGACGGTGGTGTGTGATGGTGACGGTGGTGTGTGGTGGTGACGGTGGTGTGTGTTGGTGACGGTGGTGTGTGATGGTGACGGTGGTGTGTGGTGGAGACTGTGGTGGTGAGGGTGGTGTGTGGTGGTGATTGTGGTGTGTGGTGGTGACGGTGGTGTGTGGTGGTGACAGTGGTGTGTGGTGGTGACGGTGGTGTGTGTTGGTGACGGTGGTGTGTGGTGGAGACTGTGGTGGTGACGGTGGTGTGTGGTGGTGATTGTGGTGTGTGTTGGTGACGGTGGTGTGTGATGGTGACGGTGGTGTGTGGTGGTGACGGTGGTGTGTGATGGTGACGGTGGTGTGTGTTGGTGACCGTTGTGTGTGGTGGTGACGGTGGTGTGTGGTGGTGGTGTGTGGTGGTGACTGTGGTGTGTGGTGGTGACGGTGGTGTGTGATGGTGTGTGGTGGTGACGGTGGTAACGGTGGTGTGTGGTGGTGACGGTGGTGTGTGGTGGTGTCGGTAGTGTGTGGTGGTGACGGTGGTGTGTGATGGTGACGGTGGTGTGTGGTGGTGACGGTGGCGTGTGGGGGTGACGGTGGTGTGTGGTGGTGACGGTGGTGTGTGGTGGTGACGGTGGTGTGTGGTGGTGACGGTGGTGTGTGGTGGTGACGGTAGTGTGTGGTAGTGACGGTGGTGTGTGTTGGTGACGGTGGTGTGTGGTGGTGTGTGGTTGTGACGGTGGTGTGTGGTGGTGACGGTGGTGTGTGTTGGTGACGGTGGTGTGCGTTGGTGACGGTGGTGTGTGGTGGTGTGTGTTGGTGGCGGTGGTGTGTGGTGGTGACGGTGGTGTGTGGTGTTGACGGTGGTGTGTGGTGATGACGGTGATGTGTGGTGGTGACGGTGGTGTGTGGTGGTGACGGTGGTGTGTGGTGGTGACGGTGGTGTGTGGTGGTGACGGTGGTGTGTGGTGTTGACGGTGGTGTGTGGTGATGACGGTGGTGTGTGGTGGTGACGGTGGTGTGAGGTGGTGACGGTGGTGTGTGGTTGTGTTTGGTGGTGTGTGGTGGTGTTTGGTGGTGACGGTGGTGTGTGGTGTGTGTTGGTGGCGGTGGTGTGTGATGTTGACGGTGGTGTGTGGTGGTGTGTGGTGGTGACGGTGGTGTGTGGTGGTGACGGTGGTGTGTGATGGTGACGGTGGTGTGCGTTGGTGACGGTGGTGTGTGGTGGTGACGGTGGTGTGTGGTGGTGTGTGGTGGTGACGGTGGTGTGTGGTGGTGAAGGTGGTGTGTGGTGGTGACGGTAGTGTGTGTGTGGTGACGGTGGTGTGTGTTGGTGACGGTGGTGTGTGGTGGTGACGGAGGAGTGTGGTGGTGACGGTGGTGTGTGGTGGTGACGGTGGTGTGTGGTGGTGACGGTGGTGTGTGTTGGTGACGGTGGTGTGTGGTGGTGACGGTGGTGTGTGATGGTGACGGTGGTGTGTGATGGTGACGATGGTGTGTGTTGGTGACGATGGTGTGTGGTGGTGACGGGGGTGTGTGATGGTGACGATGGTGTGTGGTGGTGACGGTGGTGTGTGGTAGTGACAGTGGTGTGTGATGGTGACGGTGGTGTGTGATGGTCACGGTGGTGTGTGATGGTGACGGTGGTGTGTGATGGTGACGATGGTGTGTGTTGGTGACGGTGGTGTGTGGTTGTGACGGTGGTGTGTGGTGGTGACGGTGGTGTGTGGTGGTGACGGTGGTGTGTGTTGGTGACGGTGGTGTGTGGTGGTGACGGAGGTGTGTGGTGGTGATGGTGGTGTGTGGTGGTGATGGTGGTGTGTGGTGGTGACGGTGGTGTGTGGTGGTGACGGTGGTGTGTGGTGGTGACGGTGGTGTGTGATGGTGACGGTGGTGTGTGGTGGTGACGGTGGTGTGTGGTGGTGACGATGATGTGTGGTGGTGACGGTGGTGTGTGATGGTGACGGTGGTGTGTGGTGGTGACGGTGGTGTGTGTTGGTGACGGTGGTGTGTGATGGTGACGGTGGTGTGTGGTGGAGACTGTGGTGGTGAGGGTGGTGTGTGGTGGTGATTGTGGTGTGTGGTGGTGACGGTGGTGTGTGGTGGTGACAGTGGTGTGTGGTGGTGACGGTGGTGTGTGTTGGTGACGGTGGTGTGTGGTGGAGACTGTGGTGGTGACGGTGGTGTGTGGTGGTGATTGTGGTGTGTGTTGGTGACGGTGGTGTGTGATGGTGACGGTGGTGTGTGGTGGTGACGGTGGTGTGTGATGGTGACGGTGGTGTGTGTTGGTGACCGTTGTGTGTGGTGGTGACGGTGGTGTGTGGTGGTGGTGTGTGGTGGTGACTGTGGTGTGTGGTGGTGACGGTGGTGTGTGATGGTGTGTGGTGGTGACGGTGGTAACGGTGGTGTGTGGTGGTGACGGTGGTGTGTGGTGGTGTCGGTAGTGTGTGGTGGTGACGGTGGTGTGTGATGGTGACGGTGGTGTGTGGTGGTGACGGTGGCGTGTGGGGGTGATGATGGTGTGTGGTGGTGACGGTGGTGTGTGGTGGTGACGGTGGTGTGTGGTGGTGACGGTGGTGTGTGGTGGTGACGGTAGTGTGTGGTAGTGACGGTGGTGTGTGTTGGTGACGGTGGTGTGTGGTGGTGTGTGGTTGTGACGGTGGTGTGTGGTGGTGACGGTGGTGTGTGTTGGTGACGGTGGTGTGCGTTGGTGACGGTGGTGTGTGGTGGTGTGTGTTGGTGGCGGTGGTGTGTGGTGGTGACGGTGGTGTGTGGTGTTGACGGTGGTGTGTGGTGATGACGGTGATGTGTGGTGGTGACGGTGGTGTGTGGTGGTGACGGTGGTGTGTGGTGGTGACGGTGGTGTGTGGTGGTGACGGTGGTGTGTGGTGTTGACGGTGGTGTGTGGTGATGACGGTGGTGTGTGGTGGTGACGGTGGTGTGAGGTGGTGACGGTGGTGTGTGGTGGTGTTTGGTGGTGTGTGGTGGAGTTTGGTGGTGACGGTGGTGTGTGGTGTGTGTTGGTGGCGGTGGTGTGTGATGTTGACGGTGGTGTGTGGTGGTGTGTGGTGGTGACGGTGGTGTGTGGTGGTGACGGTGGTGTGTGATGGTGACGGTGGTGTGCGTTGGTGACGGTGGTGTGTGGTGGTGACGGTGGTGTGTGGTGGTGACGGTGGTGTGTGATGGTGTGTGTTGGTGTCGGTGGTGTGTGGTGGTGTTTGGTGGTGTGTGGTGGTGTTTGGTGGTGACGGTGGTGTGTGGTGTGTGTTGGTGGCGGTGGTGTGTGATGTTGACGGTGGTGTGTGGTGGTGTGTGGTGGTGACGGTGGTGTGTGGTGGTGACGGTGGTGTGTGATGTTGACGGTGGTGTGTGGTGGTGACGGTGGTGTGTGATGGTGACGGTGGTGTGTGTTGGTGACGGTGGTGTGTGGTGGTGACGGTGGTGTGTGGTGGTGACGGTGGTGTGTGTTGGTGACGGTGGTGTGTGGTGGTGACGGTGGTGTGTGTTGGTGACGGTGGTGTGTGGTGGTGACGGTGGTGTGTGGTGGTGACGGTGGTGTGTGGTGGTGACGGTGGTGTGTGGTGGTGACGGTGTGTGTGATGATGACGGTGGTGTGTGTTGGTGACGGTGGTGTGTGGTGGTGACGGTGGTGTGTGGTGGTGACGGTGGTGTGTGGTGATGACGGTGGTGTGTGGTGGTGACGGTGGTGTGAGGTGGTGACGGTGGTGTGTGGTGGTGTTTGGTGGTGTGTGGTGGTGTTTGGTGGTGACGGTGGTGTGTGGTGTGTGTTGGTGGCGGTGGTGTGTGATGTTGACGGTGGTGTGTGGTGGTGTGTGGTGGTGACGGTGGTGTGTGGTGGTGACGGTGGTGTGTGATGGTGACGGTGGTGTGCGTTGGTGACGGTGGTGTGTGGTGGTGACGGTGGTGTGTGGTGGTGACGGTGGTGTGTGATGGTGTGTGTTGGTGTCGGTGGTGTGTGGTGGTGTTTGGTGGTGTGTGGTGGTGTTTGGTGGTGACGGTGGTGTGTGGTGTGTGTTGGTGGCGGTGGTGTGTGATGTTGACGGTGGTGTGTGGTGGTGTGTGGTGGTGACGGTGGTGTGTGGTGGTGACGGTGGTGTGTGATGTTGACGGTGGTGTGTGGTGGTGACGGTGGTGTGTGATGGTGACGGTGGTGTGTGTTGGTGACGGTGGTGTGTGGTGGTGACGGTGGTGTGTGGTGGTGACGGTGGTGTGTGTTGGTGACGGTGGTGTGTGGTGGAGACGGTGGTGTGTGTTGGTGACGGTGGTGTGTGGTGGTGACGGTGGTGTGTGGTGGTGACGGTGGTGTGTGGTGGTGACGGTGGTGTGTGGTGGTGACGGTGTGTGTGATGATGACGGTGGTGTGTGTTGGTGACGGTGGTGTGTGGTGGTGACGGTGGTGTGTGGTGGTGACGGTGGTGTGTGGTGGTGACGGTGGTGTGTGATGGTGACGGTGGTGTGTGTTGGTGACGGTGGTGTGTGTTGGTGACGGTGGTGTGTGGTGGTGACGGTGGTGTGTGGTGGTGACGGTGGTGTGTGGTGGTGACGGTGGTGTGTGTTGGTGATCGTGGTGTGTGGTGGTGACGGTGGTGTGTGGTGGTGACGGTGGTGTGTGATGGTGACGGTGGTGTGTGTTGGTGACGGTGGTGTGTGGTGGTGACGGTGGTGTGTGTTGGTGATCGTGGTGTGTGGTGGTGACGGTGGTGTGTGGTGGTGACGGTGGTGTGTGGTGGTGACGGTGGTGTGTGGTGGTGACGGTGGTGTGTGTTCGTGACGGTGGTGTGTGGTGGTGACGGTGGTGTGTGTTGGTGATCGTGGTGTGTGGTGGTGACGGTGGTGTGTGGTGGTGACGGTGGTGTGTGGTGGTGACGGTGGTGTGTGTTGGTGATCGTGGTGTGTGGTGGTGACGGTGGTGTGTGGTGGTGACGGTGGTGTGTGGTGGTGACGGTGGTGTGTGGTGGTGACGGTGGTGTGTGTTGATGACGGTGGTGTGTGATGGTGACGGTGGTGTGTGGTGGTGACGGTGGTGTGTGTTGGTGACGGTGGTGTGTGGTGGTGACGGTGGTGTGTGTTGGTGACCGTGGTGTGTGGTGGTGACGGTGGTGTGTGGTGGTGACGGTGGTGTGTGGTGGTGACGGTGGTATGTGGTGGTGACGGTGGTGTGTGTTGGTGACCGTGGTGTGTGGTGGTGACGGTGGTGTGTGGTGGTGACGGTGGTGGGTGTGGTGGTGTGTGGTGGTGACGGTGGTGTGTGGTGGTGACGGTGGTGTGTGGTGGTGACGGTGGTGTGTGGTGGTGACGGTGGTGTGTGGTGGTGACGGTGGTGTGTGATGGTGTGTGGTGGTGACGGTGGTAACGGTGGTGTGTGGTGGTGACGGTGGTGTGTGGTGGTGTCGGTAGTGTGTGGTGGTGACGGTGGTGTGTGATGGTGACGGTGGTGTGTGGTGGTGACGGTGGCGTGTGGGGGTGACGATGGTGTGTGGTGGTGACGGTGGTGTGTGGTGGTGACGGTGGTGTGTGGTGGTGACGGTGGTGTGTGGTGGTGACGGTAGTGTGTGGTAGTGACGGTGGTGTGTGTTGGTGACGGTGGTGTGTGGTGGTGTGTGGTGGTGACGGTGGTGTGTGGTGGTGAAGGTGGTGTGTGGTGGTGACGGTAGTGTGTGTGTGGTGACGGTGGTGTGTGTTGGTGACGGTGGTGTGTGGTGGTGACGGAGGAGTGTGGTGGTGACGGTGGTGTGTGGTGTGACGGTGGTGTGTGGTGGTGACGGTGGTGTGTGTTGGTGACGGTGGTGTGTGGTGGTGACGGTGGTGTGTGATGGTGACGGTGGTGTGTGATGGTGACGATGGTGTGTGGTGGTGACGGTGGTGTGTGGTGGTGACGGTGGTGTGTGGTGGTGACGGTGGTGTGTGGTGGTGACGGTAGTGTGTGGTAGTGACGGTGGTGTGTGTTGGTGACGGTGGTGTGTGGTGGTGTGTTGTGGTGACGGTGGTGTGTGGTGGTGAAGGTGGTGTGTGGTGGTGACGGTAGTGTGTGTGTGGTGACGGTGGTGTGTGTTGGTGACGGTGGTGTGTGGTGGTGACGGAGGAGTGTGGTGGTGACGGTGGTGTGTGGTGGTGACGGTGGTGTGTGGTGGTGACGGTGGTGTGTGTTGGTGACGGTGGTGTGTGGTGGTGACGGTGGTGTGTGATGGTGACGGTGGTGTGTGATGGTGACGATGGTGTGTGTTGGTGACGATGGTGTGTGGTGGTGACGGTGGTGTGTGATGGTGACGATGGTGTGTGGTGGTGACGGTGGTGTGTGGTAGTGACAGTGGTGTGTGATGGTGACGGTGGTGTGTGATGGTCACGGTGGTGTGTGATGGTGACGGTGGTGTGTGATGGTGACGATGGTGTGTGTTGGTGACGGTGGTGTGTGGTTGTGACGGTGGTGTGTGGTGGTGACGGTGGTGTGTGGTGGTGACTGTGGTGTGTGTTGGTGACGGTGGTGTGTGGTGGTGACGGAGGTGTGTGGTGGTGATGGTGGTGTGTGGTGGTGATGGTGGTGTGTGGTGGTGACGGTGGTGTGTGGTGGTGACGGTGGTGTGTGGTGGTGACGGTGGTGTGTGATGGTGACGGTGGTGTGTGGTGGTGACGGTGGTGTGTGGTGGTGACGATGATGTGTGGTGGTGACGGTGGTGTGTGATGGTGACGGTGGTGTGTGGTGGTGACGGTGGTGTGTGTTGGTGACGGTGGTGTGTGATGGTGACGGTGGTGTGTGGTGGAGACTGTGGTGGTGAGGGTGGTGTGTGGTGGTGATTGTGGTGTGTGGTGGTGACGGTGGTGTGTGGTGGTGACAGTGGTGTGTGGTGGTGACGGTGGTGTGTGTTGGTGACGGTGGTGTGTGGTGGAGACTGTGGTGGTGACGGTGGTGTGTGGTGGTGATTGTGGTGTGTGTTGGTGACGGTGGTGTGTGATAGTGACGGTGGTGTGTGGTGGTGACGGTGGTGTGTGATGGTGACGGTGGTGTGTGTTGGTGACCGTTGTGTGTGGTGGTGACGGTGGTGTGTGGTGGTGGTGTGTGGTGGTGACTGTGGTGTGTGGTGGTGACGGTGGTGTGTGATGGTGTGTGGTGGTGACGGTGGTAACGGTGGTGTGTGGTGGTGACGGTGGTGTGTGGTGGTGTCGGTAGTGTGTGGTGGTGACGGTGGTGTGTGATGGTGACGGTGGTGTGTGGTGGTGACGGTGGCGTGTGGGGGTGACGATGGTGTGTGGTGGTGACGGTGGTGTGTGGTGGTGACGGTGGTGTGTGGTGGTGACGGTGGTGTGTGGTGGTGACGGTAGTGTGTGGTAGTGACGGTGGTGTGTGTTGGTGACGGTGGTGTGTGGTGGTGTGTGGTTGTGACGGTGGTGTGTGGTGGTGACGGTGGTGTGTGTTGGTGACGGTGGTGTGCGTTGGTGACGGTGGTGTGTGGTGGTGTGTGTTGGTGGCGGTGGTGTGTGGTGGTGACGGTGGTGTGTGGTGTTGACGGTGGTGTGTGGTGATGACGGTGATGTGTGGTGGTGACGGTGGTGTGTGGTGGTGACGGTGGTGTGTGGTGGTGACGGTGGTGTGTGGTGGTGACGGTGGTGTGTGGTGTTGACGGTGGTGTGTGGTGATGACGGTGGTGTGTGGTGGTGACGGTGGTGTGAGGTGGTGACGGTGGTGTGTGGTGGTGTTTGGTGGTGTGTGGTGGTGTTTGGTGGTGACGGTGGTGTGTGGTGTGTGTTGGTGGCGGTGGTGTGTGATGTTGACGGTGGTGTGTGGTGGTGTGTGGTGGTGACGGTGGTGTGTGGTGGTGACGGTGGTGTGTGATGGTGACGGTGGTGTGCGTTGGTGACGGTGGTGTGTGGTGGTGACGGTGGTGTGTGGTGGTGTGTGGTGGTGACGGTGGTGTGTGGTGGTGAAGGTGGTGTGTGGTGGTGACGGTAGTGTGTGTGTGGTGACGGTGGTGTGTGTTGGTGACGGTGGTGTGTGGTGGTGACGGAGGAGTGTGGTGGTGACGGTGGTGTGTGGTGGTGACGGTGGTGTGTGGTGGTGACGGTGGTGTGTGTTGGTGACGGTGGTGTGTGGTGGTGACGGTGGTGTGTGATGGTGACGGTGGTGTGTGATGGTGACGATGGTGTGTGTTGGTGACGATGGTGTGTGGTGGTGACGGTGGTGTGTGATGGTGACGATGGTGTGTGGTGGTGACGGTGGTGTGTGGTAGTGACAGTGGTGTGTGATGGTGACGGTGGTGTGTGATGGTCACGGTGGTGTGTGATGGTGACGGTGGTGTGTGATGGTGACGATGGTGTGTGTTGGTGACGGTGGTGTGTGGTTGTGACGGTGGTGTGTGGTGGTGACGGTGGTGTGTGGTGGTGACGGTGGTGTGTGTTGGTGACGGTGGTGTGTGGTGGTGACGGAGGTGTGTGGTGGTGATGGTGGTGTGTGGTGGTGATGGTGGTGTGTGGTGGTGACGGTGGTGTGTGGTGGTGACGGTGGTGTGTGGTGGTGACGGTGGTGTGTGATGGTGACGGTGGTGTGTGGTGGTGACGGTGGTGTGTGGTGGTGACGATGATGTGTGGTGGTGACGGTGGTGTGTGATGGTGACGGTGGTGTGTGGTGGTGACGGTGGTGTGTGTTGGTGACGGTGGTGTGTGATGGTGACGGTGGTGTGTGGTGGAGACTGTGGTGGTGAGGGTGGTGTGTGGTGGTGATTGTGGTGTGTGGTGGTGACGGTGGTGTGTGGTGGTGACAGTGGTGTGTGGTGGTGACGGTGGTGTGTGTTGGTGACGGTGGTGTGTGGTGGAGACTGTGGTGGTGACGGTGGTGTGTGGTGGTGATTGTGGTGTGTGTTGGTGACGGTGGTGTGTGATGGTGACGGTGGTGTGTGGTGGTGACGGTGGTGTGTGATGGTGACGGTGGTGTGTGTTGGTGACCGTTGTGTGTGGTGGTGACGGTGGTGTGTGGTGGTGGTGTGTGGTGGTGACTGTGGTGTGTGGTGGTGACGGTGGTGTGTGATGGTGTGTGGTGGTGACGGTGGTAACGGTGGTGTGTGGTGGTGACGGTGGTGTGTGGTGGTGTCGGTAGTGTGTGGTGGTGACGGTGGTGTGTGATGGTGACGGTGGTGTGTGGTGGTGACGGTGGCGTGTGGGGGTGATGATGGTGTGTGGTGGTGACGGTGGTGTGTGGTGGTGACAGTGGTGTGTGGTGGTGACGGTGGTGTGTGGTGGTGACGGTAGTGTGTGGTAGTGACGGTGGTGTGTGTTGGTGACGGTGGTGTGTGGTGGTGTGTGGTTGTGACGGTGGTGTGTGGTGGTGACGGTGGTGTGTGTTGGTGACGGTGGTGTGCGTTGGTGACGGTGGTGTGTGGTGGTGTGTGTTGGTGGCGGTGGTGTGTGGTGGTGACGGTGGTGTGTGGTGTTGACGGTGGTGTGTGGTGATGACGGTGATGTGTGGTGGTGACGGTGGTGTGTGGTGGTGACGGTGGTGTGTGGTGGTGACGGTGGTGTGTGGTGGTGACGGTGGTGTGTGGTGTTGACGGTGGTGTGTGGTGATGACGGTGGTGTGTGGTGGTGACGGTGGTGTGAGGTGGTGACGGTGGTGTGTGGTGGTGTTTGGTGGTGTGTGGTGGTGTTTGGTGGTGACGGTGGTGTGTGGTGTGTGTTGGTGGCGGTGGTGTGTGATGTTGACGGTGGTGTGTGGTGGTGTGTGGTGGTGACGGTGGTGTGTGGTGGTGACGGTGGTGTGTGATGGTGACGGTGGTGTGCGTTGGTGACGGTGGTGTGTGGTGGTGACGGTGGTGTGTGGTGGTGACGGTGGTGTGTGATGGTGTGTGTTGGTGTCGGTGGTGTGTGGTGGTGTTTGGTGGTGTGTGGTGGTGTTTGGTGGTGACGGTGGTGTGTGGTGTGTGTTGGTGGCGGTGGTGTGTGATGTTGACGGTGGTGTGTGGTGGTGTGTGGTGGTGACGGTGGTGTGTGGTGGTGACGGTGGTGTGTGATGTTGACGGTGGTGTGTGGTGGTGACGGTGGTGTGTGATGGTGACGGTGGTGTGTGTTGGTGACGGTGGTGTGTGGTGGTGACGGTGGTGTGTGGTGGTGACGGTGGTGTGTGTTGGTGACGGTGGTGTGTGGTGGTGACGGTGGTGTGTGTTGGTGACGGTGGTGTGTGGTGGTGACGGTGGTGTGTGGTGGTGACGGTGGTGTGTGGTGGTGACGGTGGTGTGTGGTGGTGACGGTGTGTGTGATGATGACGGTGGTGTGTGTTGGTGACGGTGGTGTGTGGTGGTGACGGTGGTGTGTGGTGGTGACGGTGGTGTGTGGTGGTGACGGTGGTGTGTGATGGTGACGGTGGTGTGTGTTGGTGACGGTGGTGTGTGTTGGTGACGGTGGTGTGTGGTGGTGACGGTGGTGTGTGGTGGTGACGGTGGTGTGTGGTGGTGACGGTGGTGTGTGTTGGTGACGATGGTGTGTGGTGGTGACGGTGGTGTGTGATGGTGACGATGGTGTGTGGTGGTGACGGTGGTGTGTGGTAGTGACAGTGGTGTGTGATGGTGACGGTGGTGTGTGATGGTCACGGTGGTGTGTGATGGTGACGGTGGTGTGTGATGGTGACGATGGTGTGTGTTGGTGACGGTGGTGTGTGGTGGTGACGGTGGTGTGTGGTGGTGACGGTGGTGTGTGGTGGTGACGGTGGTGTGTGTTGGTGACGGTGGTGTGTGGTGGTGACGGAGGTGTGTGGTGGTGATGGTGGTGTGTGGTGGTGATGGTGGTGTGTGGTGGTGACGGTGGTGTGTGGTGGTGACGGTGGTGTGTGGTGGTGACGGTGGTGTGTGATGGTGACGGTGGTGTGTGGTGGAGACTGTGGTGGTGAGGGTGGTGTGTGGTGGTGATTGTGGTGTGTGGTGGTGACGGTGGTGTGTGGTGGTGACAGTGGTGTGTGGTGGTGACGGTGGTGTGTGTTGGTGACGGTGGTGTGTGGTGGAGACTGTGGTGGTGACGGTGGTGTGTGGTGGTGATTGTGGTGTGTGTTGGTGACGGTGGTGTGTGATAGTGACGGTGGTGTGTGGTGGTGACGGTGGTGTGTGATGGTGACGGTGGTGTGTGTTGGTGACCGTTGTGTGTGGTGGTGACGGTGGTGTGTGGTGGTGGTGTGTGGTGGTGACTGTGGTGTGTGGTGGTGACGGTGGTGTGTGATGGTGTGTGGTGGTGACGGTGGTAACGGTGGTGTGTGGTGGTGACGGTGGTGTGTGGTGGTGTCGGTAGTGTGTGGTGGTGACGGTGGTGTGTGATGGTGACGGTGGTGTGTGGTGGTGACGGTGGCGTGTGGGGGTGACGATGGTGTGTGGTGGTGACGGTGGTGTGTGGTGGTGACGGTGGTGTGTGGTGGTGACGGTGGTGTGTGGTGGTGACGGTAGTGTGTGGTAGTGACGGTGGTGTGTGTTGGTGACGGTGGTGTGTGGTGGTGTGTGGTTGTGACGGTGGTGTGTGGTGGTGACGGTGGTGTGTGTTGGTGACGGTGGTGTGCGTTGGTGACGGTGGTGTGTGGTGGTGTGTGTTGGTGGCGGTGGTGTGTGGTGGTGACGGTGGTGTGTGGTGTTGACGGTGGTGTGTGGTGATGACGGTGATGTGTGGTGGTGACGGTGGTGTGTGGTGGTGACGGTGGTGTGTGGTGGTGACGGTGGTGTGTGGTGGTGACGGTGGTGTGTAGTGTTGACGGTGGTGTGTGGTGATGACGGTGGTGTGTGGTGGTGACGGTGGTGTGAGGTGGTGACGGTGGTGTGTGGTGGTGTTTGGTGGTGTGTGGTGGTGTTTGGTGGTGACGGTGGTGTGTGGTGTGTGTTGGTGGCGGTGGTGTGTGATGTTGACGGTGGTGTGTGGTGGTGTGTGGTGGTGACGGTGGTGTGTGGTGGTGACGGTGGTGTGTGATGGTGACGGTGGTGTGCGTTGGTGACGGTGGTGTGTGGTGGTGACGGTGGTGTGTGGTGGTGTGTGGTGGTGACGGTGGTGTGTGGTGGTGAAGGTGGTGTGTGGTGGTGACGGTAGTGTGTGTGTGGTGACGGTGGTGTGTGTTGGTGACGGTGGTGTGTGGTGGTGACGGAGGAGTGTGGTGGTGACGGTGGTGTGTGGTGGTGACGGTGGTGTGTGGTGGTGACGGTGGTGTGTGTTGGTGACGGTGGTGTGTGGTGGTGACGGTGGTGTGTGATGGTGACGGTGGTGTGTGATGGTGACGATGGTGTGTGTTGGTGACGGTGGTGTGTGGTTGTGACGGTGGTGTGTGGTGGTGACGGTGGTGTGTGGTGGTGACGGTGGTGTGTGTTGGTGACGGTGGTGTGTGGTGGTGACGGAGGTGTGTGGTGGTGATGGTGGTGTGTGGTGGTGATGGTGGTGTGTGGTGGTGACGGTGGTGTGTGGTGGTGACGGTGGTGTGTGGTGGTGACGGTGGTGTGTGATGGTGACGGTGGTGTGTGGTGGTGACGGTGGTGTGTGGTGGTGACGATGATGTGTGGTGGTGACGGTGGTGTGTGATGGTGACGGTGGTGTGTGGTGGTGACGGTGGTGTGTGTTGGTGACGGTGGTGTGTGATGGTGACGGTGGTGTGTGGTGGAGACTGTGGTGGTGAGGGTGGTGTGTGGTGGTGATTGTGGTGTGTGGTGGTGACGGTGGTGTGTGGTGGTGACAGTGGTGTGTGGTGGTGACGGTGGTGTGTGTTGGTGACGGTGGTGTGTGGTGGAGACTGTGGTGGTGACGGTGGTGTGTGGTGGTGATTGTGGTGTGTGTTGGTGACGGTGGTGTGTGATGGTGACGGTGGTGTGTGGTGGTGACGGTGGTGTGTGATGGTGACGGTGGTGTGTGTTGGTGACCGTTGTGTGTGGTGGTGACGGTGGTGTGTGGTGGTGGTGTGTGGTGGTGTCGGTAGTGTGTGGTGGTGACGGTGGTGTGTGATGGTGACGGTGGTGTGTGGTGGTGACGGTGGCGTGTGGGGGTGATGATGGTGTGTGGTGGTGACGGTGGTGTGTGGTGGTGACAGTGGTGTGTGGTGGTGACGGTGGTGTGTGGTGGTGACGGTAGTGTGTGGTAGTGACGGTGGTGTGTGTTGGTGACGGTGGTGTGTGGTGGTGTGTGGTTGTGACGGTGGTGTGTGGTGGTGACGGTGGTGTGTGTTGGTGACGGTGGTGTGCGTTGGTGACGGTGGTGTGTGGTGGTGTGTGTTGGTGGCGGTGGTGTGTGGTGGTGACGGTGGTGTGTGGTGTTGACGGTGGTGTGTGGTGATGACGGTGATGTGTGGTGGTGACGGTGGTGTGTGGTGGTGACGGTGGTGTGTGGTGGTGACGGTGGTGTGTGGTGGTGACGGTGGTGTGTGGTGTTGACGGTGGTGTGTGGTGATGACGGTGGTGTGTGGTGGTGACGGTGGTGTGAGGTGGTGACGGTGGTGTGTGGTGGTGTTTGGTGGTGTGTGGTGGTGTTTGGTGGTGACGGTGGTGTGTGGTGTGTGTTGGTGGCGGTGGTGTGTGATGTTGACGGTGGTGTGTGGTGGTGTGTGGTGGTGACGGTGGTGTGTGGTGGTGACGGTGGTGTGTGATGGTGACGGTGGTGTGCGTTGGTGACGGTGGTGTGTGGTGGTGACGGTGGTGTGTGGTGGTGACGGTGGTGTGTGATGGTGTGTGTTGGTGTCGGTGGTGTGTGGTGGTGTTTGGTGGTGTGTGGTGGTGTTTGGTGGTGACGGTGGTGTGTGGTGTGTGTTGGTGGCGGTGGTGTGTGATGTTGACGGTGGTGTGTGGTGGTGTGTGGTGGTGACGGTGGTGTGTGGTGGTGACGGTGGTGTGTGATGTTGACGGTGGTGTGTGGTGGTGACGGTGGTGTGTGATGGTGACGGTGGTGTGTGTTGGTGACGGTGGTGTGTGGTGGTGACGGTGGTGTGTGGTGGTGACGGTGGTGTGTGTTGGTGACGGTGGTGTGTGGTGGTGACGGTGGTGTGTGTTGGTGACGGTGGTGTGTGGTGGTGACGGTGGTGTGTGGTGGTGACGGTGGTGTGTGGTGGTGACGGTGGTGTGTGGTGGTGACGGTGTGTGTGATGATGACGGTGGTGTGTGTTGGTGACGGTGGTGTGTGGTGGTGACGGTGGTGTGTGGTGGTGACGGTGGTGTGTGGTGGTGACGGTGGTGTGTGATGGTGACGGTGGTGTGTGTTGGTGACGGTGGTGTGTGTTGGTGACGGTGGTGTGTGGTGGTGACGGTGGTGTGTGGTGGTGACGGTGGTGTGTGGTGGTGACGGTGGTGTGTGTTGGTGACGATGGTGTGTGGTGGTGACGGTGGTGTGTGATGGTGACGATGGTGTGTGGTGGTGACGGTGGTGTGTGGTAGTGACAGTGGTGTGTGATGGTGACGGTGGTGTGTGATGGTCACGGTGGTGTGTGATGGTGACGGTGGTGTGTGATGGTGACGATGGTGTGTGTTGGTGACGGTGGTGTGTGGTGGTGACGGTGGTGTGTGGTGGTGACGGTGGTGTGTGGTGGTGACGGTGGTGTGTGTTGGTGACGGTGGTGTGTGGTGGTGACGGAGGTGTGTGGTGGTGATGGTGGTGTGTGGTGGTGATGGTGGTGTGTGGTGGTGACGGTGGTGTGTGGTGGTGACGGTGGTGTGTGGTGGTGACGGTGGTGTGTGATGGTGACGGTGGTGTGTGGTGGTGACGGTGGTGTGTGGTGGTGACGATGGTGTGTGGTGGTGACGGTGGTGTGTGATGGTGACGGTGGTGTGTGGTGGTGACGGTGGTGTGTGTTGGTGACGGTGGTGTGTGATGGTGACGGTGGTGTGTGGTGGAGACTGTGGTGGTGAGGGTGGTGTGTGGTGGTGATTGTGGTGTGTGGTGGTGACGGTGGTGTGTGGTGGTGACAGTGGTGTGTGGTGGTGACGGTGGTGTGTGTTGGTGACGGTGGTGTGTGGTGGAGACTGTGGTGGTGACGGTGGTGTGTGGTGGTGATTGTGGTGTGTGGTGGTGACGGTGGTGTGTGGTGGTGACAGTGGTGTGTGGTGGTGACGGTGGTGTGTGTTGGTGACGGTGGTGTGTGATGGTGACGGTGGTGTGTGGTGGTGACGGTGGTGTGTGATGGTGACGGTGGTGTGTGTTGGTGACCGTTGTGTGTGGTGGTGACGGTGGTGTGTGGTGGTGGTGTGTGGTGGTGACTGTGGTGTGTGGTGGTGACGGTGGTGTGTGATGGTGTGTGGTGGTGACGGTGGTAACGGTGGTGTGTGGTGGTGACGGTGGTGTGTGGTGGTGTCGGTAGTGTGTGGTGGTGACGGTGGTGTGTGATGGTGACGGTGGTGTGTGGTGGTGACGGTGGCGTGTGGGGGTGACGATGGTGTGTGGTGGTGACGGTGGTGTGTGGTGGTGACGGTGGTGTGTGGTGGTGACGGTGGTGTGTGGTGGTGACGGTAGTGTGTGGTAGTGACGGTGGTGTGTGTTGGTGACGGTGGTGTGTGGTGGTGTGTGGTTGTGACGGTGGTGTGTGGTGGTGACGGTGGTGTGTGTTGGTGACGGTGGTGTGCGTTGGTGACGGTGGTGTGTGGTGGTGTGTGTTGGTGGCGGTGGTGTGTTGTGGTGACGGTGGTGTGTGGTGTTGACGGTGGTGTGTGGTGATGACGGTGATGTGTGGTGGTGACGGTGGTGTGTGGTGGTGACGGTGGTGTGTGGTGGTGACGGTGGTGTGTGGTGGTGACGGTGGTGTGTGGTGTTGACGGTGGTGTGTGGTGATGACGGTGGTGTGTGGTGGTGACGGTGGTGTGAGGTGGTGACGGTGGTGTGTGGTGGTGTTTGGTGGTGTGTGGTGGTGTTTGGTGGTGACGGTGGTGTGTGGTGTGTGTTGGTGGCGGTGGTGTGTGATGTTGACGGTGGTGTGTGGTGGTGTGTGGTGGTGACGGTGGTGTGTGGTGGTGACGGTGGTGTGTGATGGTGACGGTGGTGTGCGTTGGTGACGGTGGTGTGTGGTGGTGACGGTGGTGTGTGGTGGTGACGGTGGTGTGTGATGGTGTGTGTTGGTGTCGGTGGTGTGTGGTGGTGTTTGGTGGTGTGTGGTGGTGTTTGGTGGTGACGGTGGTGTGTGGTGTGTGTTGGTGGCGGTGGTGTGTGATGTTGACGGTGGTGTGTGGTGGTGTGTGGTGGTGACGGTGGTGTGTGGTGGTGACGGTGGTGTGTGATGTTGACGGTGGTGTGTGGTGGTGACGGTGGTGTGTGATGGTGACGGTGGTGTGTGTTGGTGACGGTGGTGTGTGGTGGTGACGGTGGTGTGTGGTGGTGACGGTGGTGTGTGTTGGTGACGGTGGTGTGTGGTGGTGACGGTGGTGTGTGTTGGTGACGGTGGTGTGTGGTGGTGACGGTGGTGTGTGGTGGTGACGGTGGTGTGTGGTGGTGACGGTGGTGTATGGTGGTGACGGTGTGTGTGATGATGACGGTGGTGTGTGTTGGTGACGGTGGTGTGTGGTGGTGACGGTGGTGTGTGGTGGTGACGGTGGTGTGTGGTGGTGACGGTGGTGTGTGATGGTGACGGTGGTGTGTGTTGGTGACGGTGGTGTGTGTTGGTGACGGTGGTGTGTGGTGGTGACGGTGGTGTGTGGTGGTGACGGTGGTGTGTGGTGGTGACGGTGGTGTGTGTTGGTGATCGTGGTGTGTGGTGGTGACGGTGGTGTGTGGTGGTGACGGTGGTGTGTGATGGTGACGGTGGTGTGTGTTGGTGACGGTGGTGTGTGGTGGTGACGGTGGTGTGTGTTGGTGATCGTGGTGTGTGGTGGTGACGGTGGTGTGTGGTGGTGACGGTGGTGTGTGGTGGTGACGGTGGTGTGTGGTGGTGACGGTGGTGTGTGTTCGTGACGGTGGTGTGTGGTGGTGACGGTGGTGTGTGTTGGTGATCGTGGTGTGTGGTGGTGACGGTGGTGTGTGGTGGTGACGGTGGTGTGTGGTGGTGACGGTGGTGTGTGTTGGTGATCGTGGTGTGTGGTGGTGACGGTGGTGTGTGGTGGTGACGGTGGTGTGTGGTGGTGACAGTGGTGTGTGGTGGTGACGGTGGTGTGTGGTGGTGACGGTGGTGTGTGTTCGTGACGGTGGTGTGTGGTGGTGACGGTGGTGTGTGTTGGTGATCGTGGTGTGTGGTGGTGACGGTGGTGTGTGGTGGTGACGGTGGTGTGTGGTGGTGACGGTGGTGTGTGTTGGTGATCGTGGTGTGTGGTGGTGACGGTGGTGTGTGGTGGTGACGGTGGTGTGTGGTGGTGACGGTGGTGTGTGGTGGTGACGGTGGTGTGTGTTGATGACGGTGGTGTGTGATGGTGACGGTGGTGTGTGGTGGTGACGGTGGTGTGTGTTGGTGACGGTGGTGTGTGGTGGTGACGGTGGTGTGTGTTGGTGACCGTGGTGTGTGGTGGTGACGGTGGTGTGTGATGGTGTGTGGTGGTGACGGTGGTAACGGTGGTATGTGGTGGTGACGGTGGTGTGTGTTGGTGACCGTGGTGTGTGGTGGTGACGGTGGTGTGTGGTGGTGACGGTGGTGGGTGTGGTGGTGACGGTGGTGTGTGGTGGTGACGGTGGTGTGTGGTGGTGACGGTGGTGTGTGATGGTGTGTGGTGGTGACGGTGGTAACGGTGGTGTGTGGTGGTGACGATGGTGTGTGGTGGTGTCGGTAGTGTGTGGTGGTGACGGTGGTGTGTGATGGTGACGGTGGTGTGTGGTGGTGACGGTGGCGTGTGGGGGTGACGATGGTGTGTGGTGGTGACGGTGGTGTGTGGTGGTGACGGTGGTGTGTGGTGGTGACGGTGGTGTGTGGTGGTGACGGTAGTGTGTGGTAGTGACGGTGGTGTGTGTTGGTGACGGTGGTGTGTGGTGGTGTGTGGTGGTGACGGTGGTGTGTGGTGGTGAAGGTGGTGTGTGGTGGTGACGGTAGTGTGTGTGTGGTGACGGTGGTGTGTGTTGGTGACGGTGGTGTGTGGTGGTGACGGAGGAGTGTGGTGGTGACGGTGGTGTGTGGTGTGACGGTGGTGTGTGGTGGTGACGGTGGTGTGTGTTGGTGACGGTGGTGTGTGGTGGTGACGGTGGTGTGTGATGGTGACGGTGGTGTGTGATGGTGACGATGGTGTGTGGTGGTGACGGTGGTGTGTGGTGGTGACGGTGGTGTGTGGTGGTGACGGTGGTGTGTGGTGGTGACGGTAGTGTGTGGTAGTGACGGTGGTGTGTGTTGGTGACGGTGGTGTGTGGTGGTGTGTGGTGGTGACGGTGGTGTGTGGTGGTGAAGGTGGTGTGTGGTGGTGACGGTAGTGTGTGTGTGGTGACGGTGGTGTGTGTTGGTGACGGTGGTGTGTGGTGGTGACGGAGGAGTGTGGTGGTGACGGTGGTGTGTGGTGGTGACGGTGGTGTGTGGTGGTGACGGTGGTGTGTGTTGGTGACGGTGGTGTGTGGTGGTGACGGTGGTGTGTGATGGTGACGGTGGTGTGTGATGGTGACGATGGTGTGTGTTGGTGACGATGGTGTGTGGTGGTGACGGTGGTGTGTGATGGTGACGATGGTGTGTGGTGGTGACGGTGGTGTGTGGTAGTGACAGTGGTGTGTGATGGTGACGGTGGTGTGTGATGGTCACGGTGGTGTGTGATGGTGACGGTGGTGTGTGATGGTGACGATGGTGTGTGTTGGTGACGGTGGTGTGTGGTGGTGACGGTGGTGTGTGGTGGTGACGGTGGTGTGTGGTGGTGACGGTGGTGTGTGTTGGTGACGGTGGTGTGTGGTGGTGACGGAGGTGTGTGGTGGTGATGGTGGTGTGTGGTGGTGATGGTGGTGTGTGGTGGTGACGGTGGTGTGTGGTGGTGACGGTGGTGTGTGGTGGTGACGGTGGTGTGTGATGGTGACGGTGGTGTGTGGTGGTGACGGTGGTGTGTGGTGGTGACGATGATGTGTGGTGGTGACGGTGGTGTGTGATGGTGACGGTGGTGTGTGGTGGTGACGGTGGTGTGTGTTGGTGACGGTGGTGTGTGATGGTGACGGTGGTGTGTGGTGGAGACTGTGGTGGTGAGGGTGGTGTGTGGTGGTGATTGTGGTGTGTGGTGGTGACGGTGGTGTGTGGTGGTGACAGTGGTGTGTGGTGGTGACGGTGGTGTGTGTTGGTGACGGTGGTGTGTGGTGGAGACTGTGGTGGTGACGGTGGTGTGTGGTGGTGATTG
This sequence comes from Procambarus clarkii, assembly GCF_040958095.1. Classification (NCBI taxonomy): domain Eukaryota; kingdom Metazoa; phylum Arthropoda; class Malacostraca; order Decapoda; family Cambaridae; genus Procambarus; species Procambarus clarkii. Next base: position 4,134,754 of record NC_091229.1, read on the forward strand.
TGGTGTGTGGTGGTGACGGTGGTGTGTGGTGGTGACAGTGGTGTGTGGTGGTGACGGTGGTGTGTGTTGGTGACGGTGGTGTGTGATGGTGACGGTGGTGTGTGGTGGTGACGGTGGTGTGTGATGGTGACGGTGGTGTGTGTTGGTGACCGTTGTGTGTGGTGGTGACGGTGGTGTGTGGTGGTGGTGTGTGGTGGTGACTGTGGTGTGTGGTGGTGACGGTGGTGTGTGATGGTGTGTGGTGGTGACGGTGGTAACGGTGGTGTGTGGTGGTGACGGTGGTGTGTGGTGGTGTCGGTAGTGTGTGGTGGTGACGGTGGTGTGTGATGGTGACGGTGGTGTGTGGTGGTGACGGTGGCGTGTGGGGGTGACGATGGTGTGTGGTGGTGACGGTGGTGTGTGGTGGTGACGGTGGTGTGTGGTGGTGACGGTGGTGTGTGGTGGTGACGGTAGTGTGTGGTAGTGACGGTGGTGTGTGTTGGTGACGGTGGTGTGTGGTGGTGTGTGGTGGTGACGGTGGTGTGTGGTGGTGTGTGGTGGTGACGGTAGTGTGTGTGTGGTGACGGTGGTAGTAGTAGGGAGGAAGACTCACAGGCTCCTTTTTTTTGGGGGGGGCGGAGGACCCCTGTGAGTTGTACGACTCACAGGTACCTTTTTTTTTTTTGGCGAGTGGACCCCTGTGAGTTGTACGACTCACAGGTACCTTTTTTTTTTTGGCGAGTGGACCCCTGTGAGTTGTACGACTCACAGGTACCTTTTTTGTTTTTCTGGAAATTGGTGTGTAGCGCTTGGGGGTTTTCAGGTAAATTTTGTCAGTCACAGATTTTAGAAGTAAAGATTTCTTATGAGAAAAATAATGTCATACGAGTTTGTTAAAGTTCTTATGAGAAAAATAATTTCCGAGACATAGAAGTTTGTTAAGGCCTTATGGGACAAATTCAAGTAACGTATGTAGCTCTTTAGGGCTTCCAGGAGAACTCTACGGACATGTTTTACATGTTTTCAACTTACAAAATCGTCTATGTAAGCCTTAGTTATTCATATAAATTTAGAAAATCACCTGTGTAAGTCATGGTTTTCAGGGTTTCGTACATCACACCCCCCTCCCTCCCCCCTTACCTCGCAATCTCTCGCGTCACCTTTATTTACCTTACGCCCGGCCAGCCAGACCTCTTATCTTATCTTATCTTCTCATAATATCTGGACAGTCCCTCCTCTCTCTCTCTCTCCTTTCATTCAGTTCAACTATTTTCCAACATCGTATGTTTGCTCCTTTTCATTAAGCAAGTCAGTTTTACACAAATAAATCATGTTAGTAAGCATGTTCTAGCTCACGTTCCCCCACCTTAGTCCCCTGTCGTATAATGAATACTATCATTCCAATCCCTCTAAAATTTAAAAATAATCATATTTCAAATGTAGTTCAATACAGTAATTTAGTTACCAAGCTCCAGCGCTTGTCCTCCGCCTTAGCTCTCTCTCGTATCTTCGTTAGTATCAGTCCAATTTTCCTGAAATTTTTACCCTCAGTATTTCGGGCACCATAAATAAGATCAAAACAGTTACCAAGCTCCAGCGCTTGTCCTCCGCCTTAGCTCTCTCTCGTATCTTCGTTAGTATCAGTCCAATTTCCCTGAAATTTCTACCCTCTGTATTTCAGGCACCGTAAATAAGATCAAAACAGTTACCAAGCTCCAGCGCTTGTCCTCCGCCTTAGTTCTCTTTCGTATCTTTGTAAATAAACCATCAATTTCCCTTAAATTTTTACCCTCTGCATTTCAGACACCGTAAATAAAATCAAGTCAGTTATCGAGCTCCAGCTCTCGTCCCCGCCTTAATTCTCTTTCGTATCTTTGTAAATAACCCATCAATTTCCCTAAAATTAAAAGCAGACATACTTCAAAGTTAGTAAATAAGATCAAGTCAGTTACTGAGCTCCAGCGCTCGTCCCCCACCCTCTTCCACCCTCAAGTCTTTGTAAATAAACCATCAATTTCCCTTAAATTTTTACCCTCTGTATTTCAGACATAGTAAATATGATGAAAACAATTATAAAACTCTAGCTCTTGTCCTCTGTCCAAGTTCACTCCTGTAAATTCATTACTATCAATCCAAATCCCCCTGAGATTTAAACACCCAACTACATTTTCAGACATAGTAAATAAAAACCAGTTCAGTTATCAAGTTTCAACTCTTGTGCCCCAGCTTAGTTCATTTGTGCAAGTTCTTTATTTTCCAACTAAATCACCTGAGATTTAAGATCACCTTATTTTCTAACGTAGTAAAATTAATCTGGACATTAGCAAAGCTCCATTTCCTCAGCCATAGATCATCAGACATAAATATATTCCATCAAGTCCCTCTCCAACCTATCTGTTTATCAGAGTAATTACTTTACCCTTCTCATCCCCAACGTATCAATCCCCAACGTATCAAAACCTTCAATAATCATACTGTATTTGCATATTTTCTCTATATTCAGCTGTGTTCTTCACATTTTGTCCATGTTTTCTGTGTTCACTCCATGTTCTTCAAATGTTCACAGTCCCATTCAGTTCATATTTTCACAAGTATCTCCATTTTTTCTGTAATCTTTCTCTTAGTCTCATTACTTTCTCTACAAATTCTAGTCATATTTTCTATGTTTTCATGTTCATCACATGTTCTCTTTACAACTTTTATACTCAATATTCATGCTAACTTCCATATTTTGTGTTCTTTGTCAATATTCATGTTCCTCTACAAGTTCATGTTCCTCACAAGATCACTTCGTTTTTCACCTTCACTTACATGTTTTCTACATTCTTTGTCATATTCTCCATGTTCTTCACAAGTCCATTGTTCATTCTTTGTATTCCCTATTCTCCTTATCATGTTTTCATGTTCTCTGTAAGTTCATATTCCCAGCATGTTCACTGTATTCATCAACTTTTCTTACATGTGTTCTTTGCCATGTTCCCCATATGTTCTCTAGGTTTTTCCCCTTACATGTTATCTAACGTTCCTTAACTAAAAAATCTTTCACCAATCAACTAAAAACATAGTCACTTTCGTCATTTCTCAACTAAACTTATTATCCAGTCAACTAAAAATAGTCAGAAATAGCCTCGTTCAACACTGTTCTTAACTAAAACAACCTTTCTCTTAGCTTAAAATTGTCAAAGGAAACTTTTTTCAGCACTTTCTTAACAGGCGCTATGTTTCATCAAGAAAAAAATTGTCAAGGAAACTTTCCAAAACTGTTCATATCTAGCTTTTATCCATCGTCAATCAACTAAAAATAATAACTTTCATCATTTCTTAACTAAACATATTCCCCATTCATCAGAAAATAACCGTGTTCATCATGTTTCATTGTCATTTCATAACTAAAATTATCTGCCAATCATCAGAAAAAGTCATGTTCATCATGTTTTGTCTTTTTCCTTAACTAAAGTATTCATCAGTCAACTAAAAATAGTTACTTCATCATGTTTCCTTGTCATTTCTTAACTAAAATATCACTTCTCTCATCTGAAAATAGTCATGTGTAGTCTCTTTCCAACACTGTTCTTAACTAAAACAGCCTTTCGCTTAGCTAAAAATTGTCAAAGGAATCTTTTCAGCACTGTTCATAACTAACTTTATCCATCGTCAAGTCAGAAAATATAGTCAAAGATATCTATCATCGTCGTTCTTAACTGACATTTATACTTTGTGGAGCACTAAAATAGTCAAATGTAACTTTTTCAGCACTTTCGTAAAAATTATATGTCGTCAAGTACGAAAAAAAATAGTCAAAGGTGCTCTCCGTTACACCAAAGTTACTCTTCGATAAATCAAAGACGCTCTTCAATACATCAAGGACTTACTCAAAGACACCAAAGTTACACTCTAAGACATCCTTCGAGACATCAAAGACTTCCTTAAGACTTCAATGGGACTCTTCCATTCATCAAAGACATTCTCTAAGCCCTCAAAGTTATTCTCAGCACAATCAAAAGTTATTCCGAGACAACAAAAGTTATTCTCAGAACAATCAAAAGTTATTCCAAGACAACAAAAGTCATTCTCAGAGCTATCAAAATTATTCTCGGAGTCATCAAAAGGTATTCTCTAACTCACTTTGGTCATTAAAGTTAATTTCTATGTTATAAAAGTTTGTCTCAGAGACATCTAAAGTTAATCTTAGAGTTATCAAATGTAATCTCTAACTCTCTTTTGTTCATCAAAGTTGATCTCAGAGTTAGCAAAGGTAATCTCTAACTCACTCTCGTTCATCAAAGTTGTTTCAAAGACATCAAAGTTATTCAAAGAGCTAACAAAAGTTATTCTCAGAGTCACCTTCGTTCTTCAGAGAAACTTTCCAAAACATCTTTATTCATCAAAGTTATTCTCAGAGGCATAAAAGTCATTCTCAGAGCTATCAAACTTGTTCTCAAAGTCATCAAACTTATTCACAGAGTCATCAAAGTTAATCTAAGACATCATTTTTCATCAAAGATATTCTCTCTAAACCATCAATGTTCTTCTCTAAGACATAAAAGTTATTCTCAGAGTCACCTTCGTTCGTCAGAGAAACTTTCAAAACATCTTTGTTCATCAAACTTGTTTTCAAAGTCATCAAAAGTTAATCTAAGACATCTTCTTTCATCAAAGTTATTTTCAGAGACATCTAAAGTTAATTTCTATGTTATAAAGTTATTCTCAGAGACATCTAAAGTTAATCTTGGTCATCAAAGTTATTTTCAGAGACATCTAAAGTTAATTTCTATGTTATAAAGTTATTCTCAGAGACATCTAAAGTTAATCTTGGTCATCAAAGTTGTTCTCTAAACATCAATGTTGTTCTCCAAGACATCAAAGATGCTCTCAAAATCATAAAAGTTATTCCCAGAGCTATCAAAGTTAATCTCGGAGTTATCCAAAGATATTCTCATGTCCACAAAAGTTATTCCAAGAGACGTCAAAGTTGTTTCAAAGACATCAAAGTTAATCTCAGAGTTATCCAAAGACATTCTCAGAGACATCTAAAGTTATTCTCTAAGACATCAAAGTTGTTCTAAGAGTTATCAAAAGTTATTCTCAGTCATGATATGTTATTCTCTAACTCACTTCCATTCATCAAAGACATTCTCTAAGTCCTGAAAGTTATTCTCTAAGACAACAAAGTCTTTCTCAGAGCTACCAAAGATGTTCTCTAAATCATAAAAGTTAATCTTAACTCACCTTCGTTCATTAGAGAAACTTTCCAATCCATATTCGTTGACCAGAGTTATTCTCAGAGTCATCAAAGCGATCTCTAATTCATCTTCGTTCTCCAAAGTTGTTCTCTAAGACACCTTCATTCATCAAAGAAACTCTCCTTCTTCCATCATGTTATTCTTTAAGACATCTTCAGTCATAAAATTTTCTCTCCAAAATGTAACTAGTTCAGCTTTTCATACCAAACCTGCATTTCTGTTAAAACATATTTTCTTAGATGCTTTACCCTAAAACTGTTCTCTGAACTACACTGTTCAAACCTACGTAACCTATCCTCTCCACCCAATGTTACTTAGTTAACGTAACGTTCCTAAACCTAACTTTACCTATCCTAACATAACTTACCTTACCTTCCCTAACTTAACCTAACTTTACCTATCCTAACTTAACTTACCTAACTTATTCTGCTTAACATAACTTACTTTACCTTCCCTATCTTACCTAACTTTACCTATCCTCTCCACCCAATGTTACTTAGTTAACGTAACGTTCCTAAACCTAGCTTTACCTATCCTAACATACCTTACCTTCCCTATCTTACCTAACTTTACCTATCCTAACATAACTTACCTTACCTTCCCTAACTTAACCTAACTTTACCTATCCTAACTTAACTTGCCTTTCATAACCTAACTTTACCTATCCTAACATAACTTACCTTACCTTCCCTATCTTACCTAACTTTACCTATCCTAACATAACTTACCTTACCTTCCCTAACTTAATCTAACTTTACCTATCTTACCTATCTTTACCTATCTTACCTAACTTTACCTATGTTACCTTACCTTCCCTAACTTAACCTAACTTTACCTATCCTAACTTAACTTACCTAACTTATTCTGCTTAACATAACTTACCTTACCTTTCCTATCTTACCTATCCTAACTTAACTTACCTAACTTATTCTGCTTAACATAACTTACCTTACCTTCCCTATCTTACCTAACTTTACCTATCCTATCCTAACCTAACTTGTCTTACCTAACTTAATCTTACTTTCCCAAACTGATGTATCCTAACTTATCTAGTCCAACCAGACATGATCTAACTTAAGTATTCCTTCTTGTCTTTGTGTTTCTTCAATCATTGTCTCATATTCATTTACTCATTTCATTAGTTAATTTCTCAAATGGACGTTTTTGCATTTCAAGTGTTATTTGTTTAAGATTGGGTATTTAACCATTTCAAAGGATTTTTTGTTATATATGGGAACTTACTCGTTTCAAGGGCTAATTTCTCAAATGGACGTTTTTGCATTTCAAGTGTTATTTGTTTAAGATTGGGTATTTAACCATTTCAAAGGATTTTTTGTTATATATGGGAACTTACTCGTTTCAAGGGCTAATTTCTCAAATGGTCATTTTTGCAGATCAAGGGTTATTTGTTAAAGTTCATCAAGTTGCCCATAAGTTGTATTTAGTAGGTTCTATCTTATGTTCTTATTCCCCCACCCCTTAACCTAACCTCTTGTAATCTTAGTGTATTTAGTAGGTTCTATCTTATGTTCTTATTCCCCCACCCCTTAACCTAACCTCTTGTAATCTTAGTGTATTTAGTAGGTTCTATCTTATGTTCTTATTCCCCCACCCCTTAACCTAACCTCTTATAATCTTAGTGTATTTAGTAGGTTCTATCTTATGTTCTTATTCCCCCACCCCTTAACCTAACCTCTTGTAATCTTAGTGTATTTAGTAGGTTCTATCTTATGTTCTTATTCCCCAACCCTTTAACCTAACCTTTCAGATGTAGTTTTGTTTCTCCTTTTGTATATTTTTACCCAAACCCACCATCCCACTTAACCTTCTTTCCTTCTTTTACTTTGTTTTACTCCCACTCCTTCTAACCCTCCTTTTCTATCTCTCTCCCTTATTCTCTCTCTTCCTCCCCCTCTCTCCCTCATTTGCTCAAATGCTCTCTTGTTTCTCAAATTCAAGTCTTAGTGCTCCCATGCCCACACTTTCTCTCTTTCTCTCTTCTTTGGTCCCATTTTCTTCCGCCCCCTCTCTCTTACTCCTTGCTCTTCTTTCATGCTCTCACTCCCTTGAGCTCTTGTTTCTCAATTTCAAGTCTTAGTAGATCTGATTCTTTACTATTGTAATTTTATTATTACTATGATAAAGAATGAACTTATATGTGAAAACAAAGTAAAAAGAAGGAAAGAAGGTTAAGTGGGATGGTGGGTTTGGGTAAAAATATACAAAAGGAGAAACAAAACTACATCTGAAAGGTTAGGTTAAAGGGTTGGGGAATAAGAACATAAGATAGAACCTACTAAATACACTAAGATTACAAGAGGTTAGGTTAAGGGGTGGGGGAATAAGAACATAAGATAGAACCTACTAAATACACTAAGATTATAAGAGGTTAGGTTAAGGGGTGGGGGAATAAGAACATAAGATAGAACCTACTAAATACACTAAGATTACAAGAGGTTAGGTTAAGGGGTGGGGGAATAAGAACATAAGATAGAACCTACTAAATACACTAAGATTACAAGAGGTTAGGTTAAGGGGTGGGGGAATAAGAACATAAGATAGAACCTACTAAATACAACTTATGGGCAACTTGATGAACTTTAACAAATAACCCTTGATCTGCAAAAATGACCATTTGAGAAATTAGCCCTTGAAACGAGTAAGTTCCCATATATAACAAAAAATCCTTTGAAATGGTTAAATACCCAATCTTAAACAAATAACACTTGAAATGCAAAAACGTCCATTTGAGAAATTAGCCCTTGAAACGAGTAAGTTCCCATATATAACAAAAAATCCTTTGAAATGGTTAAATACCCAATCTTAAACAAATAACACTTGAAATGCAAAAACGTCCATTTGAGAAATTAACTAATGAAATGAGTAAATGAATATGAGACAATGATTGAAGAAACACAAAGACAAGAAGGAATACTTAAGTTAGATCATGTCTGGTTGGACTAGATAAGTTAGGATACATCAGTTTGGGAAAGTAAGATTAAGTTAGGTAAGACAAGTTAGGTTAGGATAGGATAGGTAAAGTTAGGTAAGATAGGGAAGGTAAGGTAAGTTATGTTAAGCAGAATAAGTTAGGTAAGTTAAGTTAGGATAGGTAAGATAGGGAAGGTAAGGTAAGTTATGTTAAGCAGAATAAGTTAGGTAAGTTAAGTTAGGATAGGTAAAGTTAGGTTAAGTTAGGGAAGGTAAGGTAACATAGGTAAAGTTAGGTAAGATAGGTAAAGATAGGTAAGATAGGTAAAGTTAGGTTAAGTTAGGGAAGGTAAGGTAAGTTATGTTAGGATAGGTAAAGTTAGGTAAGATAGGGAAGGTAAGGTAAGTTATGTTAGGATAGGTAAAGTTAGGTTATGAAAGGCAAGTTAAGTTAGGATAGGTAAAGTTAGGTTAAGTTAGGGAAGGTAAGGTAAGTTATGTTAGGATAGGTAAAGTTAGGTAAGATAGGGAAGGTAAGGTATGTTAGGATAGGTAAAGCTAGGTTTAGGAACGTTACGTTAACTAAGTAACATTGGGTGGAGAGGATAGGTAAAGTTAGGTAAGATAGGGAAGGTAAAGTAAGTTATGTTAAGCAGAATAAGTTAGGTAAGTTAAGTTAGGATAGGTAAAGTTAGGTTAAGTTAGGGAAGGTAAGGTAAGTTATGTTAGGATAGGTAAAGTTAGGTTTAGGAACGTTACGTTAACTAAGTAACATTGGGTGGAGAGGATAGGTTACGTAGGTTTGAACAGTGTAGTTCAGAGAACAGTTTTAGGGTAAAGCATCTAAGAAAATATGTTTTAACAGAAATGCAGGTTTGGTATGAAAAGCTGAACTAGTTACATTTTGGAGAGAAAATTTTATGACTGAAGATGTCTTAAAGAATAACATGATGGAAGAAGGAGAGTTTCTTTGATGAATGAAGGTGTCTTAGAGAACAACTTTGGAGAACGAAGATGAATTAGAGATCGCTTTGATGACTCTGAGAATAACTCTGGTCAACGAATATGGATTGGAAAGTTTCTCTAATGAACGAAGGTGAGTTAAGATTAACTTTTATGATTTAGAGAACATCTTTGGTAGCTCTGAGAAAGACTTTGTTGTCTTAGAGAATAACTTTCAGGACTTAGAGAATGTCTTTGATGAATGGAAGTGAGTTAGAGAATAACATATCATGACTGAGAATAACTTTTGATAACTCTTAGAACAACTTTGATGTCTTAGAGAATAACTTTAGATGTCTCTGAGAATGTCTTTGGATAACTCTGAGATTAACTTTGATGTCTTTGAAACAACTTTGACGTCTCTTGGAATAACTTTTGTGGACATGAGAATATCTTTGGATAACTCCGAGATTAACTTTGATAGCTCTGGGAATAACTTTTATGATTTTGAGAGCATCTTTGATGTCTTGGAGAACAACATTGATGTTTAGAGAACAACTTTGATGACCAAGATTAACTTTAGATGTCTCTGAGAATAACTTTATAACATAGAAATTAACTTTAGATGTCTCTGAAAATAACTTTGATGACCAAGATTAACTTTAGATGTCTCTGAGAATAACTTTATAACATAGAAATTAACTTTAGATGTCTCTGAAAATAACTTTGATGAAAGAAGATGTCTTAGATTAACTTTTGATGACTTTGAAAACAAGTTTGATGAACAAAGATGTTTTGAAAGTTTCTCTGACGAACGAAGGTGACTCTGAGAATAACTTTTATGTCTTAGAGAAGAACATTGATGGTTTAGAGAGAATATCTTTGATGAAAAATGATGTCTTAGATTAACTTTGATGACTCTGTGAATAAGTTTGATGACTTTGAGAACAAGTTTGATAGCTCTGAGAATGACTTTTATGCCTCTGAGAATAACTTTGATGAATAAAGATGTTTTGGAAAGTTTCTCTGAAGAACGAAGGTGACTCTGAGAATAACTTTTGTTAGCTCTTTGAATAACTTTGATGTCTTTGAAACAACTTTGATGAACGAGAGTGAGTTAGAGATTACCTTTGCTAACTCTGAGATCAACTTTGATGAACAAAAGAGAGTTAGAGATTACATTTGATAACTCTAAGATTAACTTTAGATGTCTCTGAGACAAACTTTTATAACATAGAAATTAACTTTAATGACCAAAGTGAGTTAGAGAATACCTTTTGATGACTCCGAGAATAATTTTGATAGCTCTGAGAATGACTTTTGTTGTCTTGGAATAACTTTTGATTGTTCTGAGAATAACTTTTGTTGTCTCGGAATAACTTTTGATTGTGCTGAGAATAACTTTGAGGGCTTAGAGAATGTCTTTGATGAATGGAAGAGTCCCATTGAAGTCTTAAGGAAGTCTTTGATGTCTCGAAGGATGTCTTAGAGTGTAACTTTGGTGTCTTTGAGTAAGTCCTTGATGTATTGAAGAGCGTCTTTGATTTATCGAAGAGTAACTTTGGTGTAACGGAGAGCACCTTTGACTATTTTTTTCGTACTTGACGACATATAATTTTTACGAAAGTGCTGAAAAAGTTACATTTGACTATTTTAGTGCTCCACAAAGTATAAATGTCAGTTAAGAACGACGATGATAGATATCTTTGACTATATTTTCTGACGACGATGGATAAAGTTAGTTATGAACAGTGCTGAAAAGATTCCTTTGACAATTTTTAGCTAAGCGAAAGGCTGTTTTAGTTAAGAACAGTGTTGGAAAGAGACTACACATGACTATTTTCAGATGAGAGAAGTGATATTTTAGTTAAGAAATGACAAGGAAACATGATGAAGTAACTATTTTTAGTTGACTGATGAATACTTTAGTTAAGGAAAAAGACAAAACATGATGAACATGACTTTTTCTGATGATTGGCAGATAATTTTAGTTATGAAATGACAATGAAACATGATGAACACGGTTATTTTCTGATGAATGGGGAATATGTTTAGTTAAGAAATGATGAAAGTTATTATTTTTAGTTGATTGACGATGGATAAAAGCTAGATATGAACAGTTTTGGAAAGTTTCCTTGACAATTTTTTTCTTGATGAAACATAGCGCCTGTTAAGAAAGTGCTGAAAAAAGTTTCCTTTGACAATTTTTAGCTAAGAGAAAGGTTGTTTTAGTTAAGAACAGTGTTGAACGAGGCTATTTCTGACTATTTTTAGTTGACTGGATAATAAGTTTAGTTGAGAAATGACGAAAGTGACTATGTTTTTAGTTGATTGGTGAAAGATTTTTTAGTTAAGGAACGTTAGATAACATGTAAGGGGAAAAACCTAGAGAACATATGGGGAACATGGCAAAGAACACATGTAAGAAAAGTTGATGAATACAGTGAACATGCTGGGAATATGAACTTACAGAGAACATGAAAACATGATAAGGAGAATAGGGAATACAAAGAATGAACAATGGACTTGTGAAGAACATGGAGAATATGACAAAGAATGTAGAAAACATGTAAGTGAAGGTGAAAAACGAAGTGATCTTGTGAGGAACATGAACTTGTAGAGGAACATGAATATTGACAAAGAACACAAAATATGGAAGTTAGCATGAATATTGAGTATAAAAGTTGTAAAGAGAACATGTGATGAACATGAAAACATAGAAAATATGACTAGAATTTGTAGAGAAAGTAATGAGACTAAGAGAAAGATTACAGAAAAAATGGAGATACTTGTGAAAATATGAACTGAATGGGACTGTGAACATTTGAAGAACATGGAGTGAACACAGAAAACATGGACAAAATGTGAAGAACACAGCTGAATATAGAGAAAATATGCAAATACAGTATGATTATTGAAGGTTTTGATACGTTGGGGATTGATACGTTGGGGATGAGAAGGGTAAAGTAATTACTCTGATAAACAGATAGGTTGGAGAGGGACTTGATGGAATATATTTATGTCTGATGATCTATGGCTGAGGAAATGGAGCTTTGCTAATGTCCAGATTAATTTTACTACGTTAGAAAATAAGGTGATCTTAAATCTCAGGTGATTTAGTTGGAAAATAAAGAACTTGCACAAATGAACTAAGCTGGGGCACAAGAGTTGAAACTTGATAACTGAACTGGTTTTTATTTACTATGTCTGAAAATGTAGTTGGGTGTTTAAATCTCAGGGGGATTTGGATTGATAGTAATGAATTTACAGGAGTGAACTTGGACAGAGGACAAGAGCTAGAGTTTTATAATTGTTTTCATCATATTTACTATGTCTGAAATACAGAGGGTAAAAATTTAAGGGAAATTGATGGTTTATTTACAAAGACTTGAGGGTGGAAGAGGGTGGGGGACGAGCGCTGGAGCTCAGTAACTGACTTGATCTTATTTACTAACTTTGAAGTATGTCTGCTTTTAATTTTAGGGAAATTGATGGGTTATTTACAAAGATACGAAAGAGAATTAAGGCGGGGACGAGAGCTGGAGCTCGATAACTGACTTGATTTTATTTACGGTGTCTGAAATGCAGAGGGTAAAAATTTAAGGGAAATTGATGGTTTATTTACAAAGATACGAAAGAGAACTAAGGCGGAGGACAAGCGCTGGAGCTTGGTAACTGTTTTGATCTTATTTACGGTGCCTGAAATACAGAGGGTAGAAATTTCAGGGAAATTGGACTGATACTAACGAAGATACGAGAGAGAGCTAAGGCGGAGGACAAGCGCTGGAGCTTGGTAACTGTTTTGATCTTATTTATGGTGCCCGAAATACAGAGGGTAAAAATTTCAGGAAAATTGGACTGATACTAACGAAGATACGAGAGAGAGCTAAGGCGGAGGACAAGCGCTGGAGCTTGGTAACTAAATTACTGTATTGAACTACATTTGAAATATGATTATTTTTAAATTTTAGAGGGATTGGAATGATAGTATTCATTATACGACAGGGGACTAAGGTGGGGGAACGTGAGCTAGAACATGCTTACTAACATGATTTATTTGTGTAAAACTGACTTGCTTAATGAAAAGGAGCAAACATACGATGTTGGAAAATAGTTGAACTGAATGAAAGGAGAGAGAGAGAGAGGAGGGACTGTCCAGATATTATGAGAAGATAAGATAAGATAAGAGGTCTGGCTGGCCGGGCGTAAGGTAAATAAAGGTGACGCGAGAGATTGCGAGGTAAGGGGGGAGGGAGGGGGGTGTGATGTACGAAACCCTGAAAACCATGACTTACACAGGTGATTTTCTAAATTTATATGAATAACTAAGGCTTACATAGACGATTTTGCAAGTTGAAAACATGTAAAACATGTCCGTAGAGTTCTCCTGGAAGCCCTAAAGAGCTACATACTTTCCTTGAATTTGTCCCATATGGCCTTAACAAACTTCTATGTCTCGGAAATTATTTTTCTCATAAGAACTTTAACAAACTCGTATGACATTATTTTTCTCATAAGAAATCTTTACTTCTAAAATCTGTGACTGACAAAATTTACCTGAAAACCCCCAAGCGCTACACACCAATTTCCAGAAAAACAAAAAAGGTACCTGTGAGTCGTACAACTCACAGGGGTCCACTCGCCAAAAAAAAAAAGGTACCTGTGAGTCATACAACTCACAGGGGTCCACTCGCCAAAAAAAAAAAAGGTACCTGTGAGTCGTACAACTCACAGGGGTCCTCCGCCCCCCCCAAAAAAAAGGAGCCTGTGAGTCTTCCTCCCTACTACTGGTGGTGTGTGTTGGTGACGGTGTTGTGTGGTGGTGACGGAGGAGTGTGGTGGTGACGGTGGTGTGTGGTGTGACGGTGGTGTGTGGTGGTGACGGTGGTGTGTGTTGGTGACGGTGGTGTGTGGTGGTGACGGTGGTGTGTGATGGTGACGGTGGTGTGTGATGGTGACGATGGTGTGTGGTGGTGACGGTGGTGTGTGGTGGTGACGGTGGTGTGTGGTGGTGACGGTGGTGTGTGGTGGTGACGGTAGTGTGTGGTAGTGACGGTGGTGTGTGTTGGTGACGGTGGTGTGTGGTGGTGTGTGGTGGTGACGGTGGTGTGTGGTGGTGAAGGTGGTGTGTGGTGGTGACGGTAGTGTGTGTGTGGTGACGGTGGTGTGTGTTGGTGACGGTGGTGTGTGGTGGTGACGGAGGAGTGTGGTGGTGACGGTGGTGTGTGGTGGTGACGGTGGTGTGTGGTGGTGACGGTGGTGTGTGTTGGTGACGGTGGTGTGTGGTGGTGACGGTGGTGTGTGATGGTGACGGTGGTGTGTGATGGTGACGATGGTGTGTGTTGGTGACGATGGTGTGTGGTGGTGACGGTGGTGTGTGATGGTGACGATGGTGTGTGGTGGTGACGGTGGTGTGTGGTAGTGACGGTGGTGTGTGATGGTGACGGTGGTGTGTGATGGTGACGGTGGTGTGTGATGGTGACGGTGGTGTGTGATGGTGACGATGGTGTGTGTTGGTGACGGTGGTGTGTGGTGGTGACGGTGGTGTGTGGTGGTGACGGTGGTGTGTGGTGGTGACGGTGGTGTGTGTTGGTGACGGTGGTGTGTGGTGGTGACGGAGGTGTGTGGTGGTGATGGTGGTGTGTGGTGGTGATGGTGGTGTGTGGTGGTGACGGTGGTGTGTGGTGGTGACGGTGGTGTGTGGTGGTGACGGTGGTGCGTGATGGTGACGGTGGTGTGTGGTGGTGACGGTGGTGTGTGGTGGTGACGATGATGTGTGGTGGTGACGGTGGTGTGTGATGGTGACGGTGGTGTGTGGTGGTGACGGTGGTGTGTGTTGGTGACGGTGGTGTGTGATGGTGACGGTGGTGTGTGGTGGAGACTGTGGTGGTGACGGTGGTGTGTGGTGGTGATTGTGGTGTGTGGTGGTGACGGTGGTGTGTGGTGGTGACAGTGGTGTGTGGTGGTGACGGTGGTGTGTGTTGGTGACGGTGGTGTGTGGTGGAGACTGTGGTGGTGACGGTGGTGTGTGGTGGTGATTGTGGTGTGTGGTGGTGACGGTGGTGTGTGGTGGTGACAGTGGTGTGTGGTGGTGACGGTGGTGTGTGTTGGTGACGGTGGTGTGTGATGGTGACGGTGGTGTGTGGTGGTGACGGTGGTGTGTGATGGTGACGGTGGTGTGTGTTGGTGACCGTTGTGTGTGGTGGTGACGGTGGTGTGTGGTGGTGGTGTGTGGTGGTGACTGTGGTGTGTGGTGGTGACGGAGGTGTGTGGTGGTGGTGTGTGTTGGTGACGGTGGTGAGTGATGGTGACGGTGGTGTGTGGTGGTGACGGTGGTGTGTGGTGGTGACGGTGGTGTGTAGTAGTGACGGTGGTGTGTGGTGGTGACGGTGGTGTATTGTGGTGACGGTGGTGTGTGTTGGTGAGGTGGTGTGTGTTTGTGACGGTGGTGTGTGGTGGTGACGATAGTGTGTGGTGGTGAAGGTAGTATGTGATGGTGACGGTGGTGTGTGATGGTGACGGTGGTGTGTGGTGGTGACGGTGGTGTGTGATGGTGACGGTGGTGTGTGGTGGTGACGGTGGTGTGTAGTAGTGACGGTGGTGTGTAGTGGTGACGGTGGTGTGTGATGGTGACAGTGGTGTGTGATGGTGACGGTGGTGTGTGGTGGTGACGGTGGTGTGTGGTGGTGACGGTGGTGTGTGGTGGTGACGGTGGTGTGCAGTAGTGACGGTGGTGTGTAGTGGTGACGGTGGTGTGTAGTGGTGACGGTGGTGTGTAGTAGTGACGGTGGTGTGTAGTAGTGACGGTGGTGTGTAGTAGTGACGGTGGTGTGTAGTAGTGACGGTGGTGTGTAGTGGTGACGGTGGTGTGTAGTGGTGACGGTGGTGTGTGGTGGTGACGGTGGTGTGTAGAGGTGACGGTGGTGTGTGGTGGTGATGGTGGTGTGTGGTGGTGACTGTGGTGTGTGGTGGTGACGGTGGTGTGTGGTGATGACCGTGGTGTGTGGGTGTGACGGTGGTGTGTGGTGGTGACGTTGGTGTATGGTGGTGACGTTGGTGTTAGGTGGTGACGGTGGTGTATGGTGGTGACGGTGGTGTGTGGTGGTGACGGTGGTGAGTGGTGGTGACGGTGGTGTATGGTATTGACGGTTGTGTGTGGTAGTGACGGTGATGGGTGGTGGTGACGGTGGTGTGTGGTGCTGTATGGTGGTGATGGTGGTGACGGTGGTGTGTTTACTAGTTGTGTTTTTGCGGGGGTTGAGCTTTGCTCTTTCGGCCCGCCTCTCAACTGTCAATCAACTGTTTACTAACTACTTTTTTTTTCCCCCACACCATATACACACACCCCAGGAAGCATCCCGTGACAGTTGACTAACGCCCAGGTACCTATTTACTGCTAGGTAACAGGGGCACTTAGGGTGAAAGAAACTTTGCCCATTTGTTTCTGCCTCGTGCGGGAATCGAACCCGCGCCACAGAATTACGAGTCCTGCGCGCTATCCACCAGGCTAAGAGGCCCCAAGGTTGGTGGTGAGTGGTGGTGACGGTGGTGATGGTAGTGTGTGTGGTGGTGACGGTGGTGTGTGGTGGTGACGGTGGTGTGTGGTGGTGACGGTGGTGTGTGGTTGTGTTTGGTGGTGACGGTGGTGTGTGGTGGTGTGTGTTGGTGGCGGTGGTGTGTGATGTTGACGGTGGTGTGTGGTGGTGACGGTGGTGTGTGGTGGTGACGGTGGTGTGTGTTGGTGACGGTGGTGTGCGTTGGTGACGGTGGTGTGTGGTGGTGTGTGTTGGTGGCGGTGGTGTGTGGTGGTGACGGTGGTGTGTGGTGTTGACGGTGGTGTGTGGTGATGACGGTGGTGTGTGGTGGTGACGGTGGTGTGTGGTGGTGACGGTGGTGTGTGGTGGTGACGGTGGTGTGTGGTGGTGACGGTGGTGTGTGGTGTTGACGGTGGTGTGTGGTGATGACGGTGGTGTGTGGTGGTGACGGTGGTGTGAGGTGGTGACGGTGGTGTGTGGTGGTGTTTGGTGGTGTGTGGTGGTGTTTGGTGGTGACGGTGGTGTGTGGTGTGTGTTGGTGGCGGTGGTGTGTGATGTTGACGGTGGTGTGTGGTGGTGTGTGGTGGTGACGGTGGTGTGTGGTGGTGACGGTGGTGTGTGATGGTGACGGTGGTGTGCGTTGGTGACGGTGGTGTATGGTGGTGACGGTGGTGTGTGGTGGTGACGGTGGTGTGTGATGGTGTGTGTTGGTGTCGGTGGTGTGTGGTGGTGTTTGGTGGTGTGTGGTGGTGTTTGGTGGTGACGGTGGTGTGTGGTGTGTGTTGGTGGCGGTGGTGTGTGATGTTGACGGTGGTGTGTGGTGGTGTGTGGTGGTGACGGTGGTGTGTGGTGGTGACGGTGGTGTGTGATGTTGACGGTGGTGTGTGGTGGTGACGGTGGTGTGTGGTGGTGACGGTGGTGTGTGGTGGTGACGGTGGTGTGCGTTGGTGACGGTGGTGTGTGGTGGTGACGGTGGTGGGTGGTGGGGACGGTGGTGTGTAGTGGTGACGGTGGTGTGTGTTGGTGACGGTGGTTTGTGGTGGTGGCGGTGGTGTGTGGTGGTGACGGTGGTGTGTGTTGGTGACGGTGGTGTGTGGTGGTGACGGTGGTGTGTAGTTGTGACGGTGGTGTGTAGTGGTGACGGTGGTGTGTGGTGTTGACGGTGGTGTGTGGTGGTGACGGTGGTGTGTGATGGTGTGTGTTGGTGACGGTGGTGTGTGGTGGTGACGGTGGTGTGTAGTGGTGACGGTGGTGTGTGTTGGTGACGGTGGTGTGTGGTGGTGACGGTGGTGTGTAGTTGTGACGGTGGTGTCTAGTGGTGACGGTGGTGTGTGGTGTTGACGGTGGTGTGTGGTGGTGACGGTGGTGTGTGGTGTTGACGGTGGTGTGTGGTGGTGACGGTGGTGTGTAGTAGTGACGGTGGTGTGTAGTGGTGACGGTGGTGTGTGATGGTGACAGTGGTGTGTGATGGTGACGGTGGTGTGTGGTGGTGACGGTGGTGTGTGGTGGTGACGGTGGTGTGTGGTGGTGACGGTGGTGTGCAGTAGTGACGGTGGTGTGTAGTGGTGACGGTGGTGTGTAGTGGTGACGGTGGTGTGTAGTAGTGACGGTGGTGTGTAGTAGTGACGGTGGTGTGTAGTAGTGACGGTGGTGTGTAGTAGTGACGGTGGTGTGTAGTGGTGACGGTGGTGTGTAGTGGTGACGGTGGTGTGTAGAGGTGACGGTGGTGTGTGGTGGTGATGGTGGTGTGTGGTGGTGACGGTGGTGTGTGGTGATGACCGTGGTGTGTGGGTGTGACGGTGGTGTGTGGTGGTGATGGTGGTGTGTGGTGGTGACGGTGGTGTGTGGTGATGACCGTGGTGTGTGGGTGTGACGGTGGTGTGTGGTGGTGACGTTGGTGTATGGTGGTGACGTTGGTGTTAGGTGGTGACGGTGGTGTATGGTGGTGACGGTGGTGTGTGGTGGTGACGGTGGTGAGTGGTGTTGACGGTGGTGTATGGTATTGACGGTTGTGTGTGGTAGTGACGGTGATGGGTGGTGGTGACGGTGGTGTGTGGTGCTGTATGGTGGTGATGGTGGTGACGGTGGTGTGTTTACTAGTTGTGTTTTTGCGGGGGTTGAGCTTTGCTCTTTCGGCCCGCCTCTCAACTGTCAATCAACTGTTTACTAACTACTTTTTTTTTCCCCCACACCATATACACACACCCCAGGAAGCATCCCGTGACAGTTGACTAACGCCCAGGTACCTATTTACTGCTAGGTAACAGGGGCACTTAGGGTGAAAGAAACTTTGCCCATTTGTTTCTGCCTCGTGCGGGAATCGAACCCGCGCCACAGAATTACGAGTCCTGCGCGCTATCCACCAGGCTAAGAGGCCCCAAGGTTGGTGGTGAGTGGTGGTGACGGTCGTGTGTGGTGGTGACGGTCGTGTGTGGTGGTGTATGGTGGTGATGGTGGTGTGTGGTGGTGACGGTGGTGTGTGGTGGTGACGGTGGTGATGGTAGTGTGTGTGGTGGTGACGGTGGTGTGTGGTGGTGACGGTGGTGTGTGGTGGTGACGGTGGTGTGTGGTTGTGTTTGGTGGTGACGGTGGTGTGTGGTGGTGTGTGTTGGTGGCGGTGGTGTGTGATGTTGACGGTGGTGTGTGGTGGTGACGGTGGTGTGTGGTGGTGACGGTGGTGTGTGTTGGTGACGGTGGTGTGCGTTGGTGACGGTGGTGTGTGGTGGTGTGTGTTGGTGGCGGTGGTGTGTGGTGGTGACGGTGGTGTGTGGTGTTGACGGTGGTGTGTGGTGATGACGGTGGTGTGTGGTGGTGACGGTGGTGTGTGGTGGTGACGGTGGTGTGTGGTGGTGACGGTGGTGTGTGGTGGTGACGGTGGTGTGTGGTGTTGACGGTGGTGTGTGGTGATGACGGTGGTGTGTGGTGGTGACGGTGGTGTGAGGTGGTGACGGTGGTGTGTGGTGGTGTTTGGTGGTGTGTGGTGGTGTTTGGTGGTGACGGTGGTGTGTGGTGTGTGTTGGTGGCGGTGGTGTGTGATGTTGACGGTGGTGTGTGGTGGTGTGTGGTGGTGACGGTGGTGTGTGGTGGTGACGGTGGTGTGTGATGGTGACGGTGGTGTGCGTTGGTGACGGTGGTGTATGGTGGTGACGGTGGTGTGTGGTGGTGACGGTGGTGTGTGATGGTGTGTGTTGGTGTCGGTGGTGTGTGGTGGTGTTTGGTGGTGTGTGGTGGTGTTTGGTGGTGACGGTGGTGTGTGGTGTGTGTTGGTGGCGGTGGTGTGTGATGTTGACGGTGGTGTGTGGTGGTGTGTGGTGGTGACGGTGGTGTGTGGTGGTGACGGTGGTGTGTGATGTTGACGGTGGTGTGTGGTGGTGACGGTGGTGTGTGGTGGTGACGGTGGTGTGTGGTGGTGACGGTGGTGTGCGTTGGTGACGGTGGTGTGTGGTGGTGACGGTGGTGGGTGGTGGGGACGGTGGTGTGTAGTGGTGACGGTGGTGTGTGTTGGTGACGGTGGTTTGTGGTGGTGGCGGTGGTGTGTGGTGGTGACGGTGGTGTGTGTTGGTGACGGTGGTGTGTGGTGGTGACGGTGGTGTGTAGTTGTGACGGTGGTGTGTAGTGGTGACGGTGGTGTGTGGTGTTGACGGTGGTGTGTGGTGGTGACGGTGGTGTGTGATGGTGTGTGTTGGTGACGGTGGTGTGTGGTGGTGACGGTGGTGTGTAGTGGTGACGGTGGTGTGTGTTGGTGACGGTGGTGTGTGGTGGTGACGGTGGTGTGTAGTTGTGACGGTGGTGTCTAGTGGTGACGGTGGTGTGTGGTGTTGACGGTGGTGTGTGGTGGTGACGGTGGTGTGTGGTGTTGACGGTGGTGTGTGGTGGTGACGGTGGTGTGTGGTGGTGACAGTGGTGTGTGGTGTTGACGGTGGTGTGTAGTGGTGACGGTGGTGTGTGTTGGTGACGGTGGTGTGTGGTGGTGACGGTGGTGTGTGGTGGTGACTGTGGTGTGTGGTGGTGACAGTGGTGTGTGGTGGTGACAGTGGTGTGTAATGGTGACGGTGGTGTGTGGTGGTGACAGTTGTGTGTGGTGGTGACGGTGGTGTGTGGTGGTGACGGTGGTGTGTGGTTGTGACGGTGGTGTGTGATGGTGACGGTGGTGTGTGGTGGTGACGGTGGTGTGTGGGGGTGACGTTGGGTTGTGGTGGTGACGGTGGTGTGTGGTGGTGACGGTGGTGTGTGGTGGTGACGGTGGTGTGTGGTGGTGACAGTAGTGTGTGGTGGTGATGGTGGTGTGTGGTGGTGACGATTGTGTGTGGTGGTGACGGTAGTGTGTGGTGGTGACGATAGTGTGTGGTGGTGAAGGTAGTGTGTGGTGGTGACGGTGGTGTTTGGTGGTGACGGTGGTGTGTGGTGGTGACGGTGGTGTACTCACCTAGCTGTACTCACCTAGTTGTGCTTGCGGGGGTTGAGCTCTGGCTCTTTGGTCCCGCCTCTCATCCGTCAATCAACAGGTGTACAGGTTCCTGAGCCCATTGGGCTCTATTATATCTACACTTGAAACTGTGTATGGAGTCCTAATGCATTTCTTCCTAATGCATTCCATTTGTCAACCACTCTGACACTAAAAAAGTTCTTTCTAATATCTCTGTGGCTCATTTGGGCACTCATTTTCCACCTGTGTCCCCTTGTGCGTGTGCCCCTTGTGTTAAATAGCCTGTCTTTATCTATACTGTCGATTCCCTTGAGAATCTTGAATGTGGTGATCATGTCCCCCCTATCTCTTCTGTCTTCCAACGAAGTGAGGTTTAATTCCCGTAGTCTCTCCTCGTAGCTTTTACCTCTCAGCTCGGCTACTAGTCTGGTGGCAAACCTTTGAACCTTTTCCAGTTTAGTCTTATTCTTGACTAGATATGGACTCCATGCTGGAGCCGCATACTCCAGGATTGGTCTGACATATGTGGTATATAATGTTCTGAAAGATTCCTTACGCAAGTTTCTAAAGGCCGTTCTTATGTTATCCAACCTGGCATATGCTGCTGATGTAATCCTCTTGATATGAGCTTCAGGGGACAGGTCTGGCGTGATATCAACCCCCAGGTCTTTCTCTCTCTCTGATTCTTTAAGTATCTCATCTCCCAAATGATACCTTGTATCTGGTCTCCTGCTTCCTACCCCTATCTTCATTACATTACATTTGCTTGGATTAAACTCAAACAGCCATTTGTTCGACCATTCCTGCAGCTTGTCCACGTCTTCTTGAAGCCTCAAGCTGTCCTCCTCTGTCTTAATCCTTCTCATAATTTTGGCGTCGTCAGCAAACATTGAGAGGAATGAGTCTATACCCTCTGGGAGATCATTTACGTTTATCAGAAACAGGATAGGTCCAAGCACAGAGCCCTGTGGGACTCCACTGGTGACTTCACGCCATTCTGAGGTCTCACCCCTCACTGTAACTCTTTGCTTTCTATTGCTTAGGTACTCCCTTATCCACTGGAGCGCCCTACCAGTTACTCCTGCCTGTTTCTCCAGCTTATGCATCAACCTTTTATGGGGTACTGTGTCAAAGGCTTTCCGACAGTCCAAAAAAATGCAGTCCGCCCATCCTTCACTTTCTTGCTTAATCTTTGTCACCTGATCGTAGAATTCTATCAAGCCTGTAAGGCAAGATTTACCCTCCCTGAACCCATGTTGATGGGTTGTCACGAAGTCTCTTCTCTCCAGATGTGTTACTAGGTTTTTTCTCACAATCTTCTCCATCACCTTGCATGGTATACAAGTTAAGGACACTGGCCTGTAGTTCAGTGCCTCTTGTCTGTCACCCTTTTTGCATATTGGTACTACATTAGCAGTCTTTCATATTTCTGGTAGGCCTCCCGTTTCCAGTGACCTACTATACACTATGGAGAGTGGCAAGGAAAGTGCTCCTGCACACCCTTTCAATACCCATGGTGAGATTCCGTCCAGCCCAACAGCTTTTCTCACATCCAGCTCCAATAGGTGCTTCTTGACCTCATCTCTTGTAATTTCGAACCTTTCCAAGGTCACCTGGTTTGCTGCCACCTCTTCTAGCACCGTGACTTCTCCCTGTTCTATTGTAAAGACCTCCTGGAACCTTTTGTTGAGTTCTTCACACACCTCT
Organism: Procambarus clarkii; assembly: GCF_040958095.1. Classification (NCBI taxonomy): domain Eukaryota; kingdom Metazoa; phylum Arthropoda; class Malacostraca; order Decapoda; family Cambaridae; genus Procambarus; species Procambarus clarkii. The sequence goes on from NC_091229.1 coordinate 4,157,517, forward strand.
TTGTCATTCTGTGTACCTGTCCTCGCCCACCCTAAGTTTCATCACCTGTTCCTTCACTGTTGTCTTCCTCCTGATGTGACTGTGTAGTAGCTTTGGTTCGGTCTTGGCTTTATTAGCTATATCATTTTCATACCTTTTCTCAGATGCTCTTCTCACACTAACATACTCGTTCCTGGTTCTCTGGTATCGCTCTCTGCTTTCTGGTGTTCTCTTATTGTGACGGTGTTGTCTGTGTTAGTGACGGTGGTGTGTGGTGGTGACGGTGGTGTGTGATGGTGACGGTGGTGTGTGGTGGTGACGGTGGTGTGTGGTGGTGACGGTGGTGTGTGATGGTGACGGTGGTGTGTGATGGTGACGGTGGTGTGTGGTGGTGACGGTGGTGTGTGATGGTGACGGTGGTGTGTGATGGTGACGGTGGTGTGTGGTGGTGACGGTGGTGTGTGGTGGTGACGGTGGTGTGTGATGGTGACGGTGGTGTGTGATGGTGACGGTGGTGTGTGGTGGTGACGGTGGTGTGTGGTGGTGACGGTGGTGTGTGATGGTGACGATGGTGTGTGATGGTGACGGTGGTGTGTGGTGGTGACGGTGGTGTGTGGTGGTGACGGTGGTGTGTGGTGGTGTGTGGTGGTGACGGTGGTGTGTGGTGGTGACGGTGGTGTGTGGTGGGGACGGTGGTGTTTGGTGGTGACGGTGGTGTGTGGTGGTGACGGTGGTGTGTGGTGGTGACGGTGGTGTGTGATGGTGACGGTGGTGTGTGATGGTGACGGTGGTGTGTGGTGGTGTGTGGTGGTGACGGTGGTGTGTGATGGTGACGGTGGTGTGTGATGGTGACGGTGGTGTGTGGTGGTGACGGTGGTGTGTGGTGGTGACGGTGGTGTGTGATGGTGACGGTGGTGTGTGATGGTGACGGTGGTGTGTGGTGGTGACGGTGGTGTGTGGTGGTGACGGTGGTGTGTGATGGTGACGATGGTGTGTGATGGTGACGGTGGTGTGTGGTGGTGACGGTGGTGTGTGGTGGTGACGGTGGTGTGTGGTGGTGTGTGGTGGTGACGGTGGTGTGTGGTGGTGACGGTGGTGTGTGGTGGGGACGGTGGTGTTTGGTGGTGACGGTGGTGTTTGGTGGTGACGGTGGTGTGTGGTGGTGACGGTGGTGTGTGATGGTGACGATGGTGTGTGGTGGTGACGGTGGTGTGTGGTGGTGACGGTGGTGTGTGGTGGTGACGGTGGTGTGTGATGGTGACGGTGGTGTGTGATGGTGACGGTGGTGTGTGGTGGTGACGGTGGTGTGTGGTGGTGACGGTGGTGTGTGGTGGTGACGGTGGTGTGTGTTGGTGACGGTGGTGTGTGGTGGAGACTGTGGTGGTGACGGTGGTGTGTGGTGGTGATTGTAGTGTGTGGTGGTGACGGTGGTGTGTGGTGGTGACAGTGGTGTGTGGTGGTGACGGTGGTGTGTGTTGGTGACGGTGGTGTGTGATGGTGACGGTGGTGTGTGGTGGTGACGGTGGTGTGTGATGGTGACCGTTGTGTGTGGTGGTGACGGTGGTGTGTGGTGGTGGTGTGTGGTGGTGACTGTGGTGTGTGGTGGTGACGGAGGTGTGTGGTGGTGGTGTGTGTTGGTGACGGTGGTGAGTGATGGTGACGGTGGTGTGTGGTGGTGACGGTGGTGTGTGGTGGTGACGGTGGTGTGTAGTAGTGACGGTGGTGTGTGGTGGTGACGGTGGTGTATTGTGGTGACGGTGGTGTGTGTTGGTGAGGTGGTGTGTGTTTGTGACGGTGGTGTGTGGTGGTGACGATAGTGTGTGGTGGTGAAGGTAGTATGTGATGGTGACGGTGGTGTGTGATGGTGACGGTGGTGTGTGGTGGTGACGGTGGTGTGTGATGGTGACGGTGGTGTGTGGTGGTGACGGTGGTGTGTAGTAGTGACGGTGGTGTGTAGTGGTGACGGTGGTGTGTGATGGTGACAGTGGTGTGTGATGGTGACGGTGGTGTGTGGTGGTGACGGTGGTGTGTGGTGGTGACGGTGGTGTGTGGTGGTGACGGTGGTGTGCAGTAGTGACGGTGGTGTGTAGTGGTGACGGTGGTGTGTAGTGGTGACGGTGGTGTGTAGTAGTGACGGTGGTGTGTAGTAGTGACGGTGGTGTGTAGTAGTGACGGTGGTGTGTAGTAGTGACGGTGGTGTGTAGTGGTGACGGTGGTGTGTAGTGGTGACGGTGGTGTGTGGTGGTGACGGTGGTGTGTAGAGGTGACGGTGGTGTGTGGTGGTGATGGTGGTGTGTGGTGGTGACTGTGGTGTGTGGTGGTGACGGTGGTGTGTGGTGATGACCGTGGTGTGTGGGTGTGACGGTGGTGTGTGGTGGTGACGTTGGTGTATGGTGGTGACGTTGGTGTTAGGTGGTGACGGTGGTGTATGGTGGTGACGGTGGTGTGTGGTGGTGACGGTGGTGAGTGGTGGTGACGGTGGTGTATGGTATTGACGGTTGTGTGTGGTAGTGACGGTGATGGGTGGTGGTGACGGTGGTGTGTGGTGCTGTATGGTGGTGATGGTGGTGACGGTGGTGTGTTTACTAGTTGTGTTTTTGCGGGGGTTGAGCTTTGCTCTTTCGGCCCGCCTCTCAACTGTCAATCAACTGTTTACTAACTACTTTTTTTTTCCCCCACACCATATACACACACCCCAGGAAGCATCCCGTGACAGTTGACTAACGCCCAGGTACCTATTTACTGCTAGGTAACAGGGGCACTTAGGGTGAAAGAAACTTTGCCCATTTGTTTCTGCCTCGTGCGGGAATCGAACCCGCGCCACAGAATTACGAGTCCTGCGCGCTATCCACCAGGCTAAGAGGCCCCAAGGTTGGTGGTGAGTGGTGGTGACGGTGGTGATGGTAGTGTGTGTGGTGGTGACGGTGGTGTGTGGTGGTGACGGTGGTGTGTGGTGGTGACGGTGGTGTGTGGTTGTGTTTGGTGGTGACGGTGGTGTGTGGTGGTGTGTGTTGGTGGCGGTGGTGTGTGATGTTGACGGTGGTGTGTGGTGGTGACGGTGGTGTGTGGTGGTGACGGTGGTGTGTGTTGGTGACGGTGGTGTGCGTTGGTGACGGTGGTGTGTGGTGGTGTGTGTTGGTGGCGGTGGTGTGTGGTGGTGACGGTGGTGTGTGGTGTTGACGGTGGTGTGTGGTGATGACGGTGGTGTGTGGTGGTGACAGTGGTGTGTGGTGGTGACGGTGGTGTGTGGTGGTGACGGTGGTGTGTGGTGGTGACGGTGGTGTGTGGTGTTGACGGTGGTGTGTGGTGATGACGGTGGTGTGTGGTGGTGACGGTGGTGTGAGGTGGTGACGGTGGTGTGTGGTGGTGTTTGGTGGTGTGTGGTGGTGTTTGGTGGTGACGGTGGTGTGTGGTGTGTGTTGGTGGCGGTGGTGTGTGATGTTGACGGTGGTGTGTGGTGGTGTGTGGTGGTGACGGTGGTGTGTGGTGGTGACGGTGGTGTGTGATGGTGACGGTGGTGTGCGTTGGTGACGGTGGTGTATGGTGGTGACGGTGGTGTGTGGTGGTGACGGTGGTGTGTGATGGTGTGTGTTGGTGTCGGTGGTGTGTGGTGGTGTTTGGTGGTGTGTGGTGGTGTTTGGTGGTGACGGTGGTGTGTGGTGTGTGTTGGTGGCGGTGGTGTGTGATGTTGACGGTGGTGTGTGGTGGTGTGTGGTGGTGACGGTGGTGTGTGGTGGTGACGGTGGTGTGTGATGTTGACGGTGGTGTGTGGTGGTGACGGTGGTGTGTGGTGGTGACGGTGGTGTGTGGTGGTGACGGTGGTGTGCGTTGGTGACGGTGGTGTGTGGTGGTGACGGTGGTGGGTGGTGGGGACGGTGGTGTGTAGTGGTGACGGTGGTGTGTGTTGGTGACGGTGGTGTGTGGTGGTGGCGGTGGTGTGTGGTGGTGACGGTGGTGTGTGTTGGTGACGGTGGTGTGTGGTGGTGACGGTGGTGTGTAGTTGTGACGGTGGTGTGTAGTGGTGACGGTGGTGTGTGGTGTTGACGGTGGTGTGTGGTGGTGACGGTGGTGTGTGATGGTGTGTGTTGGTGACGGTGGTGTGTGGTGGTGACGGTGGTGTGTAGTGGTGACGGTGGTGTGTGTTGGTGACGGTGGTGTGTGGTGGTGACGGTGGTGTGTAGTTGTGACGGTGGTGTCTAGTGGTGACGGTGGTGTGTGGTGTTGACGGTGGTGTGTGGTGGTGACGGTGGTGTGTGGTGGTGACGGTGGTGTGTGGTGGTGACAGTGATGTGTGGTGTTGACGGTGGTGTGTAGTGGTGACGGTGGTGTGTGTTGGTGACGGTGGTGTGTGGTGGTGACGGTGGTGTGTGGTGGTGACTGTGGTGTGTGGTGGTGACAGTGGTGTGTGGTGGTGACAGTTGTGTGTGATGGTGACGGTGGTGTGTGGTGGTGACAGTTGTGTGTGGTGGTGACGGTGGTGTGTGGTGGTGACGGTGGTGTGTGATGGTGACGGTGGTGTGTGGTGGTGACGGTGGTGTGTGGGGGTGACGTTGGGTTGTGGTGGTGACGGTGGTGTGTGGTGGTGACGGTGGTGTGTAGTGGTGACGGTGGTGTCTGGTGGTGACAGTAGTGTGTGGTGGTGATGGTGGTGTGTGGTGGTGACGATTGTTTGTGGTGGTGACGGTAGTGTGTGGTGGTGACGATAGTGTGTGGTGGTGAAGGTAGTGTGTGGTGGTGACGGTGGTGTTTGGTGGTGACGGTGGTGTGTGGTGGTGACGGTGGTGTACTCACCTAGCTGTACTCACCTAGTTGTGCTTGCGGGGGTTGAGCTCTGGCTCTTTGGTCCCGCCTCTCATCCGTCAATCAACAGGTGTACAGGTTCCTGAGCCCATTGGGCTCTATTATATCTACACTTGAAACTGTGTATGGAGTCCTAATGCATTACTTCCTAATGCATTCCATTTGTCAACCACTCTGACACTAAAAAAGTTCTTTCTAATATCTCTGTGGCTCATTTGGGCACTCATTTTCCACCTGTGTCCCCTTGTGCGTGTGCCCCTTGTGTTAAATAGCCTGTCTTTATCTATACTGTCGATTCCCTTGAGAATCTTGAATGTGGTGATCATGTCCCCCCTATCTCTTCTGTCTTCCAACGAAGTGAGGTTTAATTCCCGTAGTCTCTCCTCGTAGCTTTTACCTCTCAGCTCGGCTACTAGTCTGGTGGCAAACCTTTGAACCTTTTCCAGTTTAGTCTTATTCTTGACTAGATATGGACTCCATGCTGGAGCCGCATACTCCAGGATTGGTCTGACATATGTGGTATATAATGTTCTGAAAGATTCCTTACGCAAGTTTCTAAAGGCCGTTCTTATGTTAGCCAACCTGGCATATGCTGCTGATGTAATCCTCTTGATATGAGCTTCAGGGGACAGGTCTGGCGTGATATCAACCCCCAGGTCTTTCTCTCTCTCTGATTCTTTAAGTATCTCATCTCCCAAATGATACCTTGTATCTGGTCTCCTGCTTCCTACCCCTATCTTCATTACATTACATTTGCTTGGATTAAACTCAAACAGCCATTTGTTCGACCATTCCTGCAGCTTGTCCACGTCTTCTTGAAGCCTCAAGCTGTCCTCCTCTGTCTTAATCCTTCTCATAATTTTGGCGTCGTCAGCAAACATTGAGAGGAATGAGTCTATACCCTCTGGGAGATCATTTACGTTTATCAGAAACAGGATAGGTCCAAGCACAGAGCCCTGTGGGACTCCACTGGTGACTTCACGCCATTCTGAGGTCTCACCCCTCACTGTAACTCTTTGCTTTCTATTGCTTAGGTACTCCCTTATCCACTGGAGCGCCCTACCAGTTACTCCTGCCTGTTTCTCCAGCTTATGCATCAACCTTTTATGGGGTACTGTGTCAAAGGCTTTCCGACAGTCCAAAAAAATGCAGTCCGCCCATCCTTCACTTTCTTGCTTAATCTTTGTCACCTGATCGTAGAATTCTATCAAGCCTGTAAGGCAAGATTTACCCTCCCTGAACCCATGTTGATGGGTTGTCACGAAGTCTCTTCTCTCCAGATGTGTTACTAGGTTTTTTCTCACAATCTTCTCCATCACCTTGCATGGTATACAAGTTAAGGACACTGGCCTGTAGTTCAGTGCCTCTTGTCTGTCACCCTTTTTGCATATTGGTACTACATTAGCAGTCTTTCATATTTCTGGTAGGCCTCCCGTTTCCAGTGACCTACTATACACTATGGAGAGTGGCAAGGAAAGTGCTCCTGCACACCCTTTCAATACCCATGGTGAGATTCCGTCCAGCCCAACAGCTTTTCTCACATCCAGCTCCAATAGGTGCTTCTTGACCTCATCTCTTGTAATTTCGAACCTTTCCAAGGTCACCTGGTTTGCTGCCACCTCTTCTAGCACCGTGACTTCTCCCTGTTCTATTGTAAAGACCTCCTGGAACCTTTTGTTGAGTTCTTCACACACCTCTTTGTCATTCTGTGTACCTGTCCTCGCCCACCCTAAGTTTCATCACCTATTCCTTCACTGTTGTCTTCCTCCTGATGTGACTGTGTAGTAGCTTTGGTTCGGTCTTGGCTTTATTAGCTATATCATTTTCATACCTTTTCTCAGATGCTCTTCTCACACTAACATACTCGTTCCTGGTTCTCTGGTATCGCTCTCTGCTTTCTGGTGTTCTCTTATTGTGACGGTGTTGTCTGTGTTAGTGACGGTGGTGTGTGGTGGTGACGGTGGTGTGTGATGGTGACGGTGGTGTGTGGTGGTGACGGTGGTGTGTGGTGGTGACGGTGGTGTGTGATGGTGACGGTGGTGTGTGATGGTGACGGTGGTGTGTGGTGGTGTGTGGTGGTGACGGTGGTGTGTGATGGTGACGGTGGTGTGTGATGGTGACGGTGGTGTGTGGTGGTGACGGTGGTGTGTGGTGGTGACGGTGGTGTGTGATGGTGACGGTGGTGTGTGATGGTGACGGTGGTGTGTGGTGGTGACGGTGGTGTGTGGTGGTGACGGTGGTGTGTGATGGTGACGATGGTGTGTGATGGTGACGGTGGTGTGTGGTGGTGACGGTGGTGTGTGGTGGTGACGGTGGTGTGTGGTGGTGTGTGGTGGTGACGGTGGTGTGTGGTGGTGACGGTGGTGTGTGGTGGGGACGGTGGTGTTTGGTGGTGACGGTGGTGTGTGGTGGTGACGGTGGTGTGTGATGGTGACGATGGTGTGTGGTGGTGACGGTGGTGTGTGGTGGTGACGGTGGTGTGTGGTGGTGACGGTGGTGTGTGATGGTGACGGTGGTGTGTGATGGTGACGGTGGTGTGTGGTGGTGACGGTGGTGTGTGGTGGTGACGGTGGTGTGTGGTGGTGACGGTGGTGTGTGTTGGTGACGGTGGTGTGTGATGGTGACGGTGGTGTGTGTTGGTGACGGTGGTGTGTGGTGGTGACGGTGGTGTGTGATGGTGACGGTGGTGTGTGATGGTGACGATGGTGTGTGGTGGTGACGGTGGTGTGTGGTGGTGACGGTGGTGTGTGATGGTGACGGTGGTGTGTGATGGTGACGGTGGTGTGTGGTGGTGTGTGGTGGTGACGGTGGTGTGTGATGGTGACGGTGGTGTGTGATGGTGACGGTGGTGTGTGGTGGTGACGGTGGTGTGTGGTGGTGACGGTGGTGTGTGATGGTGACGGTGGTGTGTGATGGTGACGGTGGTGTGTGGTGGTGACGGTGGTGTGTGGTGGTGACGGTGGTGTGTGATGGTGACGATGGTGTGTGATGGTGACGGTGGTGTGTGGTGGTGACGGTGGTGTGTGGTGGTGACGGTGGTGTGTGGTGGTGTGTGGTGGTGACGGTGGTGTGTGGTGGTGACGGTGGTGTGTGGTGGGGACGGTGGTGTTTGGTGGTGACGGTGGTGTGTGGTGGTGACGGTGGTGTGTGATGGTGACGATGGTGTGTGGTGGTGACGGTGGTGTGTGGTGGTGACGGTGGTGTGTGGTGGTGACGGTGGTGTGTGATGGTGACGGTGGTGTGTGATGGTGACGGTGGTGTGTGGTGGTGACGGTGGTGTGTGGTGGTGACGGTGGTGTGTGGTGGTGACGGTGGTGTGTGTTGGTGACGGTGGTGTGTGATGGTGACGGTGGTGTGTGTTGGTGACGGTGGTGTGTGGTGGTGACGGTGGTGTGTGATGGTGACGGTGGTGTGTGATGGTGACGATGGTGTGTGGTGGTGACGGTGGTTTGTGGTGGTGACGGTGGTGTGTGGTGGTGACGGTAGTGTGTGTGGTGGTGACGGTGGTGTGTGGTGGTGACGGTGGTGTGTGGTGGTGACGGTGGTGTGTGTTGGTGACGGTGGTGTGTGATGGTGACGGTGGTGTGTGTTGGTGACGGTGGTGTGTGGTGGTGACGGTGGTGTGTGATGGTGACGGTGGTGTGTGATGGTGACGATGGTGTGTGGTGGTGACGGTGGTGTGTGATGGTGACGGTGGTGTGTGGTGGTGACGGTAGTGTGTGTGGTGGTGACGGTGGTGTGTGGTGGTGACGGTGGTGTGTGATGGTGACGGTGGTGTGTAATAATGACAGTGGTGTGTGGTGGCACCATCGTTTACATAAAACTTAGTAACGTTGGTATACTGGTCTACAGTTAAAGGGCATCTAAGTTAACTTAGTTAAGATAAAATCAATGTAACTTAATAAAAACTTAAAAGTACTGTCGATTTCAGTCTCTGCAGACTCCACAGCGTTAAAATATTTATTACTGAGCAATTCAAATTCATCAGACTTTAACAAATTTAAAGTCATTGGGACACACTCACAACTAAGTTCCTATAGACTTAGACAAATTCAGTAATCACGGAAAATGTTTGAATCCCAAATGACTTAGCAAATGTCTAAGTCCCCTCAAACACAATATAAAGTCAAATGAAAACCTCAGAATCTTCAAGTCAAATAAATGTGATACAATGACAAGATAATAATAGAGAAACATACTAAAATTACGTAGTGCTTGAATGAAGGTGAAGGATAGACCCAATATATTTGTAAGTGTATTAAAAAGCTAATTTTCGGATGTAACCTGCATCCTTTCTCAAGGTGCTTTCTCAATTTTTTTTATTAATACATTAGGTATATCTACTTTTGTGCAGTTAACCTAGACTATATGAAGGAGGAAGTACAGTGTGTCAAAATGATAGCTACGTGGTGCTAAAAAATCCCCATCACTCAGGATGGTTAGTCATCCAGAGTCATGTGATAGGTAGTCTTCACTGGCAGACTCTGGGTGCATTATGAGGTTATTATCTTCAACACGAGAGTGAATAAGGTAGCAGTGATACTAAAGGCCCCATCTCGCAGGATGGTTAGTTATACAGGGTCATATGTTCAGTAGCCTGCACTGGCAAATTTAGGGTGCAATATGAGGATATCTTCAAGAACACGAGAATGAATAAACTATGCTCCAGGTACCTCATGCTAATGGGTTTTAATGGTCTAATAACTGGGCATTCGTTGATGTAGTAATGCGAGATCATGCCACAGTTCCTACTTACATAGTTGGCACCTGGAGTGCTCAGGATTGGGAGATCCGTCACCTGTAGCCACCTGCCACAGATAACGGTAACTCAACCTGATCCTAGCAACCGCTGAGTCGCACAGTCTGGTGGACGTTTTGTGCTGCCCACATATATTGGTTTCAGATCTGAATAAATCATAGTTTTTTATACTGATGCTTTCAGGTCGTTGGGAGTCAGTAATTTCTTTCCTATCAGACCTGAGTCTTTGGAACAAGTAATTGCTCATCCTGGGTTTCCAGCATTAGACGTCGTAGTGATTGTGCTCGCCAGGGACTCCCCAGGGACTCTCCAAGGACTCGTCAGGAACTCCCCAGGGACTTGCCAGGGACTTCGTAGGGACTTCCCAGGGACTTCCCAGGGATTCGTCAGGGATTCGTCAAGGACTCCCCAGGGACTTGCCAGAGACTCCCCAGGGACTTCCCAGAGACTTGCTAGGGACTTTGCCAGGGACTTCCCCAGGACTCGTCAGGGACTTGTCATGGATTTGTCAGGGACTCCCCAGGGACTCCGCAGGGACTCCCCATTGACTCGCCAGGGACTTCCCCAGGACTCCCCAGGGGATGTCGATTTTTGTGAAAAAGACTCATTTATCCTTATTTCGAGAAACTTTAGACAAGCGTTTGCAGAACAATTATTTCTACTCTATAATATAATACTAATAATAATGACACGATCCACAAAAAATCTATAAGCCTACTTTACTCTACATATTATGAAAAAAAAATAATTATTGCACCTCAGAGCAGAGCACAACATGCCCAACCTCTACTTAGTATCTCAGGATAGTGAGGAGGAGCACCTCAACAGGCCCACAGGTAACCTCAGGACATAACCAACTGTACACATCAACAACACTACCCTCTGGGGCTATACATAATAACATCATAAAACTCACATTCACTAGTACTCACTTTATGGGAACATTCACAGATCTACCATTTACATAATAAAATTAATAATAATAATAATAATAATAATATTAATAAATTTTATTAATTAAATCATTACAATGCCTTTAGTAACCTACTATCCGGTTGACTGCCGTGAATTAGATTCAGACACACTCACTGGCCAGCGAGCACACATATCTCTCAACTCTTAACCAGCAAGTTGGGTAGTTTGATGTTACACCAAACCCATTAACAAAACTTTGAAATAGTGTATACTCCAATTTTCATACGGACACATATTTCATATACTGATTGTAAAGTGGCACAAAATATACTGGTTCACTTAAATTTAATTTTATATTATATTTATAAATGAAAGTAATTAGATATTTTATTTAAAAAGTTAGGGCACAGTGTATATTATTAATATGCTCTATACACTGGGCCACAACATCGAGATATCTGAAAAATCTAGTATGGTCAAATAAGGTGGGGTGCTGATATCATCAGAGAGGAGCTTGTTAACTTATTACTGTTATTTTATATTATCATATTTACGTAGAATTAGCAACATCTTTTTGCTCGCACTTAAAAATTAGATAGAAAAAATTTGCAAATGTAAAACTACATAATATTTATTAGTATATCCTGTGTCGTTATAATTTACAATTAGTAACAATTGTTTTATATTCTGACAGGGGACACCGCCCTCTTCCTGGCAGCCATTGGTGGTCACAATGACGTGGTGAAGGCCCTCGTCTACGCTGGAGCAGACATTAATAAAACATATAAAAAACGTGGGGCACTGGCAGGTAACCAATATGTGGTCTTACGCTATTCTTTATACATGTTATACTACTTTACTCATGCTACACTACACTCTACTTATGTTGCATTTTTCATCACTCATGTTATAAAACACACCACACTTATGGTGTAACACAATACATCATATTTATGTTGTTTTATGTTATTTATCCATATTCGTATTTACAAAACAGCGCCATCTGTTGAAAAACAGCGCCATCTGTTGGACGTAAGAGCTACACACACTGTAATCTCCGAAAGATCTTCATAGATTGCTTTGAAATTTTGACTTAACGTTCCATTCGATTACATGCGTGTTTTTATATATCTACTATATAGATGCCACACCTGTGACAGGTAAAAACATGCATTTTTTAAAAAACTGCACCATCTATTGCACGAAATGGCAACACACGCTATACTAAATATATTACGATTTCATTTCAATGTTTCCAATTGTATTTACAAATTGAATTTTCATAGATTTCAATTATTTTTCGTTTGATTTAAGTATCTGGTGTGACATTGCATTGCAATTGAGCTGTGTTGTTATCCACACCGTTCATTTTGTAAGTATAAGTGTAGATGCCACACCTGTGACAGGTAAAAACTTGTTTTTTAAGAAACAACCCTATCTGTAAAAGCAACACACGCCGTTCTAAATATGTTATGATTCCATTTCAGTGTTTCCGATTGCATTGACAAATAGAACTTTCATAGATTTCGATTTATTTTAATTTTGATTGAATTATTTTGTGTGACATTGCATTGGAATTGAGCTGTGTTGTTTACCATACCATTTATTTCATGAGTATATGTATAAATGCCACACCTGTGACAGGTAAAAAACATGCTTTTTTGAAGCCACACACTAGACGGTAAAGGGATGACAACATTTCAGTCCGTCCTGGACCATTCTCAAGTGATCGACTTGAGAATGGTCCAGGATGGACCGAAAAGTCGTCGTCCCTTCACCTTCTAGTGTGTGGTCTGGTCAACATACTCTAGTTATTGAGACTCATTGCCAGCACAGGGGGAGTGAGGAATTGTTGGGAGGATGAGAGGACAGGGGAAGGGGGAATTTCAACCATTCCTCACTCCCCTGTCCGCTCATCCTCCCAACCATTCCCCACTACCCCATCCCCTCGTACTAACCACCATTCTCCCCCTCCCCGATCCCTTTGTCGTCCCCACCATTCCAAACTCCACAATCCTCTAGACCTCCTAACCATTCCCCTGTTCTCTCCACCATCTCCCACTCCCTCATCCCCTTGTCCTCCCTTCCATTCCCTACTCCTCCATCACCTCGTTCTCCCCACCATCCTTCACGCTTCGCTCCCCTTGTCCTCCCCCACCATTCTCCTTTCCCCTGTCCCCTCGTCCCCCCCCCCCATCCCCCAACTCCCCAATCCCATCGTCCTCCCCACCATTACTCCCTGCTCTGTCCCTTCGTCCTCACAACTATCCCCCACTACCATCCAGTAGTGAAGTTGAGGACTAGAACCGTCCCAAATCTGATAAGAACCTCAGGGATTGAACTCGGTCATAGTCAAAAGTGGTGTGGGAGTCCGTAGAATGGGACGGGTTGCGTCATGGGGGACGGGTTGCGTCGCAGGGGTAAAATGTAAGGGATGTTGTGGGTCATGTAGGTAAGAGGGGAGGGGAAGATAAGTATGTGGGCATGTGTACATCATCTCAAAGGTTTCCCCGGATGTTATGACGTGTGGCGTCCGGCCAGGCGTCGCTTGAGAGAGTCATGTTGGGTAGGGGCTGGAAGCGAAGTGGATGGTATGTGGTCATGTAGGGAGGAGGAGGAGTATGTAGGTAATGTTGTGAAGGGAGGGGGGGGGGAGCCCCAATACCTGAGAGGATATTAATGACGTCCATTAGTTCTCCCCCTACATGGGCAGGAAGTGTTGAGGGGAGCGTGAGAGTCCAGGGTCTTAAGATTGGAGGGGGAGAAGGAGGGGAAAGGGAGGTAACAGCTGGCAGTGGGTTTGTGTGTGAAAGTAGTCATTATTTTTTCTTAAAGAATGACACTTTTATGTACCCTCCCTGCTTCCAGAGCACTAAGGATATGTGGGCTATACCTACCACATAGCTATGAGGAGTGACACCACATGTCCACATGGGTTACCTCTTCAAAGGCTGAGGCCTAACTGTTGCGAATGTCATCATCAACCTCTAACATAGTCAGTCATCCCCCCCCCCCTCCATCCACATAGCAGGACATACCACATACCAACACCACCACCACACTGCTGGGAGTGACAGCAATATGGCATACCATACTCTCTCCTGAAACAGCTCACACCAGCACATAGCATTGAGTGTGACAATGTTCTTTCTCAAAGGTGAGCCATGAGCGCAACATACAAATTCCAAAATGCAGTCCTGGGAGTTTGACACACATTGATTAACAAGCCATATGATTATTTATACAGCTTCTCTCTCGCTACATTATATGCGGGTTACATAGTGTGTCAAGAACTACCTACGTGATGCTAAACAGTCCAATCTCACACAAGGCAGTCATATGTGCAGTAAAGGCTTGCAGAGACGCATAAAGGAGTCCAGGACTGAACCCCAACAATTCATTTTTAGCTAAGCAAGTTACAATCATGACGAGCTAGTTACAAAATTAAATATAAGTCAACACATCGTCACAGAGACGCGATCTCTACCTACAAATTGTTCTTTTTAACTGTGAGCACAACATCTGCTGGCCCAAATAAATATCATTGAAATGTATGCGTGTCTCCATCACCTCTTCTTCCTACACCCATTACTGCTGTGCAGACCTTGTAATACACAACGGCGTTATCATAGCAAGACAATGTCACAGAATGTTCAAGACTCCTGAATGAATGAAACAGCAATCCGTCTCGTTAAGGTCTAACCTTCGTGGCGGTTTGAGGTGTTGTGAGATGGACGAGGTAGTGGGATAGCCTTACCCTCTCCCCATCCACCCCCAACAAACCCCTACCCCCCCTCCCACCCCCCTTCCAAGCCCAAACCATCAAGCATCACTACATCCTTCCCAGACCGGATGTTCTTTGCAAAGCCTTTAGTATTATTTCTGATCATATGTGTAACCTTGTATCGCAATGTGACCAACATGGTACCATCATTCTTTGCTCAAATAGCATTTTTTAAGAATATCCAGTCATAAGCTGGTCTTCAATCTTATTATTATAACAAATCATAATTTGTTGTAAACACAACTGCATGGGATATTCATAGCAGTCAGTGGTTTCTCTCTCTCTCTCCAGATCATTTAATAGCTGGGGGGAAAGTAACATCCATTCCTTTCTCCTGCCGGCGCTGTTCACGTATCTTTTTTTCATTTCACTTAGACAGACAGAGCACCAGAGGATGGATGACTAATGTCAATTTTCGAGCCCCCATCACTCTCACCCTTATAACCTTGTAACGTAACACGACCAAAATGATGACATCGTTCTTGCCCAATTATCATTAATGTATCGTGACTAATATGGTAACTTCGTTCTTTGCCCAAATATCATTTTAAAAGTAACGAGCAACTTTCTGTCCGATGTCTGAATATTGAAATGTGAACCCCATTTAGCCAAACACAATATCTCCATTACGTCTCATATCATATAAATATTACAGTCTGCAAGTTTTAGCCCTCTGTAACATATTGTAACGTAACGCATATCAACTTTCTGCAGTCCAAAATATCATTTTGAAATGAAAAGTGAGGCTTAATCCATCTCCATTTCGTCTCTTACCATATAAATATTGGTGTCTACCAGTTTTAGCCCCTGTAACACATTGTAACGTAACGCATATCAAATCATCAAATTTCTACAGACCAAAATAAAAATTTTAAATGAAAGTGAGACTTAGTCCATCTCCATTACATCTCCTACCATATAAATATTACTGTGTGACAGTTTCAGCCCTCTGTAACATATTGTAACGTAACGCATATCAACTTTCTGCAGTCCAAATAACATTATGAAAGTATGACTTAGTCCATCTCCATTACATCTCCTACCATATAAATATTATGGTCTGCAAGTTTTAGACCTTTGTAACACATTGTAACGTAACGCAAATCAACTTTCTACAGACCAAAATAACATTTTTAAATCAAAGTATGACTTAGTCCATCTCCATTACATCTCTTACCATATAAATATTGGTGTCTACCAGTTTTAGCCTCTGTAACACATTGTAACGTAACGTGGAAATCAACTTTGTCTGATGACCAAATAACATTATTGAAAATGTCAACCATGTTTAGCCATTACATCCAAACACAGAGAAAAATATTACCGCTTTTTCTTTGAGAAACTTAAATGTGGTGATCATATCTCCAGAGTCCACACAATAAGCCACACATCACCCATCTTCTGTTTTCAAATCACAGCTCGCATCTAATTTAATTTTTTTTTTTTTTTGCAGAAAATGTTTTGAGAATATGCTCAATGTCAGCAATTACTATTCGTATCATCAAACTCCTTTCAGTCATCAAACAAGCAGAGGTGCCGCATAATCCACTAAAGATTTGATGTATGCATTTTGACAATTCTGTCACCGACCCGCCTTAGCGAGATGACTGTGCGCAACAGTACCCTAGCACTCTTAATAATTTTATTCAAGTACTGTTAACATAGCATAATGTAAGATTTTTTCACATTTCATATCGCGTGTGTAGATTTAGTTTTAACAAAAAGTGAAACACGAGAGCATGAACTAATAGGGTTGAGATAGGAGGAAAGGCTTTGTGGAAGATAAAAGAGCCGAGGAGACATGTTCCCTACCTACATTACTATTATTTCTTGCAGACCTGTCCAGAAAAGCAGTCAGTCAGTCACTCAGTCAAACATTTTTATAGTTAAAAGTTTTTCATCTTAAGAAACAGGGACTACTAGTCTTCATTTTTTTCTTCTATCAAATCAAATAGACACGAGGGCCACTACCAATTGTTGTTGTCTGTCTGTCTATCGCTTGACTAGGTTAAGGACCGCAATATCCCACACCATACATGCTACGGGCTCTCACTAGTCAATAAACACAATTTTGTATCATTTCTCTACTAAATAGCACTCCGAATCATCTTTGCACATTTTAATTTTACATTGTCACGTGCACAGCCATCAAAGGGGAATCTCACTACTGCACGGATGTCGTGTGTGTGTGTGTGTGTGTGTGTGTGTTAAATAAAAGATCCTTACATAGCTTATCATTTTCTTTGAGAAACTTATAAATAGTGATCATATCTCCCGAGTCCACACAAATAACACACACCAACCCATTTCCATATTGAGAAAGAGAGAGAAGGCAAAAATAGCTTGCAGCTAGTCAAAACTTAACATAACAGATATGATTTCACAGAGTTTTTAACCTTTGCCAATTTTTCAATGTTTTCTCTTCACTTGTGCTAAGTGAGTCAGACAAAATGTGGCATTTCATTATTAGCCAGGCAATACGCTATTAGCTAGATAGTCAAAACATATAACAAGCATTATTTCACAGGAATTTTTTCTAGCAAATACGCTTCCTTTAAGCAGTTCAACACATCAAACACCAGCAGTCCGCGAAATTCCCTTTAGTCAATAATCATCCTTTACAGTATTTCTTGACTAAAATAGCACTCAAAAACATAAGTGGTCATTTTTATTCTCACTGTCGCACTATAGTCAATAATTTGTTTCGCAGAGTGACAAGTTATGCCTAGTGACGAGATTTCACGGTGAGCATAGTTTAAGAGAGTTCACACTGTATTAATTATGGTCATGGATATGTTATGTTATGTTTATGAGAATCATTACATCTTATTTTTAACATTTTTCTTGCCCCCAGCTTTTCAGTCTTCTCATATTCTTTTCAAATAAAGTTTGCTTACTGTTTTCCAGTAGATTGGCTTCACATTACATATGTTAATCAATTTTCAAATTCAGTTCAGTTTCTTTTCAATATCACAGCTTTGTTGTGATATCAGCTGAGATATGTTGTGATATCAGCTGAATAACCAGAACATAATTTGTAGTCTCACATACAACCAAAGTGTACTTAAGCTCTGCCTTACCTTTCCAAAGGTGTTTATTTTTATTTTTATTTATTTATTTATTTTTTTTTGTTTGTCATCTTATTTTCTTATTTTTTTGTTTGTCATCTTTGCCTGTTTTATACTCTTAATTATTTGTTCTTAGTTAATCCCCTTGTCACTAAACCTAGGGCTTTTTATTACCCTGTTAATTAACCATTACTAAGCTAATTATCTTCAAGATCATTTTTTTTATGATTATTATTTGTCTTATTATTTTTTATTTTACATTTATATTGTCAGTCTCTACTGATTTTTTGTTTTTTATTTTATGTAACTTCTGTGTCCTCCCTGGCTATCTATTGGATCTTTATTTTACTTCTAAATTGTTACTATTTTATTGTATTTGCTTTTATTCTTGTGTTTTGCTTAATCGTGTATCTTGTATCGTGATCCCTCTGCATCCCTATGCACACTGATATTGATCCTGATCAAAATCTTCTGTCTCATATCTACACCAACCAGCACATTGATCATCATTATTGCAAGTATTTCACAGCACACCAGGCTAAAAACAAACTTCTAAATAGCACCTGTCTATCAGTTTATAACGAAAATGTTAGATCACTTGGTAAACATTTTGATGATTTAAATGCATTACTCACAGCAATAGGTACTAACCTATCGTTCATTATTTTAACAGAAACTTGGCTAAATAATGACTATACCCAACTCTACAACTTAGCTGGTTATAAAGCCATTCATAACTGTAGGCCTAATAAAAAAGGTGGTGGCACAGCTATATATTACCGAGATACATTTATCTGCAACAGTGTTATTAGTGACAGAGATGACTACTGTGAATATACTTTTGCTCAGTTTACAATTAAATCCCTTAAATCCTCTTTGACTATTGGAGCCATCTATAGATTTCCCAATACTAACAAAGCTTCTTTCTCAGACAACCTAAGGAATCTTATTATAAACAACAATCTCAACAAAAACCACATCATTCTGGGAGGAGATTTTAATATTGACCTGGGTCAACAAAATTGCTCTCAAGTTGACTATTTCCTTAACAGCATGAACTCCTGTATGCTAATCCCCACAATCACCAAACCTACCCGAGTCACTCAAACATCAGCCACTACCTTGGACCACATATGGACAAACATAACAGCTCCCCTTGTATCTGGTATAATCTACGACAGAACAACTGACCACTATCCTACCTTTCTCATAGCGAACATGGACATAACACCACCAAAAAGCAAGAAACTTTCATTTAGGCTACACAGTGAATCAGCTTTAGACAATCTTACAGAGGCACTTTACAATATTAACTGGGATTCTGAATTCAATAATACCCATGATATAAATTCATTAGCTAACCTCTTCCTCTCCAAAACTCTAAGCCTCTACAACCTTCATTGTCCCCTTCTTACCAAGCAAGTAACTTACAAAAGATTAAACAATCCATGGCTCACAAGTGGCATTCTCAACTCAATCAACAAGAAACATGAATATGAAAAGAAAGTTAGGATTGGCCTAGTTTCAAAGGAAGTAGCTAAAAGGTACTCATCAATGCTTACCAGTATCATAAAAAAGGCAAAACTTGCATATTATGTGAATAGATTCAATGAAGCAAAAGGCAACATGAAAAGCACTTGGAAAACAATCTCTAGTATCCTAGGAACTAAACAACACTCACTTAACCAAATAAAACTCTACAAGGATGGGGATATACCGTCAACTGATTTAGAAATGGCAAATGAATTTAATAGTTTCTTTTCATCGGTTGGTGCTAATCTTGCCAGTAAAATCCCACAGACTCAGACACATATTAACACATATCTCTCAGGCAGCTATCCAAACTCTCTTCTCCTTTCACCAATCAGCCCGGCAGATGTTGTGTCCGTCATACACTCTCTAAAAACCAAGGCAGGGAACACCAGTGAAATTCCGTCCATTGTGTACAAGAGAGCTTCCCATGCCCTTGCCCCACCCATAGCACTACTGTTCAACAAATCTATAGAGTGTCACACCTTCCCTGATATCCTCAAAAAAGCAAGAGTAACGCCAGTCCATAAAGGAGGCAATCCGGCGGACATAAACAATTATAGACCAATATCAAATCTACCCATTCTATCAAAAATATTTGAAAAAATTATTTACAAACAGCTCTATTCCTACCTCGTAAAATTCGACATCCTCAGCCCCTGCCAGTTTGGCTTCCGGTCCCAAAAGAGCACCAATGATGCAATCACTAGTCTCCTTGACATTATCTACTCAGCCCTTGACAAAAATGAGTTTCCGATTGGACTCTTCATTGACCTAAGAAAAGCCTTTGATACTGTTAATCACAACTACCTCTTACTTAAACTCCAGCATTATGGAATCCGAGGCCTTGCCCTTAACTACATCCGATCCTATCTTAGTGACAGACACCAATATGTAACCATCAATGATACAACTTCTTCCACTCTACCAATTACCGTTGGAGTGCCACAGGGCAGCATCTTAGGACCTCTTCTATTTCTTATATATATATAAACGATCTGCCTAATGTCTCTAATATTCTCAAACCTATATTGTTTGCTGACGATACTACCCTTATCTACTCAAACCTCAACCCACATACGCTAAATAATGTTGTGAATAATGAATTAAAAAAAGTCCACTTATGGATGTCAACGAACAAACTAACATTAAACATCGAAAAGACTTACTACATCTTATTTGGAAGCAAATCATCAAATGCAATTCAGCTACAGATAGACAACATTAACATCAGTAATAAAAATGATGGCAAGTTTCTTGGGCTATTCCTAGACAAGAGACTCAACTTCAGCACCCACATTCAACACATAACTAAGAAAGTCTCTAAGACAGTTGGTATACTCTCCAAAATCAGATATTATGTTCCTAACTCTGCTCTCCTCTCACTATATTATGCACTAATCTACCCCTATCTTAATTATGGTATCTGTGCATGGGGGTCTACCACTGCAAACCACCTTAAGCCCATCATCACACAGCAAAAATCTGCTATCAGAATTATAACTAACTCTGCTTTCAGACAACACTCAGCTCCCTTGTTTAAATCCCTAAACTTGCTAAATATTAACT
Source organism: Procambarus clarkii (assembly GCF_040958095.1). NCBI lineage: Eukaryota > Metazoa > Arthropoda > Malacostraca > Decapoda > Cambaridae > Procambarus > Procambarus clarkii. The sequence continues at coordinate 4,177,921 of NC_091229.1, forward strand.
CCCTCCACACATTCTCTTGTGTCAACTACATTTACAAAACCCTGTTCTTAAATGCAAACCATGCTCTGAAACTCTCCCTGGACAGATGTAATAGGACCCATTATCACCACACCAGAAATAAATATCTCTTTGATATCCCCAGGGTCAAACTTAATCTGTGTAAACACTCTATGCAAATTAAGGGACCTAGTCTATGGAACTCACTCCCTAGTGAATTGAAAAACTGTAAAACTTTTGCCTTATTTAAAAGCAAAACCAAAAAGTACCTAACTTCATCTTCTTAGTTTCCTACACTGAGCTTTAAATTTGCTCTGTACCTAGTGTTACCCAATCTCCTAATTTTTATGTAATATCAAACAACCTTATCATTGTGTTCATTGCTGTCTTCTTTTATGTGCTAGCCATATGCTGTATTGTGACTACCAATTTTTGTCAACTACCATTCAAGCTGTCATTGCAATCAATCTTATATTGTTTCTGCTGTATTGTGCCTACCAATTTGTTGTCAACTACCATTTTAAGCTGTCATTGCAATCAATCTTAGCTACCTATGTGCTTTAATATACTGTACCTACAATTTTCTCTCATCTTTTTTTTTTTTTTTCATTTCATGTAATCTGTTATCATTTTTTTGTCTATAAATTTTGCAAGTATTTACCTCCTTAAAATTTTCTTAGATTAAGGACCTGCCCGAAACGCTGCACGTGCTAGTGGCTTTACAAGACTGTAATTACCATATTTGTATCCTCACATTCCTTATGTACATTCTTGTATATGCATAAATAAATAAATAAATAAATAAATAAATAAATTAATACTGCAATCATCAACCATGTATTGGATGTCTCCACTCCAAACCGGACCTTCGGTCCGAGTCGGGACCCTAGGTCCTGACTGGTTTGGAGTGGAGACGGGTTCAAGTAAAAAATGGGCACACAGGAAATGATTTCGACGTTCAGTAAACACTTACCGAGTGGATAACTGAATGCCCGAGAGCCCAATACGGGGTTGATGATAGTATTTAATTTAAGATTGTGAAACTTAAAACTAAACTAAATGCTCACACATGTGATAATTTCCACGTTCAGTTAACACTCACTGAGTTGTAAACTGAAAGACTAAGCCAGCCAATGCATGGTTGATGATGATAGTAATATTTTAAAATTGAGAAACTTTAAACTAAATGACCACACATGTAGCGATTTTGCATTCAGTAAACACTTACTGAGTAGTAAACTGAATGCCGGAGCCGGCCAATACAAGGTTTGTGATAGTAATATTTTATTTTTTATTTACGATGGAGAAACTTTAAACAACAAAATGAGGTCGCATGGAGGGATATCAATGTTCAGTAAACAGTTACTGAGTTGTAAACTGAATGGTTGAGCCACCCAATACCTGGTTAATGATAATAGCATTTCACGATGGAAAAACCTTATCCTAAACTAAAAATGAGCTCACATGAAGTGATTTTCACTTAATGAGTTGTTAACTGAATGCCTGAGCTATCCAATTATAGTTGGTGATAGTAGTATTAATTCAAGATGGAAAACTTTAAACTAAACTAAAATGAGCACACATGAAGTGATTCTCACGTTCATTAAACACTTACTAAGTTGTTAACTGAATGTCTGAGACATCCAATACATGGTTGATGATAGCAGTATTAATGACATTGATAATAAGAGGCCTTGAACTGGCAGGGGGACAACAAAGCTGTGATATTGAAAAGAAACTGAACTGAATTTGAAAATTGATTAACGTATGTAATGTGAAGCCAATCTACTGGAAAACAGTAAGCAAGCTTTATTTGAAAAGAATATGAGAAGACTGAAAAGCTGGGGGCAAGAAAAATGTTAAAAATAAGATGTAATGATTCTCATAAACATAACATAAGATATCCATGACCATAATTAATACAGTGTGAACTCTCTTAAACTATGCTCACCGTGAAATCTCGTCACTAAGCATAACTTGTCACTCTGCGAAACACATTATTGACTATAGTGCGACAGTGAGAATAAAAATGACCACTTATGTTTTGGAGTGCTATTTAAGTCAAGAAATACTGTAAAGGATGATTATTGACTAAAGGGAATTTCGCGGACTGCTGGTGTTTGATGTGTTGAACTGCTTAAAGGAAGCATATTTGCTAGAAAAAATTCCTGTGAAATAATGCTTGTTATATGTTTTGACTATCTAGCTAATAGCGTATTGCCTGGCTAATAATGAAATGCCACATTTTGTCTGACTCACTTAGCACAAGTGAAGAGAAAACATTGAAAAACTGGCAAAGGTTAAAAACTCTGTGAAATCATATCTGTTATGTTAAGTTTTGACTAGCTGCAAGCTATGTTTGCCTTCTCTCTCTTTCTCAATTTGGAAGTGGGTTATTTGTGTGGACTCGGGAGATATGATCACTACTTATAAGTTTCTCAAAGAAAATGATAAGCTATGTAAGGACCTTTTATTTAACACACACACACACACACACACACACGACATCCGTGCAGTAGTGAGATTCCCCTTTGATGGCTGTGCACGTGACAATGTAAAATTAAAATGTGCAAAGATGATTCGGAGTGCTATTTAGTAGAGAAATGATACAAAATTGTGTTTATTGACTAGTGAGAGCCCGTAGTATGTATGGTGTGGGATATTGCGGTCCTTAACCTAGTCAAGCGATAGACAGACAGACAACAACAATTGGTAGTGGCCCTCGTGTCTATTTGATTTGATAGAAGAAAAAAATGAAGACTAGTAGTCCCTGTTTCTTAAGATGAAAAACTTTTAACTATAAAAATGTTTGACTGAGTGACTGACTGACTGCTTTTCTGGACAGGTCTGCAAGAAATAATAGTAATGTAGGTAGGGAACATGTCTCCTCGGCTCTTTTATCTTCCACAAAGCCTTTCCTCCTATCTCAACCCTATTAGTTCATGCTCTCGTGTTTCACTTTTTGTTAAAACTAAATCTACACACGCGATATGAAATGTGAAAAAATCTTACATTATGCTATGTTAACAGTACTTGAATAAAATTATTAAGAGTGCTAGGGTACTGTTGCGCACAGTCATCTCGCTAAGGCGGGTCGGTGACAGAATTGTCAAAATGCATACATCAAATCTTTAGTGGATTATGCGGCACCTCTGCTTGTTTGATGACTGAAAGGAGTTTGATGATACGAATAGTAATTGCTGACATTGAGCATATTCTCAAAACATTGTTTCTGCAAAAAAAAAAAAAAATTAAATTAGATGCGAGCTGTGATTTGAAAACAGAAGATGGGTGATGTGTGGCTTATTGTGTGGACTCTGGAGATATGATCACCACATATAAGTTTCTCAAAGAAAAAGCGGTAATATTTTTCTTTGTGTTTGGATGTAATGGCTAAACATGGTTGACATTTTCAATAATGTTATTTGGTCATCAGACAAAGTTGATTTCCACGTTACGTTACAATGTGTTACAGAGGCTAAAACTGGTAGACACTAATATTTATATGGTAAGAGATGTAATGGAGATGGACTAAGTCATACTTTCATTTAAAAATGTTATTTTGGTCTGTAGAAATTTGATATGCGTTACGTTACAATGTGTTACAGGGGCTAAAACTGGTAGACACCAATATTTATATGGTAAGAGATGTAATGGAGATGGACTAAGCCTCACTTTTCATTTCAAAATGACATTTTGGACTGCAAAAAGTTGATTTGCGTTATGTTACAATGTGTTACAGAAGTCTAAAACTTGCAAACCGTAATATTTATATGGTATGAGATGTAATAGAGATGGACTAAGTCATACTTTGGTTTAAAAATGTTATTTGGTCATCAGACAAAGTTGATTTTCCACGTTATGTTACAATGTGTTACAGAGGCTAAAACTGGTAGACACTAATATTTATATGGTAAGAGATGTAATAGAGATGGACTAAGTCATACTTTGGTTTAAAAATGTTATTTGGTCATCAGACAAAGTTGATTTTCCACGTTATGTTACAATGTGTTACAGAGGCTAAAACTGGTAGACACTAATATTTATATGGTAAGAGATGTAATGGAGATGGGCTATTCATATGGTATGAGATGTAAAGGAGATGGACTAAGTCATACTTTCATTTAAAAATGTTATTTTGGTCTGTAGAAAGTTGATTTGCGTTATGTTACAATGTGTTACAGAGGGCTAAAACTGTCACACAGTAATATTTATATGGTAGGAGATGTAATGGAGATGGCCTAAGTCAGGGAGCCGGTCGGCCGAGCGGACAGCACGCTAGACTTGTGATCCTGTGGTCCCGGGTTCGATCCCAGGCGCCGGCGAGAAACAATGGGCAGAGTTTCTTTCACCCTATGCCCCTGTTACCTAGCAGTCAAATAGGTACCTGGGTGTTAGTCAGCTGTCACGGGCTGCTTCCTGGGGGTGGAGGCCTGGTCGAGGACCGGGCCGCGGGGACACTAAAAAGCCCCGAAATCATCTCAAGAATCATCTCAAGATACTTTCATAATGTTATTTGGACTGCAGAAAGTTGATTTGCGTTACGTTACAATATGTTACAGAGGGCTAAAACTGTCACACAGTAATATTTATATGGTAGGAGATGTAATGGAGATGGACTAAGTCTCACTTTCATTTAAAAATGTTATTTTGGTCTGTAGAAATTTGATGATTTCCGCGTTACGTTACAATGTGTTACAGGGGCTAAAACTGGTAGACACCAATATTTATATGGTAGGAGATGTAATGGAGATGGACTAAGTCATACTTTGATTTAAAAATGTTATTTTGGTCTGTAGAAAGTTGATTTGCGTTACGTTACAATGTGTTACAGAGGTCTAAAACTTGCAGACCGTAATATTTATATGGTAGGAGATGTAATGGAGATGGACTAAGTCATACTTTCATAATGTTATTTGGACTGCAGAAAGTTGATATGCGTTACGTTACAATATGTTACAGAGGGCTGAAACTGTCACACAGTAATATTTATATGGTAGGAGATGTAATGGAGATGGACTAAGTCTCACTTTCAATTAAAAATGTTATTTTAGTCTGTAGAAATTTGATGATTTGATATGCGTTACGTTACAATGTGTTACAGGGGCTAAAACTGGTAGACACCAATATTTATATGGTAAGAGACGAAATGGAGATGGATTAAGCCTCACTTTTCATTTCAAAATGATATTTTGGACTGCAGAAAGTTGATATGCGTTACGTTACAATATGTTACAGAGGGCTAAAACTTGCAGACCGTAATATTTATATGGTATGAGACGTAATGGAGATATTGTGTTTGGCTAAATGGGGTTCACATTTCAATATTCAGACATCGGACAGAAAGTTGCTCGTTACTCTTAAAATGATATTTGGGCAAAGAACGAAGTTACCATATTGGTCACGTTACATTAATGATATTTGGGCAAGAACGATGTCATCATGTTGGTCGTGTTATGTTACGAGGTTATAAGGGTGAGAGTGATGGGGGCTCGAAAATTTACATTAGTCGTCCATCCTCTGGTGCTCTGTCAGTCTAAGTGAACTGAAAAAATGATACGTAAACAGCGGCGGCAGGAGAAAGGAATTGATGTTACTTTCCCCCCAACTATTAAATGATCTGGAGAGAGAGAGAGAGAGAGAGAAACCACTGACTGCTATGTATATCCCATGCAGTTGTGTTTAAAACAAATTATGATTTGTTATAATAATAAGATTGAAGACCAGCTTATGACTGGATATTCTTAAAAAATGCTATTTGAGCAAAGAATGATGATACCATGTTGGTCACATTGCGATACAAGGTTACACATATGATCAGAAATAATACTAAAGGCTTTGCACAGAACATCCGGTCTGGGAAGGGTGTAGTGATGCTTGATGGTTTGGGCTTGGAAGGGGGGTGGGAGGGGGGTAGGGGTTTGGTAGGGGTGGATGGGGAGAGGGTAAGGCTATCCCACTACCTCGTCCATCTCACAACGCCTCAAACCGCCATGAAGGTTAGACCTTAACGAGACGGATTGCTGTTTCATTCATTCAGGAGTCTTGAACATTCTGTGACATTGTCTTGCTATGATAACGCCGTTGTGTATTACAAGGTCTGCACAGCAGTAATGGGTGTAGGAAGAAGAGGTGATGGAGACACGCATACATTTCAATGATATTTATTTGGGCCAGCAGATGTTGTGATCACAGTTAACAAGAACAATTTGTAGGTAGAGATCGCATCTCTGTGACGATGTGTTGACTTATATTTAATTTTGTAACTAGCTCGTCATGATTGTAACTTGCTTAGCTAAAAATGAATTGTTGGGGTTCAGTCCTGGACTCCTTTATGCGTCTCTGCAAGCCTTTACTGCCCATATGACTGCCTTGTGTGAGATTGGGCTGTTTAGCATCACGTAGGTAGTTCTTGACACACTATGTAACCCGCATATAATGTAGAGAGAGAGAAGCTGTATAAATAATCATATGGCTTGTTAATCAATGTGTGTCAAACTCCCAGGACTGCATTTTGGAATTTGTATGTTGCGCTCATGGCTCACCTTTGAGAAAGAACATTGTCACACTCAATGCTATGTGCTGGTGTGAGCTGTGTCAGGAGAGAGTATGGTATGCCATATTGCTGTCACTCCCAGCAGTGTGGTGGTGGTGTTGGTATGTGGTATGTCCTGCTATGTGGATGGAGCGGGGGGTGGGGGTGGGGGGGGGGCATGACTGACTATGTTAGAGGTTGATGATGACATTCGCAACAGTTAGGCCTCAGCCTTTGAAGAGGTAACCCATGTGGACGTGTGGTGTCACTCCTCATAGCTATGTGGTAGGTATAGCCCACATATCCTTAGCGCTCTGGAAGCAGGGAGGGTACATAAAAGTGTCATTCTTTAAGAAAAAATAATGACTACTTTCACACACAAACCCACTGCCAGCTGTTACCTCCCTTTCCCCTCCTTCTCCCCCTCCAATCTTAAGACCCTGGACTCTCACGCTCCCCTCAACACTTCCTGCCCATGTAGGGGGAGAACTAATGGACGTCATTGATATCCTCTCAGGTATTGGGGCTCCCCCCCCTCCCTTCACAACATTACCTACATACTCCTCCTCCTCCCTACATGACCACATACCATCCACTTCGCTTCCAGCCCCTACCCAACATGACTCTCTCAAGCGACGCCTGGCCGGACGCCACACGTCATAACATCCGGGGAAACCTTTGAGATGATGTACACATGCCCACATACTTATCTTCCCCTCCCCTCTTACCTACATGACCCACAACATCCCTTACATTTTACCCCTGCGACGCAACCCGTCCCCCATGACGCAACCCGTCCCATTCTACGGACTCCCACACCACTTTTGACTATGACCGAGTTCAATCCCTGAGGTTCTCCTCAGGTTTGGGACGGTTCTAGTCCTCAACTTCACTACTCCATCCCCTCGTCCTCCCCACCATTCCTTACTCCCTCGTCTGATGCATTACCAAATGATGTGATGTGGATTTCTTGGCTGTACTTAATGTAACTCAGATAGGAGACTTTACCTTGCTCTGGGGTTTCCAACTTCCGACAAACCCGGAGTTATATCCGTGCTTCCGCCATGTTGTTGTCTGTCTTTTCCCAAGTCTGATTTGTTCACCTGCCCAGTTGTCCCAGCCACACATGAACAGTATCTGAGAAGATCAAGGGGGAGGCACGTTACACAAAGTCCTCCCCCACCAGACCCTGTAACTAATCACATGGTTACTTAGGGTTGGTGATACTACATCAGTCACCCAGCCATCACCTCGCGTCTCTAACGAGGTTGTCTTGGCTCAGTATGCTGTCTACAAGGATGCAGTCACCAGAGGTCAACATTTTATATCAGCGTGGGTAGTTGTCTCGACGCCATCACCACTCACCAGCTGCGTCGTCAAGACTACAAGCGGACCGGAAGTAATTGTAGAAAAATCGAAGAGGAACCCAGCATGTAGCAGTGCTAATTATTTTCGTCGTTGGATCCATGGTTACGTCGTCTATTGTAACGCAAGCGGAATGAGGCGGACACTAGTTGAACGACACAGGCTCCCTACAGACGACGGTTGCCTCGCCATAGAAGGGGGCCACAGCCTCCCTCGGCCCAAGGTTAACTGTACAAGTGTATACATGCATGGTGTTTATGGTCTAGTTGTATGGTGTCATCAAGAAACGCCTGAGTTGAAGTGAACCATGGTGGCTGAAGATTGGGAGCCACTTGTTTTGTCAACACGCCACCTACCTTAACGCCTTTCTGCAGCTACTTCCGTCACGAGACATCGTTGTACGTTTACGTCTTGTATTTCCGTGGCTCAGCTACTTGGCCAGTCTTTTTTATTAAGACTGTTTTGTTGGCTACAAGATGAGTAATGAGTCGCGTCTCTTTAGCGAGGTTCGCTTGACTGGCGACAGCCAGTCACGGGCTGTTACTTGTCTCTCAACACTCAATTCTAGGACAGTCGGTTGTCCTTCAGCGGTAACGGGAATGAAGTATGAAGAGGCCCAGGACTCTCTTCAGTCAGCAACTGTTGTTCGTGGAACTACTATCAAATAATCGTCAGGCTTCTAACATTGATTTATTTTGGTGTTCATGAACAATTGTGGAACAGAAAAAGTAAATGTCATCTTTGCTCTATAATATTAACGTAATGCCTCTGAATACCTAGGAACATGAGTTTGGAAAAATAGTGTTTAAATGTTGAAATTAAGAAAATAAGTTACTAAAATTCTGGAGGATGGAAATATGGAGATTTTTGTTAAGTAACACTGTCTAATGAAAATCTGCTGCACGGTACCAGAACAACAGGTACTAGGAAAATTGTTGTCATGCCGTGTTCTGTGCTTTGAGAGCAAGAGGGGCAAACTATAATAACATTTGGCACTCTTAGTGTGAACACTATTTTGTTTTGCTGTAATTTCAGGTAAGCACTGTGATAGTAGTCGTAGTATCTTGAGATGATTTGAAGGTACCTATTTACTGCTAGGTAACATGGGCATCAGGGTGAAAGAAACTCTGCCCATTGTTTTTCGCCGGCGCCCGGGATCGAACCCGGGACCACAGGATCACGCGTCCAGTGTTCTGTCCGTTCAGCCACCGGCTCCCACCGTGATGGTGAGAGCCGGTCGCTGTGGCCCACCGCAAATTGATGAATAAATGATATATTGTGTTTGATTGTTTATTCTTAGAGAATGTCATGTGGACATTAACGTTTTTAATAAGAGGGTGAATGAACCCCCGGATGAACTTTGCGCAAGTTCAGTGTTCCTCTCCTGAAAGACTGAGATTTCATTTTGTGTGTTTAATTCTCATGTTCTAGATTGGAACACGTGGATGGCTAATGGAGAGCCAATGATTTTTGCTAGCTAGATTTCGCTGAAAGATTAGGGATATTGTATTTAGTTATATCAGCACAGGAATTGGATGTTTTTATTCTGAAAGGTATAGGGAAGATTACTGGGCTGTCATCAAGATAGTTGGGATTCATATCCCTAGATTTTTTAATGGTATATTAATGATTATTGATAGACAACTTGCTGGTTGTCACTGATGATTAGATAAGAGTGTTTTTGTTATTTTTGGAGGCTTTGGTTCAGATTGGTAATTATTGAGTCAGGGATTTGGGATAAGAAACTGCATGCTAAATAGTTTAACACAAAGTTTCTTAAATAATTGAACGAGGGGGATGTAACAGTAATACTGTTAATATAGAAATATCATAGATTTAACACGAAAATTGAGAGAGAGTTGGTAGTGCCCTGACTGGTAGCCTGGGTCATCGCAAGGGATTAGAGCTCATTATAGACAGCAGCGCTACCTGCCCCCGTGTCGAGTCAGCAAACTAGGAGAATAATGAAATGTATTACATAATTAGTAGGAATTATCAATCGGGGGTTAAGTTCTTATGTTAAAATTAACGTCAATTGAGATTAATTGAATAAGTCTTGTATGTTAGCAAAGAAGCATTTGACTTCAGTAAGATCTGAAATAGGTAGAACATATTTTGTTTTATTAATATTTCACTAATTTACATAAATCATGTAAATTAGTAAAATACAAGTGCTACTGAATATTGTAATTATCCTGGCTTGAGCATCTAGATAATTCCCATTTGTTTTGAAATTAAAAGTCACCTTTAGTGGCAAATACTAGATTTTAGCTAATAATCGTTTTCAAAGATTAATCTGGCATTTAGCTAGGCTAGCCTCTGAGAGATCAGAGTGGAGAGAAAGAGTTAGAGTGGTTTGGGACAATCTGGGAGGTCAACACCTCCTCTCAGAGGACAAGGCTGAACAACTGGTCTGTCTGTGGTATTTAAGGTAAATGTTCTGTGTTCTGGTTATATTACAGTGTAGAGTCCACATCATTTTTCTGTAGTCATTGCCTCAGTTAGGAAGATATTCAGTTTAGGAAGTATTTAGATAAAACGTATGTATTTTATCATTATTTTCAGTGTTAATCTCTGTAGTAATAAATCTGTTATAGAATTTATGGTGTTTAGTGGAATTTCCCAAACGATTATTTTTCATTGTTCATGATTTTAAGTCCCGTGCTTGAAACTTGGGTTACCCCTGTAAGCCAGCAAGCATTTATTTAATACCTAATATAATCCCTTTGTACTTTGATTTAATTCCCACACTAACGTAAATCTTATCCCATCCTTTTCCGATAACTGGGGATCCATTTTCGGGGTTTATACCTAGTTTACGGTATCCTGCTCCACCGTAAATTGAGGAAATTACTCAGTGGGTAGCAGGTGGTGGCGGCGTTTTCAGAGGCTTTGCATTGTAGCATAGAAGGGTACAATATACTCGAGCTGTGATATCGATACGGTCGAAAGTTCTTAGATATTGAGGAGACGAACTGAAGGTTACACAGTAGAGATCTGGTTTTCTGTGTATATTTACTTAATAACGACCAGCATTTAACCAATAGGTGAGGTTAAAGGCTGGACCCCGTTACAACATGATAAACACATGAAAAACAGTTTAAAAAAAAAAAAATGTTTTTTTCCCGTCACAGACGTGACATCTATATATAAAGTACATAAAAATCCGCTCGGATGCAAATGGAACGTTGCGTGAAAATTTCAAAGCAATCGGTGAAGAACTTTCGGAGATTAGCGATTTTGAACAAACGAATATTTACATTTTTATTCATATAGATATATACCACCCCTGGTTGCGTTTGTAGGGACCCTTAACCTAAAAGAAGACAATATGTCGCATCTGGGGGGAGCCATGTGGGGGCTCCCGCATAAACTCACTGATTGACTTCTCTTACCACCCCTATATTTTTTTGTATTTTGTCAATTTATTTTATTTAAAAGTTCATAATACAAAAAAGGGTTACAACCTTAATTACATGCAAGGTACAAGGCTACTTGTCACAGGTTGTCGAGTTCCCCAAGCTCCTCAAATAGCGGGCAGAAACCATGGCTGCAGTGTGCATTTCATCTCTGTATTACCACACTAAGATGCTGAAAGAGGAAACTGGCAGCTCTAGGGGTCGCTGGTTCTTTAAATTAGCTTAAAACCCAGCTTCTTCAAAAAACTAGCGGCAATTTTAACCCCAGACACCAAGTGTCTCTGATAAAATGGGTACAAAATTGTAGTGGTGATCAAGATCTATGTATTTACGAGCTTTGGCTGCCCTTCAAGTAAGTGGCAGCGCTAACTGGATGTCCAACACTGAAGTCAACATAGGTGTTAGCTAAAGTTGAAATGCACATGTAATCGTCACCAACTGTCTCTCATTCTTCCAGGGGGTTCACTGTGATCCCCCTGGGCGACTGGCAGGCTCCTCCGAGTTGCAGGACATTAGGTAACGATGTACTCTCTCTGTTGGACAACCGGCAGTAGTAAGACTCGTCTTAATAATGTAATTTACTTCGCTGTGTCTTGTATGCCATCCTCCTCTGCTTTGGCAGAGCAGGCCATGCCAGCTGTACCTGTCGGCCACTGCCTCGAGGCAAATTCACCCATATTCGACGTGGATTTGAGCCGCAAAGTGGAGAGCCACAGCAATTCAGAGGGCCTGCGGCGTGTGGCACGTGCTGGTTGCTGAAATTGGTGTTGCTAATAGGAAGTCACCTGCAAGGGGAAGCTGTTACAGCTTTAAGTCGAGAAGTGTCATGTGGTGTTGTAGCAGCTTCTAGGCATGTTGCAGCTGCTTGATCTACAATGGGGCTATCCCAGCTTGATTGCTTGTGAGCTTTAGAACCTGGTGGTTGGAGTGCTGTTGTGGCATGAGAGACCCATTTCACAGTGCAGTCTATATAGCTGGAATCCTATACCCCTGACTGTTGATCTTGGGAATCGGGTATGATTTCCTTCATTTTCAAACTTGCGTGTTCACGCAAGTTAGTGCATAAAGCATGGACACCGTGTTCTCCCGTATTAACAGATTCTCGATGGAAAACGTCAGTGACCTCTCACGTACTCTAGTGGTCGTGAGGGTCAGAGGTTTGGGGCTTAAATGCCCCGAAATTTCCGACCCTTTTAACGTCTGAGTGTGGTGTAGTGGGTACAGTGCGTACCTGCCATGCCAGATGTTGTTGAAGCATCTGTGGTGGCGAGGGTTCAAGTCCCTGGTTGGTGTGCGTGTCTAAAGTTAGTTTAACATCAAACTTGCGTGTTCAGGCAAGTTAGTGCAAAAAGCATGGACACCGTGTTCTCCCATATTAACAGGTTCTCGATGGAAAACGTCAGTGACCTCTCACCTACTCTAGTGGTCTGAGTCTCCTGCTTCAACCTTGTAGCCGAGCGGACGTCTGGACACCTCCTCCGCTTGGGAGCCGCCTGTTCACGTCATGTTTTCGCGTTTTGGCTTTGCTACTGCCGTTTGGCATCCCTTTTCAATGGTCCGATTGTACGACGCCTGGCGCACATATCGCCTTGTGTCACGGGATTGTTGAGAGATTTTTTTTGGCGTGTTCTGGCTGGTTCTCCCGGCGAGGTGACGGTGTTCGGGGGCCGGCTTGGCCGAGAGGTGCCGGGGGTTGGTGGGTCATGGTGGGCTCCTGGTGTGACCTCAGTCGTGGTGGGCGGCTGGCTTCTGCTCTGCCGGAGGACACGGGATGACTTTTGCGTTTTGGTTGGGGGCCGAGTTTTGGTATTGCTACCTGGTGTTCTCTGTATGGGGCGGGGCCGATGCTTGTCACCCTGAGGGATTACTGGGGTTCCCCAATCATCTGCCCGTCTGTGCGTTTATTTGCCGTATGGCATATTAGTTTCTAGTGATTGGTGTCACTCGTTTCGCGATTTGGCTTGGCGTTTCACCTTTCCTGGCATCGCGATTCACCATTAACGGGTACGCCGGGGCGCATCCGATCCCACGATCGTCGTCGCCCCTAAATCAACAACAACAACAACTCTAGTGGTCTTGCGGGACAGAGGTGAGGGGCTTAAATGCCCCAAAATTTCCATCCCATATAATGCTCTGAGAGTGGGGTAGTGAGTACAATGCATACCTGCCATGCCTGTTGTTGTTCAAGCAAATCTGCTGGCGAGGGTTCGAGTCCCTGATTGGTGTGTGTGTCTAAAGGTACTTCAACTTCATACTTGAGTGTTATATATATATATACATATATATATATATATATATATATATATATATATATATATATATATATATATATATATATATATATATATATATATGTCGTACCTAGTAGCCAGAACGCACTTCTCAGCCTACTATGCAAGGGCCAATTTGCCAAATAAGCCAAGTTTTCATGAATTATTTGTTTTTCGACTACCTAACCTAACCTAACCTAACTTTTTCGGTTACCTAACCTAACCTAACCTATTAAGATAGGTTAGGTTAGGTTAGGTAGGGTTGGCTAGGTTCGGTCATATATCTACGTTAATTTTAACTCCAATAAAAAGAAATTGACCTCATACATAATGAAATGGGTAGTTTTATCATTTCATAAATAAAAAATTAGAGAAAATATATTAATTCAGGAAAACTTGGCTTATTAGGCAAATTGGGCCTTGCATAGTAGGCTGAGAAGTGCGTTCTGGCTACTAGGTACGACATATATATATATATATATATATATATATATATATATATATATATATATATATATATATATATATATATATATATATATATATATATATATATATACATAGCAAAGGTCAAGAATGCTCCCAGAACCTCTGGATCGTGGCACAATCTCCTTCTATTTGGGAATGCGTGCCTAGCATTACCGCCCTGGAGAGACAAGTCATTAGAAACCTCTGTAATAAGGGCACTTAATGAATTCCCCAGAGCAGACAACCTGGTCCGCCTTCCCCCTCGTGCCAAGAACACCAGCCGCAGGACGACCAACAATAACTCATCTGAGAACCACAAAATGAGAGCACAGATCAACAGGAAAATAGAAGAGGGCAATACCACAGGTGCCATCAGAATCATGACCAGCGATGACACTATTGCCCCCAGGAACGGCACGACAGCAGAGGCTCTTCAAGACAAACACCCACCCAGAGCCCCCGACAGCAGCAGGGATCCCCAGGAAAACAATGCTGGCATAGAAGCCTTGACTGTTCGAGAATCTGAGGTTCACAAAGCAACCATGTCTTTCCCAACAGGTTCAGCAGGGGGCTTTACAGGCCTAAGACCCCAGCACATCAAACAGATGCTGAACCCGGTGCTTAGAGATGCTGCAAAGGACGTTCTAGTGGAACTTACCAGATTCTCCAACATGTGTTTGACTGGCGGCATCCCTGAGGACATCAGGCCTGTCTTTTATGGAGCAGCACTCTGTGCTCTAAAGAAGAAGAATAGGGGTATCAGGCCCATTGCCGTTGGCAACACCCTCCGACGCCTCGTAGCTAAGGCTGCAGTGGCTGCAGACTCTATCAGCCAGGAAGCAGCCACCTTGCTGAAACCTCATCAGCTCGGGTTTGGGATTCCCCTAGGTTGTGAAGCTGCAGCACATGCAGCGCGGGCTTACATTGCTGATCTCCCGGACCAGAAGGCACTAGTAAAGCTTGACTTAAAAAATGCTTTCAATCAAGTCAGACGAGACGCTGTCCTCAGGGCTGTACACAACCATTTCCGTCCCCTTTACCCATTCATCCGATCGAGCTACAGTGGGGACTCTAAGCTTCTTTTTGGAGAGCATGAAATAAACTCCTGTGAAGGTGTCCAACAAGGTGACCCCTTAGCACCCCTCTTTTTCTGCCTAGCTATCAAAGAGGTCACT
Organism: Procambarus clarkii; assembly: GCF_040958095.1. NCBI lineage: Eukaryota > Metazoa > Arthropoda > Malacostraca > Decapoda > Cambaridae > Procambarus > Procambarus clarkii. Next base: position 4,193,150 of record NC_091229.1, read on the forward strand.
GATAGTGTGACAAGCGAGCTAAACATCTGGTACCTGGATGATGGCACTCTCGCTGGAACCCAGGAAACCATTTTGGAGGATATAAGGAAAATCCAGGAGCAGGGAGCAGCCTTAGGCCTCATTCTCAATGCATCCAAATGTGAAATAATCTCCCGCAACCCAGACATCACTGGGCAAATACAAAATGTTTTTCCAGGCATTCTCGTTGTCGAGCCACCGGACTGCACTCTCCTGGGTGCCCCCACTGGCCCACGAGCAATCGAGGAGGTCCTGGCTGCAAAAATTACTGATCTAAAGAGAATGCTGGACAGGATTGACAAGATTGATGCCCATGATGCTCTCTTTCTCCTCACAAGATGCCTGCCTCTCCCTAAGTTGACCTACTTTCTGAGATGTTCTCCATCCTACAGCAGCACTAAGTTAAATATGTATGACACCCTTCTGAGGTCCATGCTGGTGAAAGTCCTGAACCTGCCATTGGACGACTCTCAGTGGGAGCAAGCAACCCTTCCTGTAAGACTCGGCGGCCTTGGTGTCCGCACAGCCTCCCAAATTGCTCTACCAGCCTTCCTTTCCTCCTCCCACGCATCGTACGACCTCGCCAGAGATATCTTACCTGCAACCCTGAGAGATTCAGCAGGAATACACGATACTGCTTTCACTGAATGTTCAAATCAGAGGGATATTCTTGTAGCCCCAGCAACCATTGTAGAGACAACAAAACAACACAAACAGTCCGGCTGGGACCACCCTCTAGTGGAAAAAGTAGCTGATGCCATGCTCAGCGCCGCAACATCAGACAAGGAGAAAGCCCTCCTCAGAGCAGTGCGTGCCCCTCATGCAGGAGACTTCCTCCTGGCAGTACCCATGTTAGCAATGGGCACGCGCCTAGATCCAGAATCCCTTCGTGTAGCAGTGGCCCTCCGCCTTGGTGCCCCAATTCACACTGAATACAAGTGTATTTGCAACAGGGTGGAAGCAGACCAATATGGACTGCATGGGTTGCATTGCGGAAGCACAAAGGGCTGGCATGCAAGCAACCTGTCCTCTTAAAAAGAACGTCGCTTTTGGCCGTTTGCCCGTATGGCCGAATTTGGACGTAATTTGAAATTGAAAAAAATATGAAAATAAATTTGGGATTTTTTTTTTCAACAACAGTAAGTTAAGGGTCCTCTGATAGGTTAGGTGGGCAGGAAATTCTCATAAAGTTTCAAAACGTTATGAAAAACGTTAATTTAAAGTGTCCTGTTATAACCTCTGCGCGTACGCCGGACGACTCAAATAGAAAACGGAACAGAACGTCACTTTTGTGAGTGGATTTCATTTCAAATTACGTCCAAATTTGGCCATAGTGCGCATACCAGCCAAAAGTGACGTTCTTTTTAAGAGGACGGGTTGATGCAAGACACAACTAGGTCAATGACATCATCAAGAGAAGCCTCGTCTCAGCAAGGTGCCCAGCGGAGAGAGAACCTCGCATCCTAGGGGGTCCAAAACCCGGATTTCCCCGCACTTCGCCCTGATGGCATCACCATATACTCATGAATGGAGGGTAGACAGTTGGTGTGGGACTAGACATGTGTATCCACCCTGGCTGACACCTATGTACACTTCGGAGGTGATCAAGCAAATGGGGCGGCCAACCACAGGGAAACAGCAAAATCACTCAAGTACAGGCGACTGGAAGGTCAATACCTCTTTGTTCCCATAGCGTCTGAGACGCATGGCCCCTGGGGCAAGAGTGCATTGGGATTTCTCAAGGAATTGGGTTCCAAGCTCATTGACGTCACCAGAGACCCAAGGGCTTCCAGTTTTTTGTTTCAGCGCCTCAGTGTGGCGATCCAGAGGGGAAATGCTTGCTGCGTCCTCGTCCTGTCCAGAAGCAGAGGAGCTTCAAGAGATCCATAACCTTTAGGCATTTGTCTTGTATGTTTTGTAACCTTTAAATACACAAAAAAGAAAGAAAAAAAAAAAAAGGTAGGGGGTGGCAGGAGAAAAGCACACAGAAACTGTATGATTGCTGTGTGACAGTTATTTCTTATGTGTATGACACATAAGAAATAAAATTAGAGAAAATATATTAATTCTGGAAAACTTGGCTTATTAGGCAAATCGGGCCTTGCATAGTAGGCTGAGAGGTGCATTCTGGCTACTAGGTACAACATATATATATATATATATATATATATATATATATATATATATATATATATATATATATATATATATATATGTCGTACCTAATAGCCAGAACGCACTTCTCAGCCTACTATGCAAGGCCCGATTTGCCTAATTAGCCAAGTTTTCCTGAATTAATATATTTTCTCAAATTATTTTCTTATGAAATGATAAAGCTACCCATTTCATTATGTATGAGGTCAATTTTTTTTTATTGGAGTTAAAATTAACGTAGATATATGACCGAACCTAACCAACCCTACCTAACCTAACCTAACCTATCTTTATAGGTTAGGTTAGGTTAGGTAGCCAAAAAAGTTAGGTTACGTTGGGTTAGGTAGGTTAGGTAGTCGAAAAATAATTAATTCATGAAAACTTGGCTTATTAGGGAAATCGGGCCTTGCATAGTAGGCTGAGAAGTGCGTTCTGGCTACTAGGTACGACATATATATATATATATATATATATATATATATATATATATATATATATATATATATATATATATATTATTAAATATGACCGAAAAAGTAAGATTAATAATTCTAACACGAATTTTCTCAATCTTTCGTACATTACGCTTCACTGTTGGAGGTAAATCAAAAATCACTTCTCCAAAATTCATCTTTATTTCTAGTCTGACGCGACACGGGCGCGTTTCGTAAAACTTATTACATTTTCAAAGACTTCACAAATACACAACTGATTAGAACTTGCGTTTCCCTGATTTTATATCTACATTTGAGTGAGGTGGGAAGGGTGATGTGGCATTACATTTGAGTGAGGTGAGCCATGCAACCTCCGAAGAGACAGCTAACACAACACCTATACCCCCTATTAGACTATTTTACAATAACTTCTTTTCCACAGCTCATAAAACAGAGGAAAGGGTCCTGAAAGATATTGTTAATAGAAACGTTATCCCTACAGACAAAAATCAGAGGATACAACTGACGATTTACTATAAAACCAGAAAAACGGCCAGCCTACTCATGAGAAACTCTCCAGACACAAAACAGAACGCTTTAAAAGAGACTAACGTCGTCTATGCCTTCAAATGCCCACTTGGGGACTGTAAGCTCCAAAAAACCCAGTATATAGGCAAGACAACAACATCTCTTTCTAGGCGTTTAACGATGCATAAACAACAGGGCTCCATTAAGGAACATATAATCTCTTCCCATAACCAAACCATCGCCAGAGAAATCCTAGTAAACAACACAGAAATCATCGATAGATACAGCGATAGCAGGCGGCTTGACGTTTGCGAGGCACTACACATCAAGAAGTCAACACCAGCAATCAACAGCCAATTATTGCACAACTATATTCTACCCACCTCAAGACTCCGCTCCAATATAGAAGCATCAAGAAATATGGACCAATAGGCTTTCTACAAACACTTCTATTCAATACCCATTGTTTCTGTTCTGTCTTGTGTTGATACTTTTAATACCCTATTAATATCCCCTAGTGTTCTGTCTTGTGTTAATGCCACATCACCCTTCCCACCTCACTCAAATGTAATACCACATCACCCTTCCCACCTCACTCAAATGTAGATATAAAATCAGGGAAACGCAAGTTCTAATCAGTTGTGTATTTGTGAAGTCTTTGAAAATGTAATAAGTTTTACGAAACGCGCCCGTGTCGCGTCAGACTAGAAATAAAAATGAATTTTGGAGAAGTGATTTTTGATTTACCTCCAACAGTGAAGCGTAATGTACGAAAGATTGAGAAAATTCGTGTTAGAATTATTAATCTTACTTTTTCGGTCATATTTAATAATATATGTCTACAGGAAAGACTGCTACCAAAATATACTAATATATATATATATATATATATATATATATATATAATTATATATATATAAAAGTTTGTGAGGGTACCACCTCTGGTGCCAATGTGGGGACCCATAGCCTCGGAGAAGAAAATAAAAAGTATTCAGAGGAGACCTTGTGGTTTCTCACTGAACACTAATATTATCTTCTCCTACCACCCCCATTCTTTTGTATGTACACATATATATTTACTTTATTTGAACTTTGTTACAAAAAAGGAGTTACATATGGGTTACAAAGATGGTTGTCATAGGTTGTCGAGTTCCTCCAGCTCCTCAGATGGCAGGCAGGAACCCTGGATGCAGTGCGCATTTCCCCTCTGTATCGCCACACTGAGGCGCTGGAAAAGAAAGCTTGCAGCTCTCGTGTCCCTTGTTGTTTCAATGAGCCTAGAACCCAGTTCCTTCAAAAAACTGGTAGCACTTTTACCCCAGGCGCCGAGCGTCTCGGAAGCAATGGGGACAAAATTGTAGTGGTGATCCAGTTCTCTATACTTACGGGATTTGGCTGCTTCCCTGTGGGTGGCAGTGCCACCTGGTTGTGCAACACTGAGGTTAATGTAGGTGTTAGCCAGGGTTGATACGCACGTGTAGTCCCATACCAACTGCTTGCCATTCTTCCAGGGGTTCACTGTGATACCATCCGGGCGACCAATAAGAGCATCAGAGTTACGGGGCGTTAGGTAATGGGGCTCTCTTTCAGCTGGGCATCCAGCTGTGGTGAGGCTCCTCTTGATGATGTCGTTAACTTCACTGTGCCTCGAGTGCCATCCCCCTGTGCTTTGGCAGAGTAGGCCATGGTGACCGTACCTGTCAGCCACCACCTCGCCGCAAATACACCTATATCTGGTGTGGATTGGGGCAGCAAGGCGGAGGGCCACAGCAATTCGGAGGGCGTGTGGTGTGAGACGCGTGCCAGTTGCCGACATTGGGGTTGCTAACAGGAAATCCCCTGCATGTGGTGCTGCTACTGCTGTGAGGCGAGCAATGTCGTGTTGTGTTGTTGCAGCACCCAGGCACTCTGCAGCAACTTGGTCTACAATGGGACCATCCCAGCTGGATTGCTTGTGGGATTTTGGGATGGGGATTTTGGGGATTGCTTGTGGGATTTATATATATATATATATATATATATATATATATATATATATATATATATATATATATATATATATATATATATATATATATATATATATATATATATATATATATATATATATATATATATATATATATATATATATATATATATATATATATATATATATATATGTATATATATATATATATATATATATATATATATATATATATATATATATATATATATATATATATATATATATATTTATATATATATATATATATATATGTCGTACCTAATAGCCAGAACGCACTTCTCAGCCTACTATGCAAGGCCCGATTTGCCTAATAAGCCAAGTTTTCCTGAATTAATATATTTTCTCTAATTTTTTTCTTATGAAATGATAAAGCTGCCCATTTTATTATGTATGAGGTCAATTTTTTTTTATTGGAGTTAAAATTTACGTAGATATATGACCGAACCTAACCAACCCTACCTAACCTAACCTAACCTAACTTTATAAGTTAAGTTAGGTTAGATAGTCGAAAAAGTTAGGTTAGGTTAGGTAGGTTAGGTAGTCGAAAAACAATTAAATCATGAGAACTTGGCTTATTAGGCAAATCTGGCCTTGCATAGTAGGCTGAGAAGTATGTTCTGGCTACTAGGTACGACATATATATATATATATATATATATATATATATATATATATATATATATATATATATATATATATATATATATATATATATATATATATATATATATATATATATATATATATATATATATGTATATATATAGCCCACTCGATACCACTCCTCCCCCCCCAAACCGACCCCATCCCCTCCCCCGCACCTCACTACCTGAGCTGACCCTCGCCCCACCGGCCTCCACACCCAGCCGCGGCCTGCACACCCGGCCGCGGCCTCCACACCCAGCTGATGCCTCCACACCCAGCTGATGCCTCCACACCCGGCCGCGGCCTCCACACCCAGCTGATGCCGCCACACCCAGCTGATGCCTCCACACCCAGTTGATGCCTCCACACCCAGCCGCGGCCTCCACACCCAGTTGCTGGCTCCACACCCAGTTGATGGCTCCACACCCAGTTGCTGGCTCCACACCCAGTTGTTGGCTCCACACCCAGTTGCTTGGCCATGACCCAGTGTGTTTGCTCCCCTCTATAGAATAATGCACAGTTTAACTCTGCCAACCGAGTTGAAATGGAAGGGGTCTCAGCGGTCGGGCAGGACTCCACAAGCCTTGAGGTGCCAACAACTGCTCCTAAAAGAGGTTTTTGCCGAGTATGCAACAAAAACACCGCCATAAACACCAACGGTGGTGTTATCCGCTTTCACACCTTCAACGAGGAAAGATGCAGTGGTTCCCACCAGCTTCCGAAGGGAAGCAATGTCCAGCTGCCATTAACAGTTAGGGAAGAGACTCCCATTAACCTAATCTCATCTGAGAACCTCACCCAAGCGATCGTAGCGACATCTGCTAGAACATTACCACACATCCCAAAAGCAGCCCGCCCAAATGCAGCAGCCAAACTTTGTAATCTTCTGTAAAGGGTCAATGATGCACCGAATAACATTCAAGCGTGGCATAATGTCCTTCTGTTTGGCAATGTATGCCTCAACGTCCCTCCAAGGAGGGACAAATCACTTGCTTCCTCAGTCCTGAGGGCGATAAATGAATACCCAAGGGGGGACAACCTAGTTCGCCTGCCTCTCCGAGCAAAACACACCCACCGCAGAAATGGTAACAACAACATACCGGAAACGTACAAAATCAGAGCACAAATCACCAAGAAAATTGAAGAGGGAAATACCGCAAGTGCTATTAGAGTCCTCACCAGTGACGAGAAAATTGCTCCTCGAAACTCAGCCACAGCACGGGCCCTGCAAAGCAAGCACCCACCCAGAGCCCTTCAAGGCAACAACATCGTTCCGCCATCAGCCGACACCATTTCAGACCCATTAACCGTTGGTGAATCTGAGGTCTACAAAGCAGCCCTTTCTTTTCCACCTGGGTCAGCAGGCGGCTTTACAGGGTTAAAACCTCAACATATCAAGCAAATGTTAAATCCTGCGGTTGGTGATGCTGCACAAGATCTTCTTATGGAACTCACAAGGTTCGTCAACATGTGTCTGGCTGGTGAGATACCTGAGGTCATCAGGCCTCTCTTTTTTGGTGCCTCCCTCTGTGCTCTCAAAAAGAAGGACGAAGGAATCAGGCCAATCGCTGTTGGCAACACTCTCCGACGCCTGATTGCCAAGGCTGCTACGAGGGTAGTTAGCCAGCAAGCGGCTGAATTACTGAAACCAATCCAGCTAGGATTTGGAATCCCCCAAGGCTGTGAAGCGGCTGCCCATGCAGCACGAGCATACATCACAAACATTTCTGATGAAAAGGCCCTGCTCAAACTGGACTTTAAGAATGCCTTCAACATGGTCAGAAGAGATGCAGTACTTTGTGCCGTACATCGCCATTTCCGGCCCCTCTACCCGTTCATACTATCGTGCTACAGTGGCGAGTCAAAACTGCTCTTTGGTGAACATGAAATCAGATCATGTGAAGGTGTTCAGCAAGGTGATCCTCTTGCTCCCCTTCTTTTCTGCTTAGTCTTAAAAGAAATCACCGAAAGCTTGTCCAGCGAGTTCAACATCTGGTTTTTGGATGATGGCACTATAGCTGGCACCGTAGACCACCTCTTGTCAGATATCAGGAAAATAAGGGAGCAAGAAGTAAGCCTGGGTCTCGTCCTGAACCCTTCCAAGTGTGAAGTAGTCTCCTCCAACCCAGACATCGTAGCTAGAATAAGGTCTGCCTTGCCTGGAGCCCATGTCATTAGGGCCGAGAACAGCACCCTCCTTGGAGCTCCCCTCGGGTCTAACGCCATTGAGGAGATCCTCGACAAGAAAATCGCAGACCTTAGGAGGATGGAAGACAGAATAGGTGACATCGATGCCCACGATGCTTTTTATCTCCTCCCTTCCGAGGCTAACCTACTTTCTGAGGTGCGCCCCATCTTACAACAACCCAAAGCTTGACGAGTATGACCTCCTACTGAAGACCATGCTGGAAAAAGTTGTTAACCTCTCCCTCAACGAATGCCAGTGGAAACAAGCCACTCTTCCTGTCAGGCTCGGTGGCTTGGGTGTCCGCACCGCCACCCAAATTGCTGTCCCAGCCTTCCTGTCTTCCTCCTCAGCATCAGATGACCTGGTTAAGGAAATTCTACCTGACACCCTGAGTGATGTAGCGGGGATACAGGACCCCCACTACACGGAATGCGACACGAAATGGGGTGCCATGACAGACCCAGCACTCAGACCAGCCATGCCGAAAGCCAAGAAACAATCCAGTTGGGACAGCCCCATTGTAGACAAAGAAGCCACAGCTTTGCTGGAGGCAGCAACAACCCCCAGTGATCGTGCACGCCTCACAGCTGTGCAGGCTCCCCATGCAGGGGACTTCCTTCTGGCAGTCCCTATGTCTGCGACAGGCACACGTCTTGATCCGCAGGAGCTCCGTATTGCAGTCGCTCTCCGCCTTGCTGCCCCTATCCACACTGTTCACAGGTGTATTTGCGGCGAGGCAGATGCTGACGAATATGGATTGCATGGCCTGCACTGTGGAAAATCGGGTGGTTGGCACACTAGACACGACGAAGTCAACGACATCATTAAAAGAAGCCTTGCCTCTGCTCAGTGTCCAGCGGAGAGAGAGCCCCGCAACCTACTGAACCGTGACTCTGTTAGCTTTGCCGGCCGACCAGACGGAATCACACTGCGTCCGTGGAAGGGTGGCAGGCAGTTAGCATGGGACTATACTTGCGTATCCACCCTGGCAACGACATACATCACCCTCTCTGCCGGCACGGCAGGAGCCGCAGCGACACACAGAGAAAAACAAAAGTCAGTCAAGTACAGGCAATTAGATCAAAGGTACAATTTCGTTCCAATAGGGTCTGAGACCCTAGGCCCATGGGGTGAGAGTGCAAGAAGGTTTCTTAAGGATCTTGGTTCCAAGCTCATTGACACCACAAGAGACCCTAGAGCAGCAAGTTTTCTCTTTCAGCGCCTCAGTGTCGCGATCCAGAGGGGAAATGCCCGCTGAATCCTCGGTTCCTGCCCGGCGTCGGAGGAGTTCGAGGAAATCTACAGCCTCTAGGAAGCGAACTTTTTCTTGTGTCCTCTTAATGTTTATTTTTTGTATAAAATCAGATATGTAACTGTATAACCTTGCATAATAAAGTGTACATCATAATATATATATATATATATATATATATATATATATATATATATATATATATATATATATATATATATATATATATATATATATATATATATATATATATATATATATATATATATATATATATATATATATATATATATATATGTTTAAAAAATCTGTCATATTTTTAAATTAAATAATAAATATTTAATTATTAAATTTAAAAAAAAACAAAAAAAAAAAAAATATATATATATATATATATATATATATATATATATATATATATATATATATATATATATATATATATATATATATATATATATTTATATATATATATATATATATATATATATATATATATATATATATATATATATATATATATATATATATATATATATATTGGTGTATACTGGCAGCAGGTTTTCTTTCAAACATGTTTCATTGAATATGACCGCATATTCTGTATTTATTATTTTCTGGTTTAGGGCTTCTATCCCTCTAACTATTTTCTTAGTATCAGGGCTTAATTGAAATAGGAGTTCTCCAAAACTCATTTTCGTACTTTTAAGGTGAAGAAAAGAAGTGATTTACTATAGAGTGTATTACACTTATTTGTATAATTTTCACGACGTTTCGAACCTCCATGGTTCATTCTCAAGTGAACAGATCTTACAATACTAGTTGATTTTATACCCGCATTTATACCCGTATTTACTCTACTCACCATGAGAGTAAGGACATGACAAGAACATATCGATGCCAACACAGAAGACTATGTCCAACATAACAGGCCAATTACACTGGATTAATCTTTGTGTTTAGATAGGAGATGCCTCGTATGGGCCAATAAGACTTCTGCAGCCTCTATGTTTCACCTTACATTTATCCCTTATGTATCCCCCCATGTTTTCACCTTCATTGTATTATCACCTGACCTAATGCGGGTATAAAATCAACTAGTATTGTAAGATCTGTTCACTTGAGAATGAACCATGGAGGTTCGAAACGTCGTGCAAATTATACAAATAAGTGTAATACACTCTATAGTAAATCACTTCTTTTCTTCACCTTAAAGGTACGAAAATGAGTTTTGGAGAACTCCTATTTCAATTAAGCCCTGATGCTAAGAAAATAGTTAGAGGGATAGAAGCCCTAAACCAGAAAATAATAAATACAGAATATGCGGTCATATTCAATGAAATATATATATATATATATATATATATATATATATATATATATATATATATATATATATATATATATATATATATATATATATATATATATATATGTCGTACCTAGGTACTAGGTACAACATATATATATATATATATCTATATATATATATATATATATATATATATATATATATATATATATATATATATATATATATATATATATATATATATATATATATATATGTCGTACCGTCGTACCTATTAGCCAGAACGCACTTCTCAGCCTACTATGCAAGGCGCGATTTGCCTAATAAGCCAAGTTTTCATGAATTGATTGTTTTTCGACTCCCCTAGCCTACCTAACCTAACCTAACCTAACTTTTTCGGCTACCTAACCAAACTTAACTTATAAAGTTAGGTTAGGTTAGGTTAGGTAGGGTTGGTTAGGTTCGGTCATATATCTACGTTAATTTTAACTCCAATAAAAAAAATTGACCTCATACATAATGAAATAGGTAGCTATATCATTTCATAAAAAAAAATTAGAAAAAATATATTAATTCAGGAAAACTTGGTTTATTAGGCAATTCGGGCCTTGCATAGTAGGCTGAAAAGTGCGTTCTGGCGTTACCAGATTCTCCAACATGTGTTTGACTGGCGGCATCCCTGAGGACATCAGGCCTGTCTTTTATGGAGCAGCACTCTGTGCTCTAAAGAAGAAGAATAGGGGTATCAGGCCCATTGCCGTTGGCAACACCCTCCGACGCCTCGTAGCTAAGGCTGCAGTGGCTGCAGACTCTATCAGCCAGGAAGCAGCCACCTTGCTGAAACCTCATCAGCTCGGGTTTGGGATTCCCCTAGGTTGTGAAGCTGCAGCACATGCAGCGCGGGCTTACATTGCTGATCTCCCGGACCAGAAGGCACTAGTAAAGCTTGACTTAAAAAATGCTTTCAATCAAGTCAGACGAGACGCTGTCCTCAGGGCTGTACACAACCATTTCCGTCCCCTTTACCCGTTCATCCGATCGAGCTACAGTGGGGACTCTAAGCTTCTTTTTGGAGAGCATGAAATAAACTCCTGTGAAGGTGTCCAACAAGGTGACCCCTTAGCACCCCTCTTTTTCTGCCTAGCTATCAAAGAGGTCACTGATAGTGTGACAAGCGAGCTAAACATCTGGTACCTGGATGATGGCACTCTCGCTGGAACCCAGGAAACCATTTTGGAGGATATAAGGAAAATCCAGGAGCAGGGAGCAGCCTTAGGCCTCATTCTCAATGCATCCAAATGTGAAATAATCTCCCGCAACCCAGACATCACTGGGCAAATACAAAATGTTTTTCCAGGCATTCTCGTTGTCGAGCCACCGGACTGCACTCTCCTGGGTGCCCCCACTGGCCCACGAGCAATCGAGGCGGTCCTGGCTGCAAAAATTACTGATCTAAAGAGAATGCTGGACAGGATTGACAAGATTGATGCCCATGATGCTCTCTTTCTCCTCACAAGATGCCTGCCTCTCCCTAAGTTGACCTACTTTCTGAGATGTTCTCCATCCTACAGCAGCACTAAGTTAAATATGTATGACACCCTTCTGAGGTCCATGCTGGTGAAAGTCCTGAACCTGCCATTGGACGACTCTCAGTGGGAGCAAGCAACCCTTCCTGTAAGACTCGGCGGCCTTGGTGTCCGCACAGCCTCCCAAATTGCTCTACCAGCCTTCCTTTCCTCCTCCCACGCATCGCACGACCTCGCCAGAGATATCTTACCTGCAACCCTGAGAGATTCAGCAGGAATACACGATACTGCTTTCACTGAATGTTCAAATCAGAGGGATGCTTTTGCAGCCCCAGCAACCATTGTAGAGACAACAAAACAACACAAACAGTCCGGCTGGGACCACCCTCTAGTGGAAAAAGTAGCTAATACCATGCTCAGCGCCGCAACATCAACAAAGGAGAAAGCCCTCCTCAGAGCAGTGCGTGCCCCTCATGCAGGAGACTTCCTCCTGGCAGTACCCATGTTAGCAATGGGCACGCGCCTAGATCCAGAATCCCTTCGTGTAGCAGTGGTCCTCCGCCTTGGTGCCCCAATTCACACTGAATACAAGTGTATTTGCAACAGGGTGGAAGCAGACCAATATGGACTGCATGGGTTGCATTGCGGAAGCACAAAGGGCTGGCATGCAAGACACAACGAGGTCAATGACATCATCAAGAGAAGCCTCGTCTCAGCAAGGTGCCCAGCGGAGAGAGAACCTCGCATCCTTGGGGGTCCAAAACCCGGATTTCCCCGCACTTCGCCCTGATGGCATCAGCATATACTCATGAAAGGAGGGTAGACTGTTGGTGTGGGACTAGACATGTGTATCTACCCTGGCTGACACCTATGTACACTTCGGAGCTGATCAAGCAGGTGGGGCGGCCAACCACAGGGAAACAGCAAAATCACTCAAGTACAGGCGACTGGAAGGTCAATACCTCTTTGTTCAAATAGCGTCTGAGACGCATGGCCCCTGGGGCAAGAGTGCATTGGGTTTTCTCAAGGAATTGGGTTCCAAGCTCATTGACGTCACCAGAGACCCAAGGGCTTCCAGTTTTTTGTTTCAGCGCCTCAGTGTGGCGATCCAGAGGGGAAATGCTTGCTGCGTCCTCGTCCTGTCCAGAAGCAGAGGAGCTTCAAGAGATCCAAAACCTTTAGGCATTTGTCTTGTATGTTTTGTAACCTTTAAATACACAAAAAAAAAAAAAAAAAAAAAAAGGTAGGGGGTGGCAGGAGAAAAGCACACAGAAACTGTAAGATTGCTGTGTGACAGTTATTTCTTATGTGTATGACACATAAGAAATAAAATTAGAGAAAATATATTAATTCTGGAAAACTTGGCTTATTAGGCAAATCGGGCCTTGCATAGTAGGCTGAGAGGTGCATTCTGGCTACTAGGTACAACATATATATATACATATATATATATATATATATATATATATATATATATATATATATATATATATATATATATATATATATATATATATATATATATATTGGTGTATACTGGCAGCAGGTTTTCTTTCAAACATGTTTCATTGAATATGACCGCATATTCTGTATTTATTATTTTCTGGTTTAGGGCTTCTATCCCTCTAACTATTTTCTTAGCATCAGACATTAGCATTTTCTTAGCATGTAAACAAAACAATTACAGCAATCAACGCAAAGAAAGGTAGTGTGCATTTCAATAAACTTCAAGGCGACTATGGCTTAGGATATGCCTACGGCAATGTTAAGACGCATAAACCAGGTAACCCACTACGCCCTATAATCAGCCAAATACCAACCCCAACTTATCACCTGGCAAAGAAACTCAATGAACTCCTAACTCCATACACTCCAAGTAAGTTTAGTCTACAATCATCAGCAGATTTCCTAGAATTGATCAAATCTACCCAGCCCGATGGAATCATCGCTTCCCTGGACGTTGAATCCCTTTTTACCAACGTCCCAGTCGACACAACCATAGGAATGATACTGGACAGAGTATACAGAGACGAGAGCACCCCCAAATTAGACATACCTGAGCCACACTTGAAAAGTCTTCTCGAAGCATGTACAAAGGAAGCCCCTTTCATCAGTCCACAAGGAGACATGTATTTACAAATAGATGGAGTAGCAATGGGCTCCCCCTTAGGAGTTTTATTTGCTAATTTTTATATGGGAACCATCGAAGATAGGGTCTTCAGTAGCAGACAAAAACCAACTGTATACTGCCGTTATGTAGATGACACATTCGTAATAGTAAAAGACTCAGATGAACTAATTGACCTAAAAAGACACCTAGAGAGAGAGTCAGTACTCCGATTTACACATGAAAATAGTGAAAATAACAGTCTGCCATTCTTGGATGTACTAATAACAAAAACAGGAACCTCTTTAAGCACCAACGTATATACCAAGCCCACCAACATAGGATTATGCCTGAACGGTAGAAGTGAGTGCCCCCAAAGATACAAAGCCAGTGTTCTCAATGCTTATATTCGTCGAGCACTTACCCACTGCTCTGAATGGAGCAACGTGAGTAGAGAGTTTGAAAGAGTAACTCAGGTATTGGTGAACAACGGATATAGCAACGCGGAAATAAACGCTGCTATAAGAAGACACTTGGACCGTTGGTATAATTCAGAACCTAGAACAGAAACCACAACACCCCCAATAAAATTATATTACAAATCAACCATGCACAGTGAACATATAAAAGAGGAAAGAATAATGAAAGAAATAATCTGTAAAGGAGTAAAAAGCACTACTCCTAACCAAAACATAAACCTGATAATATTCTACAAAACCAAGAAGACTTCCGAACTCCTTATCAAAAACAGCCCGAAGCCGACGGAGAACCCTCTACAGCAGTCAAGCGTTGTATACATGTACACTTGCCCCCACGAAGGATGTAACCTTCAATGTAAGTACATAGGTATGACGTCGACCAAGCTGACGAGGCGTTTGACATGCCATCTTCAATCTGGTGCCCCTAGGAATCACATGAGACAAGCCCATGACATTACTCTAACAAGAGAAATGTTGAACAAGAATACTTGCATAATAGACAAAACCCAAGATTCAAGAAGATTACAAATTCTTGAGGCAATTCACATAAGAATAGAGCGACCTACCATGAACACCCAAATCACGGAACTATAAACTCTACCCACCATGAGAGTAAGGACAAGACAAGAACATATCGATGCCAACACAGAAGACAATGTCCAACATAACAGGCCAATTACACTGGATTAATCTTTGTGTTTAGATAGGAGATGCCTCGTATGGGCCAATAAGCCTTCTGCAGCCCCTATGTTTATCCCTTATGTATCCCCCCATGTTTTTCACCTTCATTGTATTATCACCTGACCTAATGAGGGTATAAAATCAACTAGTATTGTAAGATCTGTTCACTTGAGAATGAACCATGGAGGTTCGAAACGTCGTGCAAATTATACAAATAAGTGTAATACACTCTATAGTAAATCACTTCTTTTCTTCACCTTAAAAGTACGAAAATGAGTTTTGGAGAACTCCTATTCCAATTAAGCCCTGATGCTAAGAAAATAGTTAGAGGGATAGAAGCCCTAAACCAGAAAATATATATATATATATATATATATATATATATATATATATATATATATATATTATGCAAACAAGCCTGAATGGTCCCCAGGACTATATACAACTGAAAACTCACACCCCAGAAGTGACTCGAACCCATACTGCCAGGAGCAACGCAACTGGTATGTACAGGGACGCCTTAATCCGCTTGACCATCACGACCGGACATAAGGAAGTGATAGCCGAAGCTATTTGAACCACTTCCCCGCCGGCACTCGGATGGTAATCTTGGGCATAGCATTTTATCAAATCACCTCATTCATTGGGGCACACGTGAGGAACACAAATGCAAACAAGCCTGAATGGTCCCCAGGACTATATACAACTGAAAACTCACACCCCAGAAGTGACTCGAACCCATACTGCCAGGAGCAACGCAACTGGTATGTACAGGGACGCCTTAATCCGCTTGACCATCACGACCGGACATAAGGAAGTGATAGCCGAAGCTATTTGAACCACTTCCCCGCCGGCACTCGGATGGTAATCTTGGGCATAGCATTTTATCAAATCACCTCATTCATTGGGGCACACGTGAGGAACACAAATGCAAACAAGCCTGAATGGTCCCCAGGACTATATACAACTGAAAACTCACACCCCAGAAGTGACTCGAACCCATACTGCCAGGAGCAACGCAACTGGTATGTACAGGGACGCCTTAATCCGCTTGACCATCACGACCGGACATAAGGAAGTGATAGCCGAAGCTATTTGAACCACTTCCCCGCCGGCACTCGGATGGTAATCTTGGGCATAGCATTTTATCAAATCACCTCATTCATTGGGGCACACGTGAGGAACACAAATGCAAACAAGCCTGAATGGTCCCCAGGACTATATACAACTGAAAACTCACACCCCAGAAGTGACTCGAACCCATACTGCCAGGAGCAACGCAACTGGTATGTACAGGGACGCCTTAATCCGCTTGACCATCACGACCGGACATAAGGAAGTGATAGCCGAAGCTATTTGAACCACTTCCCCGCCGGCACTCGGATGGTAATCTTGGGCATAGCATTTTATCAAATCACCTCATTCATTGGGGCACACGTGAGGAACACAAATGCAAACAAGCCTGAATGGTCCCCAGGACTATATACAACTGAAAACTCACACCCCAGAAGTGACTCGAACCCATACTGCCAGGAGCAACGCAACTGGTATGTACAGGGACGCCTTAATCCGCTTGACCATCACGACCGGACATAAGGAAGTGATAGCCGAAGCTATTTGAACCACTTCCCCGCCGGCACTCGGATGGTAATCTTGGGCATAGCATTTTATCAAATCACCTCATTCATTGGGGCACACGTGAGGAACACAAATGCAAACAAGCCTGAATGGTCCCCAGGACTATATACAACTGAAAACTCACACCCCAGAAGTGACTCGAACCCATACTGCCAGGAGCAACGCAACTGGTATGTACAGGGACGCCTTAATCCGCTTGACCATCACGACCGGACATAAGGAAGTGATAGCCGAAGCTATTTGAACCACTTCCCCGCCGGCACTCGGATGGTAATCTTGGGCATAGCATTTTATCAAATCACCTCATTCATTGGGGCACACGTGAGGAACACAAATGCAAACAAGCCTGAATGGTCCCCAGGACTATATACAACTGAAAACTCACACCCCAGAAGTGACTCGAACCCATACTGCCAGGAGCAACGCAACTGGTATGTACAGGGACGCCTTAATCCGCTTGACCATCACGACCGGACATAAGGAAGTGATAGCCGAAGCTATTTGAACCACTTCCCCGCCGGCACTCGGATGGTAATCTTGGGCATAGCATTTTATCAAATCACCTCATTCATTGGGGCACACGTGAGGAACACAAATGCAAACAAGCCTGAATGGTCCCCAGGACTATATACAACTGAAAACTCACACCCCAGAAGTGACTCGAACCCATACTGCCAGGAGCAACGCAACTGGTATGTACAGGGACGCCTTAATCCGCTTGACCATCACGACCGGACATAAGGAAGTGATAGCCGAGGCTATATGAACCACTTCCCCGCCGGCACTCGGATGGTAATCTTGGGCATAGCATTTTATCAAATCACCTCATTCATTGGGGCACACGTGAGGAACACACATTTGTGTTCCTCACGTGTGCCCCAAAGAATGAGGTGATTTGATAAAATGCTATGCCCAAGATTACCATCCGAGTGCCGGCGGGGAAGTGGTTCATATAGCCTCGGCTATCACTTCCTTATGTCCGGTCGTGATGGTCAAGCGGATTAAGGCGTCCCTGTACATACCAGTTGTGGGAGTATGGGTTCGAGTCACTTCTGGGGTGTGAGTTTTCAGTTGTATATAGTCCTGGGGACCATTCAGGCTTGTTTGCATATATATATATTTATATATATATATATATATATATATATATATATATATATATATATATATATATATATATATATATATATATATATATATATATATATATATATATATATATATATATATATATATATATATATATATGTCGTACCTAGTAGCCAGAACGCACTTTTCAGCCTACTATGCAAGCCCCAATTTGCCTAATAAGCCAAGTTTTCATGAATTAATAGTGTTTTGACTACCTAACCTAACCTAACCTAACTTTTTCGGCTACCTAACCTAACCTAACCTATAAAGATAGGTTAGGTTAGGTTAGGTAGGGTTGGTTAGGTTCGGTCATATATCTACGTTAATTTTAACTCCAATAAAAAAAAATTGTCCTCATACATAATGAAATGGGTAGCTTTATCATTTCATAAGAAAAAAATTAGAGAAAAAATATTAATTCAGGAAAACTTGGCTTATTAGGCAAATTGGGCCTTGCAAAGTAGGCTGAGAAGTGAGTTCTGGCTACTAGGTACGACATATATTTATATATATATATATATATATATATATATATATATATATATATATATATATATATATATATATATATATATATATATATATATATATATATATATATATGTCGTACCTAGTACCCAGAACGCACTTCTCAGCCTACTATGCAAGGCCCGATTTGCCTAATAAGCCAAGTTTTCATGAATTAATTATTTTTCGACTACCTAACCTACCTAACCCAACCTAACCTAACTTTTTTGGCTACCTAACCTAACCTAACCTATAAAGATAGGTTAGGTTAGGTTAGGTAAGGTTGGTTAGGTTCGGTCATATATCTACGTTAATTTTAACTCCAATAAAAAAAAAACTGACCTCATACATAATGAAATGGGTAGCTTTATCATTTCATAAGAAAATAATTTGAGAAAATATATTAATTCAAGAAAACTTGGCTAATTAGGCAAATCGGGCCTTGCATAGTAGGCTGAGAAGTGCGTTCTGGCTATTTGGATCGTTACGAAAAGCTTGGAGACGAAACATTGTGAGAAATAGCAAATAAAGGTACAACGAATACTTGTGATATGGTAAGTGTCAGTAACAGGATAACGTGGCAACTGGTAACTATCCTGTGGAATATAATATTTAACAATTAATGTTAATTTTAGAATGGTAAATGATTAGTCAATCAAAAGCGCAGGAAATCTTGTAACCGGTACTCAATGTAAGAGAATAAGAGCAAGAAAATCCCACTAAATAAATAAAACCGATAGTTTCTAAAACAAATGAAACATTTAATTGTTCCAAAAGTGAATAAGGTAGTCCAAGAATGTAGGCATACCTTGCCGAGTCTCTATAGGACAGAAGCAAGGGTTTTCCCACTAAATGAAATATGATACTTACAGAACCAGCGAACTTTGTGCTCTGAAAAAAGAAAGCTAATTCCCTTCCTAATTAAATATCATCATCTCTGACCGACGTGTAGGGGTGCTTCTCTGGCTGGTGTTCGTGCGGACGAGACCTACTCTGTGGCTGCACCCCCTCATCTCCTCCCTTCTCCTCTTACTTATTTCCCTTACTTTAAGTTCCTGTACCCTAAAGTTAAGTATTGTATGATTTCTAAATGTACCTACTCTGGTAGTAATATCGGTGAGACCTGGGGATAGTATTTGCCAGTGTTTTGGGTACCCCTAAGTGTTGTGTTTTGTATTAGGGTCCCACGTGGTTTCACTACCCTAAGCTGCATTCAGCTTCAGTGCTTATCCAGTAGTACTTTACCCTAGCTTGTTATTAGTGTAAACCTTGTATCCTGCCTACGTGGACCAAGGCTTTTAACGTAAGATAGTGTGGTAAAGTTATTATTATTATTGTTATTGGTGTGAGTGTATATGGGGGGTTGTTAAGGGGTTAATAAATAAGTACATGAATTACAGAGTATTCCTTCTTCCAGTGTGGGAGCGCATTGATCAACCCTTAGACTAACATATATGGTCGTGTAGCAAGTTATTACTACTGTGGATAGTTTATTTTGGGGGCCGGGCCTTTTAGCTCTCCCATATTTGATACTCTGTCTTCTAACTACCCTTACCCCTTAATAATACCAAGTCCCCCGTAGAAGCCCCACACATATTTTTATAACAAGTGGGATAGTAATTATGTCCGGTCGTGATGGTCAAGTGGATTAAGGCGTCTTGTACATACCAGTTGCGTTGCTTCTGGGAGTATGGGTTCGAGTCACTTCTGGGGTGTGAGTTTTCAGTTGCATATTGTCCTGGGGACCATTCAGGCTTGTTTGCATTTGTGTTCCTCACGTGTGCCCCAAAGAATGAGGTGATTTGGTAAAATGCTATGCCCAAGATTACTATCCGAGTGCCGGCGGTGGGGTGGTTCAAATAGCTTAGGCTATCACCTCATTATGTCCGGTCGTGATGGTCAAGTGGATTAAGGCGTCTTGTACATACCAGTTGCGTTGCTTCTGGGAGTATGTGGTTCGAGTCACTTCTGGGGTGTGAGTTTTCAGTTGCATATTGTCCTGGGGACCATTCAGGCTTGTTCGCATTTGTGTTCCTCACGTGTGCCCCAAAGAACGAGGTGATTTGGTAAAATGTTATGCCCAAGATTACTATCCGAGTGCCGGCGGTGGGGTGGTTCAAATAGCTTAGGCTATCACCTCATTATGTCCGGTCGTGATGGTCAAGTGGATTAAGGAATCTTGTACAAACCAGTTGCGTTGCCTTCTGGGAGTATGGGTTCGAGTCACTTCTGGGGTGTGAGTTTTCAGTTTTATATATATATATATATATATATATATATATATATATATATATATATATATATATATATATATATATATATATATATATATATATATATATAACGCATATGTCAACCGTGCTCTAAGCCACAGCTCAGAATGGAAGCAAGTCGTCGAAGAACTCTGTAGGGTAAGGCAGGTCCTAGTCAACAATGGCTTCTCCAATGGTTTCGTCGAAGACATCATAAGAAGGAAAGTGAAACGCCATGCAACCTCTGAAGAGACAACTAACACAACACCTATACCCCCTATTAGACTATTTTACAGGAACTTCTTTTCCACAGCTCATAAATCAGAGGAAAGGGTCCTGAAAGATATTGTTAATAGAAACGTTATCCCTACAGACAAAAATCAGAGGATACAACTGACGATTTACTATAAAACCAGAAAAACGGCCAGCCTACTCATGAGAAACTCTCCAGACACAAAGCAGAATGCTTTAAAAGAGACCAACGTCGTCTATGCCTTCAAATGCCCACTTGGGGACTGTAAGCTCCAAAAAACCCAGTATATAGGCAAGACAACAACATCTCTTTCTAGGCGCTTAACGATGCATAAACAACAGGGCTCCATTAAGGAACATATAATCTCTTCCCACAACTAAACCATCGCCAGAGAAATCCTAGTAAACAACACAGAAATCATCGATAGATACAGTGATAGCAGGCGGCTTGACGTTTGCGAGGCACTACACATTAAGAAGTCAACACCAGCAATCAACAGCCAATTAATGCACAACTCTATTCTACCCACCTCAAGACTCCGCTCCAATATAGAAGCATCAAGAAATATGGACCAATAGGCTTACTACAATCACTTCCATTTCAATACCCATTGTTTCGTGTTCTGTCTTGTGTTGATGAAATTAATACCCTATTAATGCCACCTCTTGTTCTGTCTTGTGTTGATGAAATTAATACCCTATTAATGGCACCTCACCCCATCCACCTCACTCAAATGTAGATATAAACAAAATCGGAGATGTGTAAGTTCTATTCAGTTGTGTATTTGTAAACTAAAGTCTTTGAAAATGTAATAA
Source organism: Procambarus clarkii (assembly GCF_040958095.1). Lineage (NCBI taxonomy): Eukaryota > Metazoa > Arthropoda > Malacostraca > Decapoda > Cambaridae > Procambarus > Procambarus clarkii. The sequence goes on from NC_091229.1 coordinate 4,215,081, forward strand.
GTTTTACGAAACGCGCTCGTGTCGCGTCAGACTAGAAATAAAAATGAATTTTGGAGAATTGATTTTTGAATTACCTTCAACAGTGAAAAGAAATGTACGAAAGATTGAGAAAATTCGTGTTAGAATTATTAATCTTACTTTTTCGGTCATATTTAATAATATATGTCTACAGGAAAGACTGCTACCAAAATATACTAATATTAAAGCGCACGACCCAGCAGCAAGGAATCAAGCCTTCACTATAAAATATCGCCAGGATCTGATTCGTGATCAGATATACAAGGCAGAGAATGAAATCAAAGACAACAAAACGCAACTACTTCATGCTACAAACGAGTGGAGAAATAGCAACATCGACGAAAGTATCCGTACCCGCATTGAACAACACCTCGACATCCTCACAGACCGACATCACCTCAGCACTGAAACAAGGATTATCAAGAAACTAACAACATTATATGGAGGACCTATGGCAATTCCACGATCAAGAGATGGCTTCCTGAACCTTGCAGGAATTAACCTCACTGAAGACTAAGTCACTCTCCTAAATCTGGGCATAAACTGTCACGTTATGTCCAGACCGAGTGAGATGGCCCGGAAAGTAGAGTTGGAAATTCTGTTGGACGACATATTCGACCTCGAGACACAAAAGAAGGTCACTACCAAAGATACCTTACAAGCAAAACTTATTGCAGAAGGAGGAAAGAATCGAGGCAATTACAGAAGCATCATACTGTCCCCCAAGCTCAAAGCGGCAGCTAAAAGCCTTCGTGAGAACAAAGAGATAGTTGTCAGGAGAGGTGACAAGTCGTCAATATATATCATTTTTAAAAAAGACGAATATCTGGCGAAAATGAACCTCATACTCTCTGACCAAACTAAGTACCAAAGGGTAACGAAGGACACTACAGCCGAATTAAAAGCAAAGGTCAACAAACTGATCGAAACTTTGAACGCCAAGAAATCCGGACTCCACCTGCCAAAGATCATTGGGGAATATAAACCTGGATATGCGTATGGAAATGTCAAGACACACAAGCCTGGAAACCCACTTCGGCCAATCATTAGCCAGATACCCACACCCACGTACAGACTGGCGAAGCTACTCAACGGCCTGCTGACTCCTTATGTTCCTTGCACCTTCAGCCTGAAGTCTCCAAAGGAATTTGGTGACTTACTGCGGGGCACACGGGCCACAGGGATAAGAGCCTCGTTGGACGTAGAATCGCTGTTTACCAACGTACCTGTGGACGAGACAATCGGGATGATAGCCGACAGAGTGTATCGTGATCCAGCCTGTACTCCTCTTGACATACCCGAAAATATTCTAAGGAAACTACTCCAAGCTTGTACTAAAGAGGCACCCTTCTTGAGCCCGGATGGGCACATGTATAAGCAAGTAGATGGGGTCGCCATGGGTTCTCCCCTAGGTGTCCTGTTTGCAAACTTCTACATGGGTACCATCGAGCAAAAAGTCTTAGTCGACATAAACTTGAAACCAGCCATATACTGCAGGTATGTTGACGACATTTTTACACAGGTACCTGATGTCAGACATCTGCAGGAGCTGAAGGAGGCATTTGAGCAGAGTTCCGTGCTGCGTTTCACTAACGAGATGGAAAAGGATGGAAAGCTGCCCTTTCTAGATGTAACAGTCATGAAAAAGAGCGGAGGTTTCCACACTGCAGTCTACACTAAGGAAACGAACATAGGAATGTGCCTAAATGCCAACAGCGACTGCCCAGACAGGTACAAGAGGAGTGTTGTTAACGCATATGTCGACCGTGCTCTAAGCCACAGCTCAGAATGGAAGCAAGTCAACGAAGAACTCTGTAGGGTAAGGCAGGTCCTAGTCAACAACGGCTTCTCCAATGGTTTCGTCGAAGACATCATAAGAAGGAAAGTGAAACGCCATGCAACCTCTGAAGAGACAACTAACACAACACCTATACCCCCTATTACACTATTTTACAGGAACTTCTTTTCCACAGCTCATAAAACAGAGGAAAGGGTCCTGAAAGATATTGTTAATAGAAACGTTATCCCTACAGACAAAAATCAGAGGATACAACTGACGATTTACTATAAAACCAGAAAAACGGCCAGCCTGCTCGTGAGAAACTCTCCAGACACAAAGCAGAATGCTTTAAAAGAGACCAACGTCGTCTATGCCTTCAAATGCCCACTTGGGGACTGTAAGCTCCAAAAAACCCAGTATATAGGCAAGACAACAACATCTCTTTCTAGGCGTTTAACGATGCATAAACAACAGGGCTCCATTAAGGAACATATAATCTCTTCCCACAACTAAACCATTGCCAGAGAAATCCTAGTAAACAACACAGAAATCATCGATAGATACAGCGATAGCAGGCGGCTTGACGTTTGCGAGGCACTACACATAAAGAAGTCAACACCAGCAATCAACAGCCAATTAATGCACAACTATATTCTACCCACCTCAAGACTCACCTCCAATACAGAAGCATCAAGAAATATGGACCAATAGGCTTACTACAATCACTTCCATTTCAATACCCATTGTTTCGTGTTCTGTCTTGTGTTGATGAAATTAATACCCTATTAATGCCACCTCTTGTTCTGTCTTGTGTTGATGAAATTAATACCCTATTAATGCCACCTCACCCCATCCACCTCACTCAAATGTAGTTATAAACAAAATCGGAGATGTGTAAGTTCTTTTCAGTTGTGTATTTGTAAACTAAAGTCTTTGAAAATGTAATAAGTTTTACGAAACGAGCTCGTGTCGCGTCAGACTAGAAATAAAAATGAATTTTGGAAAATTGATTTTTGAATTACCTCCAACAGTGAAAAGAAATGTACGAAAGATTGAGAAAATTCGTGTTAGAATTATTAATCTTACTTTTTCGGTCATATTTAATAATATATGTCTACAGGAAAGACTGCTACCAAAATATACTAATATTAAAGCGCACGACCCAGCAGCAAGGAATCAAGCCTTCACGATAAAATATCGCCAGGATCTGATTCGTGATCAGATATACAAGGCAGAGAATGAAATCAAAGACAACAAAACGCAACTACTTCATGCTACAAACGAGTGGAGAAAGAGCAACATCGACGAAAGTATCCGTACCCGCATTGAACAATCCCCTCGACATCCTTACAGACCGACATCACCTCAGCACTGAAACAACGATTATCAAGAAACTAACAACATTATATGGAGGACCTATGGCAATTCCACGACCAAGAGATGGCTTCCTGAACCTTGCAGGAATTAACCTCACTTAATACCAAGTCACTCTCCTAAATCTGGGCATAAACTGTCACGTTATGTCCAGACCGAGTGAGATGGCCCTGGAAAGTAGAGTTGGAAATTCTGTTGGACGACATATTCGACCTCGAGACACAAAAGAAGGTCACTACCAAAGATACCTTACAAGCAGAACTTATTGCAGAAGGAGGAAAGAATCGAGGCAATTACAGAAGCACCATACTGTCCCCCGAGCTCAAAGCGGCAGCTAAAAGCCTTCGTGAGAACAAAGAGATAGTTTTCAAGAGAGGTGATAAGTCGCCAATATATGTCCTTCTTAAAAAAGACGAATATCTGGCGAAAATGAACCTCATACTCTCTGACCAAACTAAGTTCCAAAGGGTAACGAAGGACACTACAGCCGAATTAAAAGCAAAGGTCAACAAACTGATCGAAACTGTGAACGCCAAGAAATCCGGACTCCACCTGCCAAAGATCATTGGGGAATATAAACCTGGATATGCGTATGGAAATGTCAAGACACACAAGGCTGGAAACCCACTTCGGCCAATCATTAGCCAGATACCCACACCCACGTACAGACTGGCGAAGCGACTCAACGGCCTGCTGACTCCTTATGTTCCTTGCGCCTTCAGCCTGAAGTCTCCAAAGGAATTTGTTGACTTACTGCGGGGCACACGGGCCACAGGGATAAGAGCCTCGTTGGACGTTGAATCGCTGTTTACCAACGTACCTGTGGACGAGACAATCGGGATGATAGCCGACAGAGTGTATCGTGATCCAGCCTGTACTCCTCTTGACATACCCGAAAATATTCTAAGGAAACTACTCCAAGCTTGTAATAAAGAGGCACCCTTCTTGAGCCCGGATGGGCACATGTATAAGCAAGTAGATGGGGTCGCCATGGGTTCTCCCCTAGGTGTCCTGTTTGCAAACTTCTACATGGGTATCATCGAGCAAAAAGTCTTAATCGACATGAACTTGAAACCAGCCATATACTGCAAACTATTCTCATGACTAAGCAATGTTGACGACATTTTTACACAGGTACCTGATGTCAGACATCTGCAGGAGCTGAAGGAGGCATTTGAGCAGAGTTCCGTGCTGCGTTTCACTTACGAGATGGAAAAGGATGGGAAGCTGCCCTTTCTAGATGTAACAGTCATGGAAAAGAGCGGAGGTTTCCACACTGCAGTCTACACTAAGGAAACGAACATAGGAATGTGCCTAAATGCCAACAGCGACTGCCCAGACAGGTACAAGAGGAGTGTTGTTAACGCATATGTCGACCGTGCTTTAAGCCACAGCTCAGAATGGAAGCAAGTCGACGAAGAACTCTGTAGGGTAAGGCAGGTCGTAGTCAACAACGGCTTCTCCAATGGTTTCGTCGAAGACATCATAAGAAGGAAAGTGAAACGCCATGCAACCTCTGAAGAGACAACTAACACAACACCTATACCCCCTATTAGACTATTTTACAGGAACTTCTTTTCCACAGCTCATAAAACAGAGGAAAGGGTCCTGAAAAATATTGTTAATAGAAACGTTATCCCTACAGACAAAAATCATTGGATACAACTGACGATTTACTATACAACCAGAAAAACGGGCAGCTTACTCATGAGAAACTCTCCAGACACAAAGCAGGAAGCTTTAAAAGAGACCAACGTCGTCTATGCTTTCAAATGCCCACTTGGGGACTGTAAGCTCCAAAAAACCCAGTATATAGGCAAGACAACAACATCTCTTTCTAGGCGTTTAACGATGCATAAACAACAGGGCTCCATTAAGGAACATATAATCTCTTCCCACAACTAAACCATCGCCAGAGAAATCGTAGTAAACAACACAGAAATCATCGATAGATACAGCGATAGCAGGCGGCTTGACGTTTGCGAGGCACTACACATTAAGAAATCAACACCAGCAATCAACAGCCAATTAATGCACAACTATATTCTACCCACCTCAAGACTCCGCTCCAATATAGAAGCATCAAGAAATATGGACCAATAGGCTTTCTACAATCACTTCCATTTCAATACCCATTGTTTCGTGTTCTGTCTTGTGTTGATGAAATTAATACCCTATTAATGCCACCTCTTGTTCTGTCTTGTGTTGGTGAAATTAATACCCTATTAATGCCACCTCACCCCATCCACCTCACTCAAATGTAGATATAAACAAAATCGGAGATGTGTAAGTTCTATTCAGTTGTGTATTTGTAAACTAAAGTCTTTGAAAATGTAATTAGTTTTACGAAACGCGCTCGTGTCGCGTCAGACTAGAAATAAAAATGATTTTTGGAGAATTGATTTTTGAATTACCTCCAACAGTGAAAAGAAATGTACGAAAGATTGAGAAAATTCGTGTTAGAATTATTAATCTTACTTTTTCGGTCATATTTAATAATATATGTCTACAAGAAAGACTGCTACCAAAATATACTAATATTAAAGCGCACGACCCAGCAGCAAGGAATCATGCTTTCACGATAATATATCGCCAGGATCTGATTCGTGATCAGATATACAAGGCAGAGAATGAAATCAAAGACAACAAAACGCAACTACTTCATGCTACAAACGAGTGGAGAAATAGCAACATCGACGAAAGTATCCGTACCCGCATTGAACAACACCTCGACATCCTCACAGACCGACATCACCTCAGCACTGAAACAAGGATTATCAAGAAACTAACAACATTATATGGAGGACCTATGGCAATTCCACGATCAAGAGATGGCTTCCTGAACCTTGCAGGAATTAACCTCACTGAGGACTAAGTCACTCTCCTAAATCTGGGCATAAACTGTCACGTTATGTCCAGACCGAGTGAGATGGCCCGGAAAGTAGAGTTGGAAATTCTGTTGGACGACATATTCGACCTCGAGACACAAAAGAAGGTCACTACCAAAGATACCTTACAAGCAAAACTTATTGCAGAAGGAGGAAAGAATCGAGGCAATTACAGAAGCATCATACTGTCCCCCAAGCTCAAAGCGGCAGCTAAAAGCCTTCGTGAGAACAAAGAGATAGTTGTCAGGAGAGGTGACAAGTCGTCAATATATATCATTTTTAAAAAAGACGAATATCTGGCGAAAATGAACCTCATACTCTCTGACCAAACTAAGTACCAAAGGGTAACGAAGGACACTACAGCCGAATTAAAAGCAAAGGTCAACAAACTGATCGAAACTTTGAACGCCAAGAAATCCGGACTCCACCTGCCAAAGATCATTGGGGAATATAAACCTGGATATGCGTATGGAAATGTCAAGACACACAAGCCTGGAAACCCACTTCGGCCAATCATTAGCCAGATACCCACACCCACGTACAGACTGGCGAAGCTACTCAACGGCCTGCTGACTCCTTATGTTCCTTGCACCTTCAGCCTGAAGTCTCCAAAGGAATTTGGTGACTTACTGCGGGGCACACGGGCCACAGGGATAAGAGCCTCGTTGGACGTAGAATCGCTGTTTACCAACGTACCTGTGGACGAGACAATCGGGATGATAGCCGACAGAGTGTATCGTGATCCAGCCTGTACTCCTCTTGACATACCCGAAAATATTCTAAGGAAACTACTCCAAGCTTGTACTAAAGAGGCACCCTTCTTGAGCCCGGATGGGCACATGTATAAGCAAGTAGATGGGGTCGCCATGGGTTCTCCCCTAGGTGTCCTGTTTGCAAACTTCTACATGGGTACCATCGAGCAAAAAGTCTTAGTCGACATAAACTTGAAACCAGCCATATACTGCAGGTATGTTGACGACATTTTTACACAGGTACCTGATGTCAGACATCTGCAGGAGCTGAAGGAGGCATTTGAGCAGAGTTCCGTGCTGCGTTTCACTAACGAGATGGAAAAGGATGGAAAGCTGCCCTTTCTAGATGTAACAGTCATGAAAAAGAGCGGAGGTTTCCACACTGCAGTCTACACTAAAGAAACGAACATAGGAATGTGCCTAAATGCCAACAGCGACTGCCCAGACAGGTACAAGAGGAGTGTTGTTAACGCATATGTCGACCGTGCTCTAAGCCACAGCTCAGAATGGAAGCAAGTCAACGAAGAACTCTGTAGGGTAAGGCAGGTCCTAGTCAACAACGGCTTCTCCAATGGTTTCGTCGAAGACATCATAAGAAGGAAAGTGAAACGCCATGCAACCTCTGAAGAGACAACTAACACAACACCTATACCCCCTATTACACTATTTTACAGGAACTTCTTTTCCACAGCTCATAAAACAGAGGAAAGGGTCCTGAAAGATATTGTTAATAGAAACGTTATCCCTACAGACAAAAATCAGAGGATACAACTGACGATTTACTATAAAACCAGAAAAACGGCCAGCCTGCTCGTGAGAAACTCTCCAGACACAAAGCAGAATGCTTTAAAAGAGACCAACGTCGTCTATGCCTTCAAATGCCCACTTGGGGACTGTAAGCTCCAAAAAACCCAGTATATAGGCAAGACAACAACATCTCTTTCTAGGCGTTTAACGATGCATAAACAACAGGGCTCCATTAAGGAACATATAATCTCTTCCCACAACTAAACCATTGCCAGAGAAATCCTAGTAAACAACACAGAAATCATCGATAGATACAGCGATAGCAGGCGGCTTGACGTTTGCGAGGCACTACACATAAAGAAGTCAACACCAGCAATCAACAGCCAATTAATGCACAACTATATTCTACCCACCTCAAGACTCACCTCCAATACAGAAGCATCAAGAAATATGGACCAATAGGCTTACTACAATCACTTCCATTTCAATACCCATTGTTTCGTGTTCTGTCTTGTGTTGATGAAATTAATACCCTATTAATGCCACCTCTTGTTCTGTCTTGTGTTGATGAAATTAATACCCTATTAATGCCACCTCACCCCATCCACCTCACTCAAATGTAGTTATAAACAAAATCGGAGATGTGTAAGTTCTTTTCAGTTGTGTATTTGTAAACTAAAGTCTTTGAAAATGTAATAAGTTTTACGAAACGAGCTCGTGTCGCGTCAGACTAGAAATAAAAATGAATTTTGGAAAATTGATTTTTGAATTACCTCCAACAGTGAAAAGAAATGTACGAAAGATTGAGAAAATTCGTGTTAGAATTATTAATCTTACTTTTTCGGTCATATTTAATAATATATGTCTACAGGAAAGACTGCTACCAAAATATACTAATATTAAAGCGCACGACCCAGCAGCAAGGAATCAAGCCTTCACGATAAAATATCGCCAGGATCTGATTCGTGATCAGATATACAAGGCAGAGAATGAAATCAAAGACAACAAAACGCAACTACTTCATGCTACAAACGAGTGGAGAAAGAGCAACATCGACGAAAGTATCCGTACCCGCATTGAACAATCCCCTCGACATCCTTACAGACCGACATCACCTCAGCACTGAAACAACGATTATCAAGAAACTAACAACATTATATGGAGGACCTATGGCAATTCCACGACCAAGAGATGGCTTCCTGAACCTTGCAGGAATTAACCTCACTTAATACCAAGTCACTCTCCTAAATCTGGGCATAAACTGTCACGTTATGTCCAGACCGAGTGAGATGGCCCTGGAAAGTAGAGTTGGAAATTCTGTTGGACGACATATTCGACCTCGAGACACAAAAGAAGGTCACTACCAAAGATACCTTACAAGCAGAACTTATTGCAGAAGGAGGAAAGAATCGAGGCAATTACAGAAGCACCATACTGTCCCCCGAGCTCAAAGCGGCAGCTAAAAGCCTTCGTGAGAACAAAGAGATAGTTTTCAAGAGAGGTGATAAGTCGCCAATATATGTCCTTCTTAAAAAAGACGAATATCTGGCGAAAATGAACCTCATACTCTCTGACCAAACTAAGTTCCAAAGGGTAACGAAGGACACTACAGCCGAATTAAAAGCAAAGGTCAACAAACTGATCGAAACTGTGAACGCCAAGAAATCCGGACTCCACCTGCCAAAGATCATTGGGGAATATAAACCTGGATATGCGTATGGAAATGTCAAGACACACAAGGCTGGAAACCCACTTCGGCCAATCATTAGCCAGATACCCACACCCACGTACAGACTGGCGAAGCGACTCAACGGCCTGCTGACTCCTTATGTTCCTTGCGCCTTCAGCCTGAAGTCTCCAAAGGAATTTGTTGACTTACTGCGGGGCACACGGGCCACAGGGATAAGAGCCTCGTTGGACGTTGAATCGCTGTTTACCAACGTACCTGTGGACGAGACAATCGGGATGATAGCCGACAGAGTGTATCGTGATCCAGCCTGTACTCCTCTTGACATACCCGAAAATATTCTAAGGAAACTACTCCAAGCTTGTAATAAAGAGGCACCCTTCTTGAGCCCGGATGGGCACATGTATAAGCAAGTAGATGGGGTCGCCATGGGTTCTCCCCTAGGTGTCCTGTTTGCAAACTTCTACATGGGTATCATCGAGCAAAAAGTCTTAATCGACATGAACTTGAAACCAGCCATATACTGCAAACTATTCTCATGACTAAGCAATGTTGACGACATTTTTACACAGGTACCTGATGTCAGACATCTGCAGGAGCTGAAGGAGGCATTTGAGCAGAGTTCCGTGCTGCGTTTCACTTACGAGATGGAAAAGGATGGGAAGCTGCCCTTTCTAGATGTAACAGTCATGGAAAAGAGCGGAGGTTTCCACACTGCAGTCTACACTAAGGAAACGAACATAGGAATGTGCCTAAATGCCAACAGCGACTGCCCAGACAGGTACAAGAGGAGTGTTGTTAACGCATATGTCGACCGTGCTTTAAGCCACAGCTCAGAATGGAAGCAAGTCGACGAAGAACTCTGTAGGGTAAGGCAGGTCGTAGTCAACAACGGCTTCTCCAATGGTTTCGTCGAAGACATCATAAGAAGGAAAGTGAAACGCCATGCAACCTCTGAAGAGACAACTAACACAACACCTATACCCCCTATTAGACTATTTTACAGGAACTTCTTTTCCACAGCTCATAAAACAGAGGAAAGGGTCCTGAAAAATATTGTTAATAGAAACGTTATCCCTACAGACAAAAATCATTGGATACAACTGACGATTTACTATACAACCAGAAAAACGGGCAGCTTACTCATGAGAAACTCTCCAGACACAAAGCAGGAAGCTTTAAAAGAGACCAACGTCGTCTATGCTTTCAAATGCCCACTTGGGGACTGTAAGCTCCAAAAAACCCAGTATATAGGCAAGACAACAACATCTCTTTCTAGGCGTTTAACGATGCATAAACAACAGGGCTCCATTAAGGAACATATAATCTCTTCCCACAACTAAACCATCGCCAGAGAAATCGTAGTAAACAACACAGAAATCATCGATAGATACAGCGATAGCAGGCGGCTTGACGTTTGCGAGGCACTACACATTAAGAAATCAACACCAGCAATCAACAGCCAATTAATGCACAACTATATTCTACCCACCTCAAGACTCCGCTCCAATATAGAAGCATCAAGAAATATGGACCAATAGGCTTTCTACAATCACTTCCATTTCAATACCCATTGTTTCGTGTTCTGTCTTGTGTTGATGAAATTAATACCCTATTAATGACACCTCTTGTTCTGTCTTGTGTTGGTGAAATTAATACCCTATTAATGCCACCTCACCCCATCCACCTCACTCAAATGTAGATATAAACAAAATCGGAGATGTGTAAGTTCTATTCAGTTGTGTATTTGTAAACTAAAGTCTTTGAAAATGTAATTAGTTTTACGAAACGCGCTCGTGTCGCGTCAGACTAGAAATAAAAATGATTTTTGGAGAATTGATTTTTGAATTACCTCCAACAGTGAAAAGAAATGTACGAAAGATTGAGAAAATTCGTGTTAGAATTATTAATCTTACTTTTTCGGTCATATTTAATAATATATGTCTACAGGAAAGACTGCTACCAAAATATACTAATATTAAAGCGCACGACCCAGCAGCAAGGAATCATGCTTTCACGATAATATATCGCCAGGATCTGATTCGTGATCAGATATACAAGGCAGAGAATGAAATCAAAGACAACAAAACGCAACTACTTCATGCTACAAACGAGTGGAGAAATAGCAACATCGACGAAAGTATCCGTACCCGCATTGAACAACACCTCGACATCCTCACAGACCGACATCACCTCAGCACTGAAACAAGGATTATCAAGAAACTAACAACATTATATGGAGGACCTATGGCAATTCCACGATCAAGAGATGGCTTCCTGAACCTTGCAGGAATTAACCTCACTGAGGACTAAGTCACTCTCCTAAATCTGGGCATAAACTGTCACGTTATGTCCAGACCGAGTGAGATGGCCCGGAAAGTAGAGTTGGAAATTCTGTAGGACGACATATTCGACCTCGAGACACAAAAGAAGGTCACTACCAAAGATACCTTACAAGCAAAACTTATTGCAGAAGGAGGAAAGAATCGAGGCAATTACAGAAGCATCATACTGTCCCCCAAGCTCAAAGCGGCAGCTAAAAGCCTTCGTGAGAACAAAGAGATAGTTGTCAGGAGAGGTGACAAGTCGTCAATATATATCATTTTTAAAAAAGACGAATATCTGGCGAAAATGAACCTCATACTCTCTGACCAAACTAAGTACCAAAGGGTAACGAAGGACACTACAGCCGAATTAAAGGCAAAGGTCAACAAACTGATCGAAACTTTGAACGCCAAGAAATCCGGACTCCACCTGCCAAAGATCATTGGGGAATATAAACCTGGATATGCGTATGGAAATGTCAAGACACACAAGCCTGGAAACCCACTTCGGCCAATCATTAGCCAGATACCCACACCCACGTACAGACTGGCGAAGCTACTCAACGGCCTGCTGACTCCTTATGTTCCTTGCACCTTCAGCCTGAAGTCTCCAAAGGAATTTGGTGACTTACTGCGGGGCACACGGGCCACAGGGATAAGAGCCTCGTTGGACGTAGAATCGCTGTTTACCAACGTACCTGTGGACGAGACAATCGGGATGATAGCCGACAGAGTGTATCGTGATCCAGCCTGTACTCCTCTTGACATACCCGAAAATATTCTAAGGAAACTACTCCAAGCTTGTACTAAAGAGGCACCCTTCTTGAGCCCGGATGGGCACATGAATAAGCAAGTAGATGGGGTCGCCATGGGTTCTCCCCTAGGTGTCCTGTTTGCAAACTTCTACATGGGTACCATCGAGCAAAAAGTCTTAGTCGACATAAACTTGAAACCAGCCATATACTGCAGGTATGTTGACGACATTTTTACACAGGTACCTGATGTCAGACATCTGCAGGAGCTGAAGGAGGCATTTGAGCAGAGTTCCGTGCTGCGTTTCACTAACGAGATGGAAAAGGATGGAAAGCTGCCCTTTCTAGATGTAACAGTCATGAAAAAGAGCGGAGGTTTCCACACTGCAGTCTACACTAAGGAAACGAACATAGGAATGTGCCTAAATGCCAACAGCGACTGCCCAGACAGGTACAAGAGGAGTGTTGTTAACGCATATGTCGACCGTGCTCTAAGCCACAGCTCAGAATGGAAGCAAGTCGACGAAGAACTCTGTAGGGTAAGGCAGGTCCTAGTCAACAACGGCTTCTCCAATGGTTTCGTCGAAGACATCATAAGAAGGAAAGTGAAACGCCATGCAACCTCTGAAGAGACAACTAACACAACACCTCTACCCCCTATTACACTATTTTACAGGAACTTCTTTTCCATAGCTCATAAAACAGAGGAAAGGGTCCTGAAAGATATTGTTAATAGAAACGTTATCCCTACAGACAAAAATCAGAGGATACAACTGACGATTTACTATAAAACCAGAAAAACGGCCAGCCTGCTCGTGAGAAACTCTCCAGACACAAAGCAGAATGCTTTAAAAGAGACCAACGTCGTCTATGCCTTCAAATGCCCACTTGGGGACTGTAAGCTCCAAAAAACCCAGTATATAGGCAAGACAACAACATCTCTTTCTAGGCGTTTAACGATGCATAAACAACAGGGCTCCATTAAGGAACATATAATCTCTTCCCACAACTAAACCATTGCCAGAGAAATCCTAGTAAACAACACAGAAATCATCGATAGATACAGCGATAGCAGGCGGCTTGACGTTTGCGAGGCACTACACATAAAGAAGTCAACACCAGCAATCAACAGCCAATTAATGCACAACTATATTCTACCCACCTCAAGACTCACCTCCAATACAGAAGCATCAAGAAATATGGACCAATAGGCTTACTACAATCACTTCCATTTCAATACCCATTGTTTCGTGTTCTGTCTTGTGTTGATGAAATTAATACCCTATTAATGCCACCTCTTGTTCTGTCTTGTGTTGATGAAATTAATACCCTATTAATGCCACCTCACCCCATCCACCTCACTCAAATGTAGTTATAAACAAAATCGGAGATGTGTAAGTTCTTTTCAGTTGTGTATTTGTAAACTAAAGTCTTTGAAAATGTAATAAGTTTTACGAAACGAGCTCGTGTCGCGTCAGACTAGAAATAAAAATGAATTTTGGAAAATTGATTTTTGAATTACCTCCAACAGTGAAAAGAAATGTACGAAAGATTGAGAAAATTCGTGTTAGAATTATTAATCTTACTTTTTCGGTCATATTTAATAATATATGTCTACAGGAAAGACTGCTACCAAAATATACTAATATTAAAGCGCACGACCCAGCAGCAAGGAATCAAGCCTTCACGATAAAATATCGCCAGGATCTGATTCGTGATCAGATATACAAGGCAGAGAATGAAATCAAAGACAACAAAACGCAACTACTTCATGCTACAAACGAGTGGAGAAAGAGCAACATCGACGAAAGTATCCGTACCCGCATTGAACAATCCCCTCGACATCCTTACAGACCGACATCACCTCAGCACTGAAACAACGATTATCAAGAAACTAACAACATTATATGGAGGACCTATGGCAATTCCACGACCAAGAGATGGCTTCCTGAACCTTGCAGGAATTAACCTCACTTAATACCAAGTCACTCTCCTAAATCTGGGCATAAACTGTCACGTTATGTCCAGACCGAGTGAGATGGCCCTGGAAAGTAGAGTTGGAAATTCTGTTGGACGACATATTCGACCTCGAGACACAAAAGAAGGTCACTACCAAAGATACCTTACAAGCAGAACTTATTGCAGAAGGAGGAAAGAATCGAGGCAATTACAGAAGCACCATACTGTCCCCCGAGCTCAAAGCGGCAGCTAAAAGCCTTCGTGAGAACAAAGAGATAGTTTTCAAGAGAGGTGATAAGTCGCCAATATATGTCCTTCTTAAAAAAGACGAATATCTGGCGAAAATGAACCTCATACTCTCTGACCAAACTAAGTTCCAAAGGGTAACGAAGGACACTACAGCCGAATTAAAAGCAAAGTTCAACAAACTGATCGAAACTGTGAACGCCAAGAAATCCGGACTCCACCTGCCAAAGATCATTGGGGAATATAAACCTGGATATGCGTATGGAAATGTCAAGACACACAAGGCTGGAAACCCACTTCGGCCAATCATTAGCCAGATACCCTCACCCACGTACAGACTGGCGAAGCGACTCAACGGCCTGCTGACTCCTTATGTTCCTTGCGCCTTCAGCCTGAAGTCTCCAAAGGAATTTGTTGACTTACTGCGGGGCACACGGGCCACAGGGATAAGAGCCTCGTTGGACGTTGAATCGCTGTTTACCAACGTACCTGTGGACGAGACAATCGGGATGATAGCCGACAGAGTGTATCGTGATCCAGCCTGTACTCCTCTTGACATACCCGAAAATATTCTAAGGAAACTACTCCAAGCTTGTAATAAAGAGGCACCCTTCTTGAGCCCGGATGGGCACATGTATAAGCAAGTAGATGTGGTCGCCATGGGTTCTCCCCTAGGTGTCCTGTTTGCAAACTTCTACATGGGTATCATCGAGCAAAAAGTCTTAATCGACATGAACTTGAAACCAGCCATATACTGCAAACTATTCTCATGACTAAGCAATGTTGACGACATTTTTACACAGGTACCTGATGTCAGACATCTGCAGGAGCTGAAGGAGGCATTTGAGCAGAGTTCCGTGCTGCGTTTCACTTACGAGATGGAAAAGGATGGGAAGCTGCCCTTTCTAGATGTAACAGTCATGGAAAAGAGCGGAGGTTTCCACACTGCAGTCTACACTAAGGAAACGAACATAGGAATGTGCCTAAATGCCAACAGCGACTGCCCAGACAGGTACAAGAGGAGTGTTGTTAACGCATATGTCGACCGTGCTTTAAGCCACAGCTCAGAATGGAAGCAAGTCGACGAAGAACTCTGTAGGGTAAGGCAGGTCGTAGTCAACAACAGCTTCTCCAATGGTTTCGTCGAAGACATCATAAGAAGGAAAGTGAAACGCCATGCAACCTCTGAAGAGACAACTAACACAACACCTATACCCCCTATTAGACTATTTTACAGGAACTTCTTTTCCACAGCTCATAAAACAGAGGAAAGGGTCCTGAAAAATATTGTTAATAGAAACGTTATCCCTACAGACAAAAATCATTGGATACAACTGACGATTTACTATACAACCAGAAAAACGGGCAGCTTACTCATGAGAAACTCTCCAGACACAAAGCAGGAAGCTTTAAAAGAGACCAACGTCGTCTATGCTTTCAAATGCCCACTTGGGGACTGTAAGCTCCAAAAAACCCAGTATATAGGCAAGACAACAACATCTCTTTCTAGGCGTTTAACGATGCATAAACAACAGGGCTCCATTAAGGAACATATAATCTCTTCCCACAACTAAACCATCGCCAGAGAAATCGTAGTAAACAACACAGAAATCATCGATAGATACAGCGATAGCAGGCGGCTTGACGTTTGCGAGGCACTACACATTAAGAAATCAACACCAGCAATCAACAGCCAATTAATGCACAACTATATTCTACCCACCTCAAGACTCCGCTCCAATATAGAAGCATCAAGAAATATGGACCAATAGGCTTTCTACAATCACTTCCATTTCAATACCCATTGTTTCGTGTTCTGTCTTGTGTTGATGAAATTAATACCCTATTAATGCCACCTCTTGTTCTGTCTTGTGTTGGTGAAATTAATACCCTATTAATGCCACCTCACCCCATCCACCTCACTCAAATGTAGATATAAACAAAATCGGAGATGTGTAAGTTCTATTCAGTTGTGTATTTGTAAACTAAAGTCTTTGAAAATGTAATTAGTTTTACGAAACGCGCTCGTGTCGCGTCAGACTAGAAATAAAAATGATTTTTGGAGAATTGATTTTTGAATTACCTCCAACAGTGAAAAGAAATGTACGAAAGATTGAGAAAATTCGTGTTAGAATTATTAATCTTACTTTTTCGGTCATATTTAATAATATATGTCTACAGGAAAGACTGCTACCAAAATATACTAATATTAAAGCGCACGACCCAGCAGCAAGGAATCATGCTTTCACGATAATATATCGCCAGGATCTGATTCGTGATCAGATATACAAGGCAGAGAATGAAATCAAAGACAACAAAACGCAACTACTTCATGCTACAAACGAGTGGAGAAATAGCAACATCGACGAAAGTATCCGTACCCGCATTGAACAACACCTCGACATCCTCACAGACCGACATCACCTCAGCACTGAAACAAGGATTATCAAGAAAATAACAACATTATATGGAGGACCTATGGCAATTCCACGACCAAGAGATGGCTTCCTGAACCTTGTAGGAATTAACCTCACTGAGGACCAAGTCACTCTCCTAAATCTGGGCATAAACTGTCACGTTATGTCCAGACCGAGTGAGATGGCCCGGAAAGTAGAGTTGGAAATTCTGTTGGACGACATATTCGACCTCGAGACACAAAAGAAGGTCACTACCAAAGATACCTTACAAGCAGAACTTATTGCAGAAGGAGGAAAGAATCGAGGCAATTACAGAAGCACCATACTTTCCCCCAAGCTCAAAGCGGCAGCTAAAAGCCTTCGTGAGAACAAAGAGATAGTTGTCAGGAGAGGTGACAAGTCGCCAATATATGTCATTCTTAAAAAAGACGAATATCTGGTGAAAATGAACCTCATACTCTCTGACCAAACTAAGTTCCAAAGGGTAACGAAGGACACTACAGCCGAATTAAAAGCAAAGGTCAACAAAATGATCAAACTGTGAACGCCAAGAAATCCGGACTCCACCTGCCAAAGATCATTGGGGAATATAAACCTGGATATGCGTATGGAAATGTCAAGACACACAAGCCTGGAAACCCACTTCGGCCAATCATTAGCCAGATACCCACACACACGTACAGACTGGCGAAGCAACTCAACGGCCTGCTGACTCCTTATGTTCCTTGCGCCTTCAGCCTGAAGTCTCCAAAGGAATTTGTTGACTTACTGCGGGGCACACGGGCCACAGGGATAAGAGCCTCGTTGGACGTAGAATCGCTGTTTACCAACGTACCTGTGGACGAGACAATCGGGATGATAGCCGACAGAGTGTATCGTGATCCAGCCTGTACTCCTCTTGACATACCCAAAAATATTTTAAGGAAACTACTCCAAGCTTGTACTAAAGAGGCACCCTTCTTGAGCCCGGATGGGCACATGTATAAGCAAGTAGATGGGGTCGCCATGCCAACATTGTATACAGCACCTTGAAAACATTGTATACAACACCTTGAGAACATTTTTACAATTCCTTGAGAACCTTGTGTACAACTCCATGAGAACATTGTATACAGCACCTTAAGAACATTGTGTACAACACCTTGAGAACATTGTATGTTCTGATAATCTTAGCTGTTCTTTGAGATATTCTTTCTTGAAGAGATGGCAAATCCGTTTCAAGTCAGGTCCACATAGAGGCTTTCATGGCAGGTCTTATAGCACTGTTTGGAGCAGCTTTAAGGTCTTTCCACTGTTGATGTGATAGGCTTATGAGTGCAGGTGCTACATAGTCGATCACTGATCTGACTGCCTGTACATAGTATGTGCGAATGACTTGCAGGTTTGCTCCTCCAGAGAGGGAGGTTAGCGACCTGTGAATAGCCATCCAGGCCGCAGTTCTCGCTCTCAAGTAAGTGACCTCAGCATTACAATTTATGTGCGTGTCCAGGATTATTCTTAGATACTGAAAAGTGTCCACCTATTCAATTGGTTGACTCTGTACTTTGAGTTGCTTGTTGAGCGTCAATATTTTTATGGACATGGTTTTTGTCTTGGTCGGGTTGAATTTGATACCAAACTGCTTTGGCTTTTCACTGATGCCGTTGAAACATTTGGGTGCACACTCTCCACTCAAGTTTGTTGAGTGCCATTTTGTCAGCCGTCTTGGCTGCACAACTTTAGAGACAGATGGGCTTTGGATTAGCAGAATCTTTGAGTTTTATAATTGGCACTATGCATACCCTATTTTAAGCTGTAGGTCTAGTTTAAGATGTCCAGGATAAATTGCTTAGCCTTAGGTGTGCAGCGTCTCCCTCTGGGCCAAGGTTTTAATATAGGGTATTAAAAGTATCAATACAAGACAGAACACGAAAAAAGGGGGTATAAATTCCATATGTTTAGATTTAGGAAAGACCTTGATAAATACTGGTTCAGTAACAGAGTTGTTGATTTATGGAAGCAATTACCACATAAAGTGGTGGAGATGAGGTCCCTTGATTGTTTCAAACGTGGTTTGGACATATATGTAAGTGGGATTGGGTGGTTATAAATAGGAGCTGCCTCGTAAGGGCCAATAGGCCTACTGTAGTTACCTTTATTTTTATGTTCCTATGTTCTTAATCATTTTATAGTTTTTTGTTGTCTCCAGGGGATGTATATATGTTTTTTTCTTTGCCCAATTAAGCTCATCCAGTGTGAGCAGGGTATTAATGTCTGAGGCTTCTGCACATGCTGTCAGGATTCTGTGCCACTTTCTTACTCTGATCCTTTCTGCACTGCTAGTACATCTGGTTGGAGCTGATTACCGGTGGCTCTTTCTGAAAATTTGGTTGCCTGTACTTTGGCGTCATGTAGGATACTTAGGGTATGGGGCTTTAGGTGTTGTATTTCCTTGAAACCGCGTAAAGTGGTGGAGGTGAATTGTTTGATTGTTTCAAACAATAAAATCCCAAAATCCTGTGGATTTGCTGCCACATCTCTCCAAGAGAGGTGTGTTCATTCAGATGTGAACACCATTCCAGCCACTTTTGTTCTTTGGTCTCTTAATGCACATGTTCTTTAACCACACAGAGTAGGGTCCTTTTGAGGTCACTTAGCTGCTTTTTGTATAGCTTCCTTGAGCTGATGAGTCTAAGATTGAGTTCTTTGGCACTTGTTACAAATTAGTGCTTGCTCTGTAGGGTCAATGTTTAAGGTAAGGGAGTAACTAACTACTGTGGTTAGGTAAGGCCCGGGCCCCAGGAGAACCGGAGCAAAAGAAAAGTAACACCAAATATATGCTCTGTGTCTAGCATGATCACCTACCCCCAACTTACTATTGGTAAAGGGAACTCCTGGTTAATTTCTTAATATAATTCATTAACCCCTAATCCCCCCAAGTTTAATAAATACCTTACCACCTCGATCTTATGTTACCTCATTGAATCCATATAGACAAGAAACGAGAGTACATACAACAAAACTAGAGGTAAGGTCTACTTTCCTTTAGGGACAGTATTCAACACTTGATACCATTTTCACGCCACGCGTGTTCTAGAGGACACCCAAAAAAAAATAAGTACTTGAGGCCCAAACACTGGCCTAGAGAATATAGATCAAATACACTTTGAACAAGTAGTGGCATGTACAATAAGAGTAATTTACTTTAACTTGGTATAGTAAAGATTAAGAAGTGAGGAGAATGGAAAGATGTAAAAAGAGAGAGAGAGCCCACAGCACGATGTCCAAACCTCTTGGAGTTTGGTTAGAGCAGTCCCTCTTCAACACAATGTGGCCGCTGAATGAATCATTAACCTGATCATAGAGTAATATTACTTAGTGTTCAATACATGTATTTATTCGCCACAAATAAGTTTTAAGTGTAACTAACATCTTAGCTTTACAAAACACTAACATAATAATAACTCAAAGAATACCAACTCTGTGAGCATCAAGGTGCTCCTGCATTTGGCAGGGAAACAGAGACCGCTATTTTCCAAGCTGAGGTTCAAGTCCTCTTGAATCTTTAATTTTGTTAGATATTTTACTCCTTCATAAACCCAACCTATCTATTAATGTTCTATAATTTAACTAGAACAAATCCCACACACAATCTAAAACAATCAGGTCCTTTCTCTAAAATGCCGTAGTGAATGGTCCCTGATTCACGTGAAAATAGATGCTCTATGATCCTGGTTCCTTACAGAGTGCCAATCTTGGATTCAGGGCCGTAATACTCCATCCCGTCCCCCCGCCCCATGATTTGTTTTGTAAGAGTGTACAAGAAATCCATAAAAAAAATCTCTGAAAGAAAAACACACAAAAAAATGACAAGGAATGTTTAATGTTACATGAGAACCTAAGAATGATACTAAATACTCGGCAGTTGGTTCGTGGCTTACTGTCGCTTAGATGTACACTACTCAGGTAACCGGGATAGTGCATCAGCTACCACATTTAGCCGAACCGGTAAGTAGTTTACGGTAAGATTTAAGTCCTGCAGGTATAATGCCCACCCGAGTACTCTTTTTTTTCATTCATCTGACAGATGAGCACTATTGGGTTATGGTCTGTATACACTTCCACTATATTAGTAGGTATCCATCAGTCTCATGAGACTATGAAGTTGCATTCTGGTTGTCGGTCTGGAGTGGCCTCTCCAGGGTGCAATGCCAGGGTAGGTTCATACATGGGAGAAACTGTTACCCATGCAGCAGGTACCCCTCTCTCCACGGCGTCGAAAGTCGCTAATGGAAAGACAAATGCCAATACGACTGGATCCAGCGATGTTGCAGGAACTGTCAGAACGAGGTTGATGGGAACAACAAACTACCCTAGGGGCTCTGGTTCCAGCTCCAGAGTTTACGTAGTTGGTAAAAAGAAGGCACAGGGACTCCAAACCTGGAGACCGCCGTGGTCGGGGTGAAGAGCTTCCGAGTCCCGCACCTACGGGTTCCAGACCGAGATCGTCACAACCCCCTTTCACCTGAAGTGGGCTTCCTTTATGGCCCATCAGAAGGAAGAGTAATAATTATAAATTACATCAATTATTATTATTATTATAATATAATTATTATATTAGTCATGAGATATACCATAATTATTAAAATAATATCATTGTTATATTGGCCGTGATATATACCTCAAACTTTCGATTGGCTAATACTAGCGCCAACACTTCTTTTTCTACCAACGAATAGTTGTGTTGTGCCTTATCAAATTTAGCAGAGTAATAGTACCCCTGAATGGTCCACTTAATCATCCCCCTTTTGCAACATCACTGCACCAGCACCCCGAATCAGACGCATCGACATGGACTTTAAAGAACCAAAGCTCTAGTGGACTGTTTTTCGGTGGAATTGAATGGTTGACTGCACTTTGAATTGCTTTGACAAAATCTTATTCTGCCCTATTAATGTCTTCAGGAACAATATAGTTTCTATGCCACTATGAGATGAAGTTTCGAAAGCGGTCCTTTTTTGCTAGAGCGAAGTTCGAGGTTCTTGGTGGAGGAGGAGGTGGGTAGATCTAACTTTAGATCTATTTGGATCCCATGGTGGTCGCTTGTGAGTGTGGGGCTCAACTGGCCATTTTGCTGCATCTCTGAGGGAGGTTGAAATGAGAGTAAGGTATAGTCTACCTCCTTGAATGTGGGTGGGTTCCATTTTGAAATTATTTGAATTTCTGGTAGCTGGTATAGTAGCTGTGCTATGTGAGTGCCGGCCTCATTTATTGTGTTAAAGCCCAGTGCCAAACGATGATGGTCATTGAAATCACCACAAATTATTGCATTTGAGGTCTTGGCATGTCCAAATAACACTAATGTTACAAACCTTATCTCCTGTGGAGGTTAGTTTCAAGTATAAAATGTTGGTGCACACAGTAGAGAATTTTTTATAAGAAAATATCTACAGCTGATTTCCGGGAGGCCGCGAGTTACCAGTAATACTTCGCCAGCTAAGTAGTACCTTCTCAGCTGGAGATTGTCAGGAATAATGTGAACTGGAATAGCCTAACTATGTGAGGGAAAAATGGACTCAATCTGAAAGCATGCATGGGGAATATGATAAATAAAGTCAATAAAGGGTTTGATTGCAAATGTAAAGAATAGAGTATTAATTGGCGATGACGCAGTAGAGGTGGATGCCATCTTGACTGGAGGGGAAGGTGTATCGCTGCCGACCCGATCCTGCTATTTGAGGGGTTTTCTCCGGCCATACAGTCAGATAATCCCATCCTTGTATATAAACAGGGTTGCAAGATAGGGTAGAGTAGTTATGCAGATTTTGGAGAGGTTTTATAAGAGTCCAGGTTTCATAGAGGTGTAAATATATGTGTCACTGGGTTGACGGCTGTGTGTATGGTTCTGGGTTTGGGACGGTGAGCCTTAGGGTATCTAAAGCCCGCTAGGGACGTTTCCATATTACTAAACGACCATGCATTGTAAGGATATCACCTTATTGAATATGTTTGTGTGTCTTTTGCATATAAATTTGTGTATGTACTAGGCTGTTTTCCTTACTCTTTGATTTGCCCTAGGCTTAAGTACACTAATCTATTCCCCTAGACAACATTTAAAGGTCCACCACCACTAAATTATTAACAGGCCTCTGAGACCCAGCTATTACAAAAGTTTTTGACACACCACCCTTGACAACTAACAGTCCTATTCCAGCACGTGGAAACCTGTAAACATTAAACCCTTCAAGTTTGTCGTGTCTTAGCTCAATTGCTACTCCCATTATTTCTGTCCCCGGCCCACAATCATGTGGGCTGGGTATGGCATGAAGATCGGTTCACTTTTCACGCAGATGGCACATCCCTTGTACTGCCCGTTTACCCATGTAAGGAAGACGCCTCGATAGCCTGAGAATTTAGGTTCAAATCAGTCTCGAAGTACGCTCTCCTGTTGCAGAAGGATGTCAATGCTTTTGATTGCTGCTATGCATTGCAATTTTTCAATTTTGTGGGCAGCCCAGGTGCATTTAATTGCAGGATATTTCCCAGCAAACACAAATCATTGTTCCAACCTTCACTAGCGTTTCCATAGGGTTGTGTGAAATAAAAGTAGCAAGTATGGTTCAACAGGCACATTGAAATTGAAATACGATTATTGAGGTAAAATAAACACAAATGGATGAGATAGCTCAAACTATTCTCACCCCGTTCAGTACAACGTGTTCATACATATATCGACACACATCACAAACAATAAACATATTGCCAAATATTCTGCGGGATAAATATATACATTTCCTCCATTACACAAGTAGTATGGTATCAGATGTACATACAAATATTTTTATGACTTTGGTATACTGTATAGATAATTTGCAAGGGACATGCAGATAATTACAAAAAATATTAGTCGTGGTGCAAAATTCTTATATCTCTCCAGAATATCATCAACATTTCCGTTGTGACACACCCTGGCTATTTGTTCCGGAACAGTCCTTATCTCAATGTTTGTATATACATTAATCAACGAACAATCAAGAACATAATGGGCTAGTGTGTGAGACCTTAACATACCACATAGTTTACACTTCGTGTCAATATCATGAACACCTATCCCATATTCCCAGTAATATTTGTACCCAAGTCTGAACCGCATGTGCACAGAGTCACTCCAAGCATTTCTTCTATTATCATAAGTGAAATGGGTGTTTTGACTCACATACATGTAGTGTTGCACGTCGTTGACTTCTCTCATACATTATATCTCTCCTCTCCACTTCTGCCTGTGCCTGAATATTTCTGATTTTTCTTCTTATTTGTCTCATTGTGAATTTCGATGTCAACTTGTGGTTTTGATGTGGCACGTTTGGCCAAATCATCCGCCACTTCGTTGAGCACTATTCCAACATGAGATGGAATCCACATGAATTTCACACTATGACCTTTCAGCTGTATCTCAGTTATCCTTTTCTTACAATCCTCAGCTATGGACATGAAGACTGGATTTCGACTGTTTAAGGAATCAAGTGCTCCTCGGCTATCGACAAATACAAAAACATCTTTGTCGTCATGACGTACTTCCTCCGAACACACCAGAATGGCCTGCAGTTAAGCTTGTGTGGATTATATATAATTTCTAAGTTGGAGTTCAATTTTCCTGTCCACAGTTCCAAACTCAGTATATTCCTTTTATTAGGACATCACACCCTGCTTTGCCATCGTCCGCCACCGACCCGTCACTATAAAATGCATATGAGCAACCTTTATCTCAAGAATGGTAAAGGTATTCATTTATGTAATTTGGCAAATGTTGCCTTTTCTAACACTAGTTTTTCCTTTATATATTAAAACTTTTTTCATGTTTATATATTAAATTTATGTACATTACATATATAAATGGAGAATGTTGTTCTATAGCTGTATAAAACGTTTTTAAAACATTTAGTTACTCGAAGATTAGATTACAAATGTTTGTGACATAGCTAATATATTGACTTATTTAATACTCTTTGTTCCCCTGCATAATAAAAAATAATCATCTCTATATATTTTATTTATATGTCATTTTGTAACATACATTATTGTTAATTGTAAATGTTGTGTCATAGTTGTATGATAGGTGTGCTAAACGTTTACATTTTAGTCAACAAAACTCTATTTTTTTTTAATGATTTTGCTAAATTTTTTTTTATAAAACTATTTGCTAAATGATATATTAAATAATACTGTTTTCAAGTTTAAAATTATATTTATGTACTTTATGTAAATACACTAACGTAAATTGAAAATTTTGTGTCATATGTGTATGAAAACACATGCAACATTTAATCTAACCTTTTTATTGGAATAAATAAAAATAAGGAGCATCAAAATACCTCTTAATCAAATACATCTGTATAACACAGATTTTACATTAAATATCATTAAAACACAAATGGGTGAGTGCAACTAGGTAAGTACAACTACTTGAGTACATTTAGGGAATACATGTAGGTAAGTACAACCACATAAGGGCAACTAGAGGAGTACATGTAGGTGAGTACAACAAGGTGAGCATTGCTAGGAGAATAAGAGTAGGTGAGTACAACTACACAAGAACAATTAGGAGAGAAAAACTCTCAGAAAACTGTCAGAAAAACCGACCCCATTTACTAACATTTAATACAATAGGCAGGTAATATTGCTGCTGTATGTACTAACAAGTTAAATAAAATAAAATGAGGCTACAGTGGAAATTTCCTTGGTAGAAAACAAGGTTATCATTGTCATATGCCCCCATAAAATTCACCAGCTATATTAATAAGAAATCTTCTTAATACATCAGTTTTAAGAATGTAAACATTATAAAAACATTTCCCTTAAAATATAAGCGTAGTAGGGGGTAGGAGAAGGGGTAAGAGTGGGAGGGGCTAGAGAAGAAGGAAATGGAGGATAGGGGATAAGGAGGAAAGGGTAGAGTAGGAGTTGTAAGAGTAGTAGGGATAAGAGGAAAGGTAAGAGTGGGAGGGGAAACAGGAGAAGGGGGGGAAGAAGACGAAAGGATAAAGAAGATGGAGAGAGAGTGATGGTGTCACACTTTGCGCGGTAAAATGCTGCCTAGACCCGGTGGTGGCCAGCGGAGAACTGACCCTCTCCACTCTGCCTCAACACTGTTGCTCACACATTGTTTGTAATATTAATTCTAAAGCATAATCACAGATGAAGTAATTTAAACTTTATTATCTGATTCTTTATTTTTCTTGCTGTATTTACAGAAGACGAACATATACCCTATTAATCTACCAAGAAAATTCTGTATAATATTCCAGCGTCTTAACACATCATGGCAACTCTGTTGGCTTTGAGTTTTCTGGCCAGGACTCCAAGTTGTACCCTGTACACTCCCTACCATCCCCTGCCATAACAGCCACCAACACTTGCCCCTTCCCTCCAGGACCTCTTCCCCTCCCCTCCTCTTCCTCGACTTCTACTTCACCCTCCCTCTACCTCCTACTACTCCTCCTCCACGCCATTACCCTCCTCCACACCACTACTCCCCACAACTACACTCCCTTCTTCCCTCTCTCCCCACTAATACGTCTTCCCTCCTCCTCCTTCTCCTCCCACTACTACTTCCTCCTTCTTCCAATGCTACTTCCATTCCTTTTCCTTCCCCCATTATTTCTTCCTCCTCTCCCAACAAATATTACTTCCCTCTCCTGTTCCACCACCACTATCACTTCTACCATCTCCTCCAATCCTACTCCCCTTAGTACTCATTTCCCCTCCCCCTCTATATATCTCCGATTCTACCTCACCCTCCCCTTCACCACAACCACCACTACAACTACCGTGCCCTCTCATCCAACACCACGCCCACTACAACTTCCCTGCCCTTCCCCCCACCATCACTACAACTTCCACTCCTGTGACCTCCCATCCACCACCACCACGACTACAATTACCGGGCCCTCCCCTCCACCATCACAACCACTACAACTACTGGGCAAGAGTAGACCCTCCACCACCATCACCACTACAACTACCGTGCTCTCCCCTACACCACTACAACTACGTGCCATCAATGGAAACATGCAATAACTGTTCCCATACGGAAGCCCAATGACCCTGGTAATTACAGACCTATCAGTCTCATGTCATGCACTTGCAAGATGCTTGAAAGGATCATCCTAAACCGACTGTTACACAAAATAGGCAGGTTAGGGGAGGGGGTCAATGGATTTGTTAAAGGACGGAGCACAGCAAATTGTATAGTTAATTACTTGGCTAATGATTCGGCTAGGTACTCTGTATTTGTTGACATCAAAGGAGCCTTCGACAAAGCACAGGCGATTGCGATCCTGGACGAGCTTGCATGCATGGGTGTCAAGGGGAGACTCATGAAATGGGTTGAAGACTTCATCACAGGGAGGAAATCCAAGGTTTGCTTCAATGGAGCAGTCTCCAGAACAATGAATATGGAACTCGGGACCCCCCAAGGCGGAGTCTTAAGCCCTACACTATTCAATGTACTTATGAACGCCATTGCAAATATTGATTTTCCGGAAGGAACACAAAAAGTGGGATATGCAGATGATGTCCTACTACATGCTCCCACCTTGGGAAAAATTGAACAGTCCATTGAACTCCTTGGAAAGAAATGCATTGAGCTAGGTTTCACTCTCTCCATAAACAACACGAAGGCATACTCCCATCACAAGCGGAGAGCAAATGAGGAACTGCAAATTAATGGTGTAACACTTGAATGGGTTGACCACTTTCGGTACCTTGGCGTCACTGTCGGCTTTCACAAGGGGAAGAAAGAGGAGCTCAATCAACTCATCGGAACATGCAAACTTCGACTCAGGCCACTGAGAGCTGTGACCTGGAATGGACTTGGAGCTTCTATTGCCGTGCTTAAAATGATGTACACAGCCTATGTGCGCTCCGTCATAGACTATGCCGCCCAGTTCTGTGTACCTACTCCCAAAGCGATATGAAAAGGCTTGAAAGCATACAAAATGAAGCCATGACAATCATTCTTAGAGTTCCAAGAACTACCAAAACGTCTAATCTACGAGAGGAGTTGTCTCTTCCCAGTGTTAAATGCAGAATTAAAGAGCTGAGTGCAAAGCTTGCAATTAAGATAGCCAGAGATCCCCATTACAATGATATTGCTAAGAAAAAACTGAGTGCTGTGCTACTTTCAGGGGGAAACAGAAGCAAAAAATGGCATCACAGATCAGTCTGCTACCTCGAAGAGCTTCACCTGCTTGAGCAAGCACGTGAGCTCCTGCCTGTAGAGAGGCTTCCTCCCTGGGAGAATGACTCATGCAAGATTATCATCAATGAAATGGCAATGAAAAAAATCTAACAGGCTACCCAAAGAAATGAGGCACAAGTATCTCGAGGAAATTTATTAAGAAGCCGGAGATGAACTAGATAAAATCTACACTGGCGGGTCATCTAATCCTGTCACTGGAAGGGCTGGTGCAGCATACACGGTAATCAAGGATAATACTTTCCAACGCAGAAATGAAGAAAAAGCACGTATTGAGAACTATGCCTCTTCAACGCAAGCAGAGCTAACTGCCATTGTTATGGCGTTAAGGTTTCTTGAACGGAACACTAATGGTGCAGTGATTTGCAGCGATTTAAAAGCAGCACTGCAAAGCCTAAATAAAAATCGGGCAGAAAATCTTGCAATAGTCGCTGAAATTAAGAGAGCTGTGAAAGAACTTACCAATCAGGGAAGAGTCATCAAGTTTTTGTGGATCCCTTCCCATGTTGGAATATGTGGAAATGAACGAGCAGATGTGCTGGCTGCTGAAGTAGCTGAAGGAGACCATATTGAATACTTCATACCCAAGACTATATTACAAATTAGAGGTATTATCAGGCAACATCACCGTGACAAGGTAACTGAGGAAAGGAGGATAGAAGCACAAACCAGTGAATCTGTACGATGGTACAACATGGTTGCAGCTGGCAATCCCAATCATTATGGCCGAAGAGGAGGAGGACGAGGGAGAGAATCAGTAATAGCGAGAATCCGTCTTGAATACAAATATCCATGGAGATATGGAATGGAAACAACAGTTGATCAGCGAGGTTGCAGAATTTGTGGTGAGCGTGATGGACACCGCCTTGACCACTACCTACGTGAATGTGAACACCTGAGAGACATCAGAACTATGTGTAGAATAATACACCCTACATTGTTTGAGTTAGGAAAACACTATTTGTCAAATATTGATACTGTTCTTAAAAGATTTCCCCATTTTGCACCCACAAGATAACGTAAGCTTTTAAGGGTTGATAGATGTTAATCTTCTTGTTTGAGGGGCTGTTCACTTGAGACAGTTAAGCAAGTCCCAGCTGTGTCTGGGTACAAGTGACAGGATGAACAACCCAGCGGGTATTCTTCCTATTGGGGAGTGTTGTACATGCTGCTATGGCGGTATGTCCACTCACAAGATGAGTGGCGCTGCCCAATAAACTCGCCTCGCGGGGCAAAATTAAAAAATTTACGTGCCATCCTTTCCATGACCGCTACCACTACAACTACCAAGCCCTCCCCTCCATCATCACCACTACAACTACTGTCCCCTCCCCTCCACCACCACCACTACAACTACTTTCTCCTTCTCTCCAGCACCACAACTACTGTGCCCTCCCCTCCACCACCAACATTACTACAACTACTGTCCCTTTCCCTCTGTCTCCACCCCCAGTAAGATTGGAGAAAATTTAAATTTTATTATCATAAAACAAAAATAGCTCAAAAAGTTGCTTTTCCAAGGTTATTGAAATAAATGATGTATCAATAATTTTAATACAATAAATAAAGTAAAGGTTTCTAGCAACTTTCGTGCAGCTATGGAGCAACATTTAAAGTTTATACTTATGTACTTTACCGGAAAATACAGAAATTAAATAATTAACTTTTAAAACTGAATTTGTTCTAATATTTAAAGTAGCAAATTATTTTATAAAAATAAAATGTTAGCAAAATCGTAAAAGTTTATTCATTGCTCTTTTAATAAACACAAGAAAATGTTATAAGAATGTTTCACACATATGTCAAACAACATTTTCCATTTATATATATATATATATATATATATATATATATATATATATATATATATATATATATATATATATATATATATATATATATATATATATATATATATATATATATATATATATATATATATATATATATATATATATATATATATATATATATATATATATATATTGGTATATTTTGGTAGCAGTCTTTCCTGTAGACATATATTATTAAATATGACCGAAAAAGTAAGATTAATAATTCTAACACGAATTTTCTCGATCTTTCGTACGTTTCTTTTCACTGTTGGTGGTAATTCAAAAATCAATTCTCCAAAATTCATTTTTATTTCTAGTCTGACGCGACACTTGAGCGCGTTTCGTATAACTTATTACATTTTCAAAGACTTTAGCTTACACATACACAACTGAATAGAATTTACACATCTTCGATTTGTTTATATCTACATTTGAGTGAGGTGGATGGGGTGAGGTGGTATTAATAGGGTATTAAATTCCTAAACACAAGACAGAACACGAAACAATGGGTATTGAATGGAAGTGTGTTACGGCCCTCTCGGGTCGCAACTGAGTTTGTACTCTGATGTTATTAGAGGAAGTTGTATCCGGCCCCAAGCCAGTAGTGGCTTTCAAGGAATGAGATCCGTGATGCAAGTAACTAAAAGGGGAAGGGAAATAAAGTTAAGAACTTAAGATTATAATTGTTTCCATCACCAATAAATAATATAATAAAAGAATACACAGGGGGAGGGGTATTAACACTGTACACAATCGTCTTCTCCTGAAGACTCTGGATCCAAACTGTCGGTGCTTTTGTGGCCTGACAACGAATCCTTTGAGAAGCTCAGTCTACCCCGACCACAGGCCAGCCAAAACACAGTTCCACTGGGGGCACCGCCGTGGAGGCCGTCAACCACAAGTCCAGCAGGTCTGCTGGCAGGTTCCGGATCAGCAACGCTGGTCAGGCCACTCCACGAGCGATACTAGGGTAGCGCCCTAGTCAGGAGCCTCGTGTGATACCACAAATCACTCTCCTGTCCTTAATACCCCAGTGGTTAATCGTCTCCAGCAGTCGGTCCCGGGTACGACGATCCTTCACTGCCGTATCACAGGCAGGGTAACACCACAGTGTTCATCCGGGGCCGACTCACAGCTGCTGCAGCAAAGCACAAGGTATGGGGATGGCTGCCTTGGGTAGACTGACTCAACTTCCATCACAGCAGTCCCAGGTCGACTCTGTAAGCAGACACGTCATCAATAACAGGGACTCACTAAAGCACCTCACTTACAGGCTCAGATACAAACGCCCGACGTATCCACTCCATAGATGGCGTTGTTGTCTGAGCACCACCTCACCAGAGGTCAGCAGCGGCTGTGTTGTGAGCTGAACAGGACTGGAAGCCGGCCCTTGTGGCCAGTACACGTCGTCCTCACCAGGTGTCGTCGTCCATTTGGAGGGGATTTCGGGAGCTGACCCACAGATGGCGCGGTCGTCACTGCTCCGTGCTCGGACGCTGGATCCGGGTCCATAACAAAGTGATTTGTAGAAAGCCTATTGGTCCATATTTCTTGATGCTTCTATATTGCAGCGGAGTCTTGAGGTGGGTAGAATATAGTTGTGCATTAATTGGCTGTTCATTGCTGGTGTTGACTTCTTGATGTGTAGAGCCTCGCAGACGTCAAGCCGCCTGCTATCGCTGTATCTATTGATGATTTCTGTGTTATTTACTAGGATTTCTCTGGCGATGGTTTGGTTGTGGGAAGAGATTATATGTTCATTAATGGAGCCCTATTGCTTATGCATCGTTAAACGCCTAGAAAGAGATGTTGTTGTCTTGCCTATATACTGGGTTTTTTGGAGCTTATAGTCCCCAAGAGGGCATTTGAAGGCATTGACGACGTTGGTCTCTTTTAAAGTGTTCTGCTTTGTGTCTGGAGAGTTTCTCATGAGTAGGCTGGCCGTTTTTCTGGTTTTATAGTAAATCGTCAGTTGTATCCTCTGATTTTTGTCTGTAGGGATAACGTTTCTATTAACAATATCTTTCAGGACCCTTTCCTCCGTTTTATGAGCTGTGGAAAAGAAGTTCCTGTAAAATAGTCTAATAGGGGGTATAGGCGTTGTGTTAGTTATCTCTTCAGAGGTTGCATGGCGTTTCACTTTCCTTCTTATGATGTCTTCGACGAAACCATTGGAGAAGCCGTTGTTGACTAGGACCTGCCTTACCCTACAGAGTTCTTCATCGACTTGCTTCCATTCTGAGCTGTGGCTGAGAGCACGGTCGACATAAGCGATAACAACACTCCTCTTGTACCTGTCTGGGCAGTCGCTGTTGGCATTCAGGCACATTCCTATGTTCGTTTCCTTAGTGTAGACTGCAGTGTGGAAACCTCCGATCTTTTCCATGACTGTTACATCTAGAAAGGGCAGCTTCCCATCCTTCTCCCTCTCGTAAGTGAAACGCAGCACGGAACTCTGCTCAAATGCCTCCTTCAGCTCCTGCAGGTGTCTGACATCAGGTACCTGTGTAAAAATGTCGTCAGGTACCTGTGTAAAAAAAAATATATATATATATATATATATAATATTAAAGAATAATCCATAAATTTAATATGTAAACCTTAAATTAGTTTTATTGAATACATAAGGAGACCCAAAAGTGATTTAAGAGCGAATTTTAGCAAAATTAGTAAAATAAATCTTATCCGATCTATGAATGCTTAAATGACTTAAGAATGTTTCATACAACCATGAAATAAAATTCCCAATTTATTATTGAATTTTACTAACTATAAATCAATTTATTATTTAAACACATAAACAGAAGTTTTTAATTCATAAGGAAGAAAATCGTTTTAGAAAAAAACATATATTAGTAAAATTATATATATAATACTGGTTCTATCCGGCTCAGCAACGCATGTGCGTTGCTGAGCCACAGCAACCTTCCCTGTCCCCCAGTCCTCCCCACCATTCCCCCCCCCCCCTCACCCATCTCCTCGGCCTCCCAACCATTCCCTACTCCCCCGTCCTCCCAACCATACCCCACTCTCCTGTCTGCTCGTCCTCCCAACCATACCCCACTCTCCTGTCCTCTCGTCCTCCCAACCATACCCCACTCTCCTGTCCTCCCAACCATACCCCACTCTCCTGTCCTCTCGTCCTCCCAACCATACCCCACTCTCCTGTCCTCTCGTCCTCCCTACCATTCCTCCCCTCCTCCGTTCCTTTGTCCTCCCCACCATCCACCACTTCACCATTCCCTCGTACTCCTAACCATTCCCCACTACAACGTCCCCTCATCCCCAACTCCCATCAACCTCGTCCTCTGCACAATTCCCCACTTCCTTTTCCGATGCATTCCCAATGATCTGTTGTTCCCATCAGAAAATTGGGAACATCAGATGATCTTATGTTCCTATCACTGAAATATAGGAAAAACAATTAAAAAAAATGAAATGAAAAACAATGAAAAAATAAGAAAAATAAACTATACTCACGAAATGAATGGTATGGTAGACAACACATCTCAATTCCAACACAATGTCACACAAAATAATTAAATCAAAATGAAAATAAATAAAAATCTTTGAAAATTTAATTTATCAATGAAGTCCAAAATATTGAAATGGAATCGTTACGTATTAAGTGTAGTGTGAGTTGCTAATACATACAACAGATGATGCTGTTTTCCAAAAAAAGCACGTTTGTACCTTTCATAGGTGTAGCATCTATACTTATGCTCACAAAAGGAATAGTATGGTAAACAACACAGCTATATTCCAATGCAATGCCACACAAAATAATTAAATCAAAATGAAAATATTTTGAAATCTATGAAAATTAAATTTGTCAATGCAATCGGAAACATTGAAATGGAATCGTTACATATTTAGTAAAGTGTGTATTCCTCTTACGCACAACAGATTTTGTTGTTTATTAGAATTTTTTTTTTTACCTGTCACAGGTGAGGCATCTATTCTTATACTTACAAAAATGAGTGGTATGGTAAACAACACAGCTATATTCCAATGCAATGTCACCCAAAATAATTAAATCAAAATGAAAATAAATTAAAATCTATGAAAATTTAATTTATCAATGCAAATGGAAACATTGAAATAGAATCATAATATATTTATTATAGCGTGTGTGCTATTACTTGCGCTGTTATTTATTTTTTATTTTTTTACCAGTTACAGGTGTGGCATCTATTTAGTAGATATATAAAAACATGTGCATATTCGAATGGAATGTTGTGTCAAAATTTCAAAGCAATCGGTGAAAAACTTTCGGAGATTATAGCATGCGTTGCTCTTATGTCCAACAGATGGCGCTGTTTATCAAAAAAAGCATGTTTTTTTTATTGTCACAGGTGAGGCATGTTCATAGCAGGTAAATAAAAACACGTGCCTATTAGAATGCAAGTTTGTCAAAATTTCAAAGCAATTGGTAAAGATGTTTCGAAGATTTCCCTCACTTGAAAAACACATGAAATGTACAGTTTAAAAAAAAAAACATGTTTTTTTCCCATCACAGATGTGACATCTATATAGTATGTATATAAAAACACGCTCGGATGCAAATGAAATGTTGCGTGAAAATTTCAAAGCAATTGGTGAAGAACTTTCGGAGATTAGCGATTCTGAACAAATCGATCACTTACACTTTTATTTATATAGATTTTGATCTTTTTGGGATTAAACGTTGCTCAAATGCATGTTGCACCATTTTCAAGACTTGTCATTCCCACAACCCTGTTGGGTATCATCTCAAATGTGTATTGTTCAGACTTTGCTGTGTACCGGATATCCTTATTTTTTACCTTAATCATCTTACTAACGGTACCACCGTACCTTTTCCCTCAAGCTGTGTATGGTAAGATATCAAATGGTGGTGAGCAGTCTCCATGGTGTAGTGGTAAGACACTTGCCTGTCGTTCCGCGAGCGCTTTGTCCTGGGTTCGTATCCTGGCCGGGGAGGATTTACTGGGAGCAAATCCTTAATTGTAGCCTCTGTTTAACTCAACAGTAAAATGGGTACTTGGTTGTAAAAACAAATCTTCGTGGGGGTCGTATTCCAGGGACCATAGGATTAAGAATTTGCCTGAAATGCTAAGCGTTCTAGCGGCTGTACAAGAATGTAAGAACTCTTGTATATATCTCCAAACAAACAAAAATATCTGTATTGTTTTTCTTATTTGCCAAACTTCGTTAACACTCATTTAGAAATATGTGAAACTTTTGAGCATGATGACTAGAAGATTATTTGCAGTTCTCATCTTTTATTCTGGTCGCCAGCTGGGTAATCATCTCTGCGTCCCAGCAACGCTTTTATTTCAAATTTGGTACCGTTTTGCCACCCATGGTATCTTTTCTATTTAATACCAGAACTAGTGTGGTGTAATCTAATATAATTTATTCACAATGATCAATGCGATGGAGGAGACATATAAAAGTGATAATAAAAGTAAGTAAAGTTTACTGAAGAGAAAACTACAAAAACAAGAATGAAGTATACATATAATGATATTAGTATATTTTGGTAGCAGTCTTTCTTGTAAGCATATGTTGTTGAATATGACAGAAAAAAGTAAGATTAATAATTCTAACACGATTTTTTTCTATATTTCTTATGTTTTTCTTCACTGTCGATGGTAATGAAAATAACAATTCTCCAAAATTCGTTTTTTTATTAATTGTCTGATGCCTGAACGCGTTTCGTAATTCGCATTACATTTTCAAAGACTTAATTTACACACAAATTCATCGTACTTATACTCTATTGGGTGAGGTGATATGGTACAAAAGTTTTGGAAGTAGAATGGAAGATAACTTACTTCCATAAGAATGGAAGTAACTGCAGAAAGCCTATTGGCACATACTTGAGTAATTACAAGAATTACTGAATTACGTCATTTCATTTTTCATCTCATCAACAACTCCATAATTTCAATTAGAACTGTCAATGTCAGCATATTCCCACTTCTCCTTATTGTTATTCCAATAATCATCATTATCATTCCCATCCTCCTCCAACAAATGCTCCCACTACCCCCCCCCCCTCATATTCATCAAAAATCAACTACACGCCCTAGTCAACTAGGCCATGACATGGTCAAAATGACTGCCACTGCCCCATTAGTTGACAACCATCCCCTCCCCATCCTGACTCCCAGGAGGATGTCACTCCGGTTTGTGTCAAAGCAATATTTGACCATATGATACAAACTCATCCAATCGTCCTTCAAATATTGCAAAAGCAAACGGAACTTGAGAAAGCTCTCTGCCAGATTAAGACGACTCAGGAACAAATCCTCAACATCCCGCAACAGCAGAGTCCTTCAAGTGGAGGTCTTGCAAGCTAGGGGTAAGATGAAGCAACACGTGCTGCTGAGGTACGTCAGCAGACACACCAAGGATACCAGCACATCAGTGCACACAGCAACACCAGTGCACGCAGTAACACCAGTACACACAGTAACACCATTACACACAGTAACACCAGTGCACACAGTAACACCAGTACACACAGTAACACCAGTACACACAGTAACACCAGTACATATATTTACCACTATACACACAACAACACCAGTACACACAGTAACACCAAACACCATGGAATACACGATAATATATATGTGAACCTAATAATTACACGTTTAGCGCATCTGATGACAAACAACCTCAAAATGGATAATCACATCGAAGACCATCGCACTATACTACAATGGAACTGCAATGGAGTTTGCAATAGAATTAATGACATCATACAATACCCCTGTGAACACCAAACTGACGTCATAGTGCTACAGGAGACGCTGGTAGGCGATGACTTCTAACCAAGATTTAGCGGATATTGCAAGTTCTCCCTGCCCTCTGGGGAAAGAAAACGGGATCTCATCACTTTTGTTAACAACAACTTTCCCGCACAGATGATTGATGACCTCCACATGGGGGATGAGTATGAATCACTGGGGGTAACCCTTCACTTAAACAATAATGCCCAACATATAATCAACCTATATGTGCCACAGAGTAAACTTGACCTTGACACACTGCCTGAATTTATTAACGAAGAACCTACCCTACTGGTCGGTGACCTTAATGCCAGACACCCACACTTTGGTGCCAACTGTCATCAGCCCAATGTCAATGGACAGAAACTGTCACTCTTTGTCAGGGAAAGTGAAAACCTCAGGGTCCTGGGTGATGAACAGCCAACTCACCTTAGAGGAGAAAGATTAGACTATGCTCTCCCGCTGAATGAACAGGACACGGATGCCAGTACACACATTGTGCACAGTTTATGTAGTGACCACTGGGCACTGATTACCACCGTTGACATGAGCAAGAGAAGGAAAGAGTCAACTAGAAGAAAGAGGTTATCACTCGGACCAGATATGAGGCCGCACTTCATAAACAAGATGAGTGACTGGTTCACGGAATACCAAATCCCAGAAGACATTGATGCATTTGTTGATGACCTTAATCACCAAATTGAGAGCTGTCTCAGAGTTCCGCGCCATACGACTGGGCGAAGTAACCCTCAGAGGAAGAAAATGAAATGTTATGAGAACGATTACATAAGGATGCTTAACGCAAATGTAAGAGACATGAGTAGAGAGTACCGGAGACATCCCACTGAAAGTAAACAAGAGCTGTTTAAAACTGTGTATCAAATAGCCTAGTGAAGAGAACATTAAAGAGCGGGAGAGACAATGGCTTGAGTTCACTAGCTCTCTTGGAAGGGAAACATCTGCAAGACAAGTTTGGCCGAAAATTCTGATAGCTAATGGGGGCAGAACCCGGCCAGCGGCTCACAAAGACCCCCAGGGTAAGGCTGATGAACTAATTCACAAGTGGAGTGATGCAGCATCATCCTCCTCCCTCCCTGCAGAAATCAACAGGGAACAGCTCCTCCGGCATAATGACAGAAGAATAAGGATAACAAGAGTGTCGTCTAGTGATGACGAATATATGGAACCGATCACAGCCCAGGATGTAAATGGGGCTATGAAAAGGGGGTAAAAGCACTGCACCCGGTGAAGATGGCGTCACCTACGACATACTCAATGCACTGTGTGAAGTGTCTGGAAATCCACTACTCCACCTGTTTAACAAGACATTCCTAAGTGAGTGAAACACCCAATAATTGTTCCTATACCGAAGCCTAATGACCCTGGCAACTACAGACCTATGAGTCACATGTCATGCACTTGCAAGATGCTTGAAAGGATCATCCTAAACTGACTGTTGCACAAATAGGAAGGTTAGGGGAGGGGGTCAATGGATTTGTTAAAGGACGGAGCACAGCAAACTGTATAGTTAATTACTTGGCTAATGACAGGGCTAGGCACTCTGCATTTGTTGACATCAAAGGAGCGTTCGACATGTTGTTGTTAAAGATTCGCTACCTGGAACAAAAAAGTCCAAGTAGCACGGGCTATGGTGAGCCCGTAGTGGAGTGATCTGACTTCGACAAAGCGCAGGGGATTGCGATCCTGGACGAGCTTGCATGCATGGGTGTCAAGGGGAAACTCTTAAAATGGGTTGAAGACTACCTCACAAGGAGGAAGGCCAAGGTTTGCTTCAATGGAGCAGTCTCAAGAACAATGAATATGAAACTCGGGACCCACCAAGGCGGGGTCTTAAGCCCTACACTATTCAATATACTTATGAACGCCATTGCAAATATTGATTTTCCGGAAGGAACAAGACAAGTGGAATATGCAGATAATGTCCTAATACAAGCTCCCACCTTAGTAAAAATTAAACAGTCCATTGAACTTCTTGGAAGGAAATGTATTGAGCTCGGTTTTACTCTCTCCACAAACAAGACGAAGGCATAATCCCATCACAAGTGGGGAGCAAATGAAGAACTACAAATTAATGGTGTAACACATTAATGAGTAACCACTACAGGTACCTTGGCGTCATTGTCGGCTTTCACAAGGGGAAGAAAGAGGAGCTCAGCCAACTCATAGGAACATGCAAAAGTCGACTCAGGACACTGAGAGCTGTGACCAGGAATGGACATGGAGCCTCTACTGCCGTGCTTAAAATGATTTACACAGCCTATGCGCTCCGTCATAGACTATGCCGCACCAGTTTTGTGTACCTACTGCCATGAAAAGGCTCGAAAGCATACAGAATGAAGCAATGACAATCATTCTTGAAGTTCCAAGAACAGCCAAATCGTTTAATCTACGAGAGCAGTTGTCCCTCCCCAGTGTTAAAAGCAGGATTAAGGAACTGAATGCTAAGCTTGCAATTAGGATAGCCAGAGATCCCTATTACAATGATATTGCCACGAAAACACTGAGTTCTTTGCTGCTAACAGGAGGAAACAGAAGAAGCAAAAAATGGCATTACAGATCAGCCTGCTTCCTCGAAGAACTTCATCTGCTTGAGCAAGCCCGTGAGCTCATGCCTTTAGAGAGGTTACCTCCCTGGGAGGATGACTCTTGCAGGATTATCATCAATGAAATGGCAACAAAAAATCCAACATGATACCACAAGAAATGAGGCACAAGTATCTCTGGGACATTTATAAAGAAGCCGGAGATGAACTAGATCAAATTTATACTGACGGGTTATCTGTTCCTGTCAATGGCAGGGCTGGTGCAGCATACACTGTAATTACGAATAATGCCTTTCAACGCAGAAATGAAGAGAAAGCACGTATTGAGAACTATGCCTCTTCAACGCAAGCGGAGCTAACTGCCATTGTTATGGCGTTAAGATTCCTTAAACGATACACTAAAGGCGCAGTGATCAGCACTGACTCAAAAGCAGCGCTACAAAGCCTAAGTAAAAATCAGGCAGAAAATCTGGCAATAGTCGATGAAATTAAGAGAGCTGTGAGGGTACTAATCAACCAGGGAAGAGTCAATAAGTTTCTGTGGATCCCTTCCCATGTTGGAATATGTGGGAATGAACGAGCAGATGTGCTGGCTGCTGAAGTAGCTGAAGTAGACCATATTGAATACCCATGACTATGCTACAAATTTGAGGTATTGTAAGGCAACATCACCGTGATAAGGTAACTGAGGAATGGAGAATAGAAGCACAAACCAGAGAATCTGTAAGCTGGTACAACACGGTTGCGGCTGGCACCCAGAATCATTATGGAAGAAGAGGAAGTGGCCGTGGGAGAGACTCATTAATAGCGAGAATCCATCTTGGATACAAATATCCATGGCGATTCGGAATGGAAACCACAACTGAGCAGCGGAGCTGCAGAATCTGTGATGAGAGTGATGGACACCGCCTTGACCACTACCTGAAAGAATGTGAACACCTGAGAGACATTATAAATATGTGTAGAATAATAAACCCTTTATTGTTTGAGTTAGAAAAACATTATTTCTCAAATATTGACACTGTTTTTAAAAGATTCCCCTATTTTGCACCCGCAAGATAACGTAAGATTACACACAGAAATCACAATTGCGTGATGCATCATATGAACAAATTCACAAGGGCCGTGATGATTTGAACCTGCGTCCTTGTAGATTTTTGCCACAAGGGCAAATCCGGCCCCTTGTGGATTTGTTCATTTGATGCATCATACAATTGTGATTTCTGTGTGTAATGAAGTAAGGGCGAAGAGGGAGAACGGCCTATTGACATAGCTCGAGTGCATGGGGGAGGTTTGTAAAACCCTGGTTTGTGTCTCGAGAGGCTGCAGGATCCAGTAAGTTCAGTAGAACTTCGGTTTCAATTCATTTGACCATGTCATAGCTCAGTCGATTAAGGCAGCATCTGGGATGCTCTCGGACGCAGGTTCGAATCCTCGTCACGGCCCTTGTGGATTTGTTCATGACGTAAGATCTTAGATAGATGTTA
This sequence comes from Procambarus clarkii, assembly GCF_040958095.1. Lineage (NCBI taxonomy): Eukaryota > Metazoa > Arthropoda > Malacostraca > Decapoda > Cambaridae > Procambarus > Procambarus clarkii. Next base: position 4,255,929 of record NC_091229.1, read on the forward strand.
ATCTTAATGGTAAGATAAGAGAGATGTTAATCTTCTTGTTTGAGGAGCTGTTCACTGGAGACAGTTAAGCAAGTCCCAGCTGCATCTTTGTGCAAGCGACAGGATTAACAACCCAGTGGGTTTTTTTTTCTATTGGGGAGTATTGTACATGCTGCTATGGCAGTATGTCCACTCACAGGATGAGTGGCGCTGCTCAGTAAATTCGCCCCTTGAGGTAAAATTTTAAAATTTAAATTTAATGGTCAAAATGATTTCTACCTTGAGTTGTACTGAGTTTTAATTTTTGTTATAATAATAATAATAATAATAATAGTAATAATAATAATAATAATAATAATAATAATATTATTATTATTATTATTATTAATTATAATATAACAATAATAATAATAATAATAATGTAAAATAAATAACTTAATAATATCAATGTCTTCTATACTGTCATCATCATCATTCAGAAATCCCAAAGTGATGAATATTTTTTCTAGAATTAACGATTACGTTACCCCACGTATTTCCCATATTGCAGTGGCCAATCAAAATGGTCATCTCTCCTTTATAATTATATTAAAACAATTATTGTTGCATTATTTTCGTCGTTCTGCAACATAAGCTGACCCTCAATAATGACCAATTTTTACCTAAACTATAACAAAAAATATATCCTTCAAAATTTAAAAAATGTTTAAGTTTCAAAAAGAAGGAAATTATTTAAAAGAATGTTCTTTTACTGACATGCCTTTTTCCAATGAAATTTGGTCTTGGTGTAATAATACCCTGGGAAATAATATGGATGGGAATTATTACCTCCTTCTACACGACACCAAGGGATTTTTTCAAATAGTTACCAATTTCCTCAAATTCTGCAGACAAGTATATAATTCACTCGACATTCATACTGATTATGTAGGAGAAAGATGTCGACTATATCAATTACCTGGTCTCTTGCACTTAGGTTATGAGATCTAGAAGCAAAAGAGAGGTATAGTGTCTTTCATTTTTCACCTCTGATTTACCGTGTAACTGGTTATTCCAACTTCGGTCTCTGCTTTTCCTAAAATGGTTTCCAATCCAGGTTGGATGGCAACTACAATGCTTAAACGTAAAATACAACCTGTTTTTAATTAATCCCTCGTGATTAATATCTTTAGTCTTCCTGACAGTGGTTTAGTAGTAGCTTATCATTGGTCCTCCAGAGCCCATATTAGTGATACCTTCTTCTCAGCTTAAATCTGAAGTTCTGCAGGGTAATTGGTATCCTCGTCAGTTAGTGCATAAAAAAGAGACCAGATTATATTAATGATTAAGAGGCCAATCTAAAATCTCTCGGCTCACGTCATGTTGTACATTATTTTCCCAAGTCCCATCTTAATGAAAATAGATTTTCTATTGCAGTGTTTTTCAAAGATTCACCAAACATTGACCAACAACACGATTCCTTTCAACCCTCAGATTTCATGAAATCTTTTATCTGGGGTATTTCTCTCTTACAACTGAGTCAAGAAAAAATATAATAATGAAAAGTACCTAACAGACGGAATGCATTAGGCAGTGATGAGGTGGAAGCAGACTCCATACACAGTATAAAATGTAGATATGATAAAGGCCAATGGGCTCAGGAATCTGCACACCAGTTCCTTGACAGTTAAGAGCAGGATCAAAGAACCTATGCTCAATCCCCCCATCCCAAGTACAACCAGGCGAGTACACACACATTGGTGAAAATAAAAAGTCAACCAGTATTTATGTGAAACTATACTCTCTATTTCTTTGTTTTTTTTATTTAGTAAGTATTAAATAATAGTAATATTATTTTATTCACTAAAACGAAATCAAAAGAATAAACGAAAACGAAAACAAAAGAGTTTTAGTTTAATATATACTGTATACAGTCACCCAGGCCGCAAATCTTGATTAGACATGTGTGGGCAATTTTAGGCATCCTGGAAAATATTAAGTTAAGAGTTGTTGTCATTATTATTTTTTTCCTTGGCTCAGTTGTAAGAAAGATATACACCAGATAAGTTATTTCTTGAAATCTGAGGGTTGAAAGGAATCGTGTTGTTGGTCATTGTTTGGTGAATCTTTAGAAAACTCAATATACAGTTTCAAATGTAGGTATTATAAAGACCATAAGGCTCCGGAATCTGCACATCAGTTCATTGACAGTTCAGAGGCGGGACCAAAAAACCGAAGCTCAATCCCTCCCAAGTATAACTAGGTGCGATACTATACTCTATATTTCTTTTTCTTTTTTTAAGCAACCATATAATAATAATATTATTTGATATAAAAAAAAGAAAGAGTAAGAGTTTTAGTTTTATATATACTGTCACTCAGGCCACAAGGCTAGATTAGACACGTGTGGACAATTTTAGGCATCCTAGAGAATATTAATTTAGGAGTTCTTGTCATTATTATCTTTTTAACCAAACACTTGATTAACACAGTATGGTCTTTTTTATCCCAATTATTAAATTTATTCACATTGCGAATGATGAATGTATTTTAAGGCAAAATTACATAAATTTTCATCATAATATCATTTAATATTTTGAATATTCGTACCTTTTTTATGGTGCCTCGAAATTCATTTGTTCTCTTTCTTCACTTTGTATACTTTTGAAGGGTTAATTGTTGTGAAAATTGCCAAGATTGCCAGAATTACCATAAGGAAACCTGTTATAGCATGCAGTGAACCCCATAACGTATTTCATGTTACCATCAGTCCCTCCAACTGTAACTGATTCCATATATGGTATTTTGCCATACATATTCATAATATATGTCATCGTAATGAACAGATATAAAATAAATAATACAATAAGTATAAAATATATGAATATTCTATTCCCGAACATATATTTATTTTTTATATGGAAGTCGCAATGTTAAATTAGACCCATTTGGTTTATTTGAGAAGTTGTACCGAAGGATGATACCATGAATATGTTTTGTAGTTCCATCTTATTCTTGAGACTTTTGCAGAACAACATGACACCTTAAATACCTGATGCGGTGTAAATATAATTTGGTTTCCTTTCAAGTAACTGATGTGGTAAAATCCTCATAGTATCCCACTTTTCATCCAATTTGTGGAATTTGTTACAGAAGTTTCATGAACGATAGAATCAATTGTGTAAGTGAATTTCCACAAATGGATGTCAACATGGAAGATATAAAAATTTCCAAGCAATGTAATTAGTCAATCGATTCGCTATGATGTTGGAATTTGGAGGTGTAGTTTTTTATTAGATTGGTGGAATTTGTAACAACATGCAACATTTTTAGTTCTTTCCAGAAAGTATGATGGGAATCAATCCCTCTGAGAATTTTATAAGGTAGTGATCGTGTCTCGGTTCCAAATATTGATATGACATAGCCCAATTGGCTCAGGAATCTGCACACCAGTTCATTGACAGTTGAGAGGTGGGACTAAAGAGCCGAAGCTCAATCCCCCCAAGCACAACTAGGTGAGTACAACTATGTGAGTACACACACACACACACACATCCACACAGGTGGAAATTGAGTGCCCAAATGAGCCATATTGACTTGGAAACAAATCAGTGTCAGAGTAGTAAAAAAAATGGAATGCATTAGGAAGTAATGTGGTGGAGGCAGACTCAATACACAGTTTCACGATCGGGCTCACCATAACCCGTGCTGCTTAGAACTTTTTGTTCTAAGTACACACAAAATGGATAATAAAATTTCAACCAGAATATATATGAAGCTATACTCTAAATATTCATATTTTTAGTAAGTATATAATAATATTATTATTTTATATAAAAACAAAAAAGAAAAATTAAGAGTTTTTAGTTTTATATATACTGTAGAGTCAATCAGGCCACAAAGCTGAATTGGACACGTGTGGACAATTTAAGGCATCCAAGAGAATAGTAAGTTAGGAGTTGTTGCTCTGACAATTTTTTATCCACACTCAGGTTTTCCAAAGATTCACCAAATTTTGACAAATAACATGATTCCTTTCAACCCTCAGATTTCATGAAATCTCTTTTCATGGGTATTTCTCTCTTACAACTGAATCAAGAAAAATATATTAATGACAACAACTCTTTACTTAATATTCTCTAGGACGCCTAAAATTGTCCACATGTGTCTAATCTAGCCTTGTGGCCTGTTTGACTATAAACAGTATATATATATATATATATATATATATATATATATATATATATATATATATATATATATATATATATATATATATATATATATATATGTCGTACCTAGTAGCCAGAACTCACTTCTCAGCCTACTATTCAAGGCCCGATTTGCCTAATAAGCCAAGTTTTCCTGAATTAATATATTTACTATAATTTTTTTCTTATGAAATGATAAAGCTACCCTTTTCTCTATGTATGAGGTCAATTTTTTTTTATTGGAGTTAAAATTAACGTAGATATATGACCGAACCTAACCAACCCTACCTAACCTAACCTAACCTATATTTATAGGTAAGGTTAGGTTAGGTAGCCAAAAAAAGCTAGGTTAGGTTAGGTTAGGTAGGTTAGGTAGACAAAAAAACATTAATTCATGAAAACTTGGCTTATTAGGCAAATCGGGCCTTGAATAGTAGGCTGAGAAGTGCGTTCTGGCTATTAGGTACGACATATATATATATATATATATATATCGTACCTAGTAGCCAGAACTCACTTTTCAGCCTACTATGCAAGGCCCAATTTGCCTAATAAGCCAAATTTTCATGAATTAATTGTTTTTCGACTACCTAACCTAACTTTTTCGGCTACCTAACCTAACCTAACCTATAAAGATAGGTTAGGTAGAGTTGGTTAGGTTTGGTCATATATCTACGTTAATTTTAACTCCAATAAAAAAAAATTGACCTCATACATAATTAAATGGGTAGCTTTATAATTTAATAAGAAAAAAATTAGATAAAATATATTAATTCATGAAAATTTGACTTATTAGACAAATCGGGCCTTGCATGGTAGGCCGAGAAATGCATTCTGGCTACTAGGTACGACACACACACACACACACACACACACACACACACACATATATATATATATATATATATATATATATATATATATATATATATATATATATATATATATATATATATATATATATATATATATATATATATGTCGTACCTAGTAGCCAGAACGCACTTTTCAGCCTACTATGCAAGGCCCAATTTGCCTAATAAGCCAAGTTTTCATGAATTAATTGTTTTTCGACTACCTAACCTACCTAACCTAACCTAACCTTTTTGGCTACCTAACCTAACCTAACCTATAGAGATAGGTTAGGTATGGTTGGTTAGGTTCGGCCCAAAAAAAGCACTAACGATGCACTTATTAGTATGCTTAACTCGATTCATACAGCTTTTGATAAAAATGAGTTCCCTGTTGGGTTATTTGTGGACCTGCGTAAAGCTTTTGATACTGTCAACCACCAAAACCTTCTTCTTAAATTACATCATTATGGAGTCAGAGGACACTCCCTACAATACCTCAAATCCTACCTTACTGACAGGCTCCAATATGTTTCTGTGAATAATACAATTTCTCCCACCCTACCCATCAACATTGGTGTTCCTCAGGGCAGCATACTTGGCCCTCTCCTCTTTCTCATCTACATTAATGACCTTCCAAATGCCTCCCAACACCTCAAACCAATTCTATTTGCTGACGACACAACCTTCATTTACTCCAGCCCTGATCCCCTTGCTCTAAATGCCACAGTAAATACTGAGCTTAATAAAGTCCATCTTTGGCTAACTGCCAACAAACTCACCCTTAACATTGACAAAACTTTCAATATTCTGTTTGGCAATAAAACCTCTAATCAAATAAATCTCAAAATAAACAATACCCAAATTTATAGCAAATTAGATGGCAAATTCTTGGGCATTCTCATTGACCACAAGCTGAATTTCCAGGGACACATTCTAAATATATAAAAAAAAGTTTCAAAAACTCTGGGCATTCTTTCTAAGATCAGATATTATGTACCACGCCCTGTCCTGGTGACTCTCTATTACTCCCTTATCTATCCATATCTCAACTATGGTATTTGTGCTTGGGGCTCTACTACCCAAAATCACTTACGTCCTCTAATTACTCAACACAAAGCTACTATTAGGACAATATCCAACTCTGGCCCCAGACATCACTCGGTACCCCTACTCAAATCTCTGAATATGTTAGACATTAAGTCTCTGCACATTCTCTCATGTGTATTATACATATATAAAACGCTAAACTATAATGCCAATCCTGATCTCAAAAGCTTCATAGAAGGTTGTAACAGAACCCATGAGCACCACACCAGAAATAAATACAGTTTTGATATTCCTAGAGTACGACTTAATCAAACTAGAAATGCTCTACAAATCAAGGGGCCCAGAATGTGGAATGACCTTCCCGACCATGTTAAAGACTGAACCTCTCTCAACCAGTTTAAGTTAAAAACGAAGCTATACGTAATAAATTCCCTGTAACCTACCTTACCCTTCTATTGTCAACCAATGTCTGTTTTTCTTTAAAGAGCGCTGTTTGTCGACATATTTGTATTTGTGCTGCTTTTTCATCTATGTTTTCATTTCTTGTTTTCATCTACTCATTATGCTCAATTAGTATTAAGCTTGTCATTTAAGTTTATCATGCTCGAAACGCTTTGCATAATAGTGGCTTTAGGCATTGTATGTACTAGCTCTACCTATAAGTCAACCAATCTTTGTAAAAATTTATTGTATGTATGTACCTTACCTAAATAAAATATTATTATTATTATTATTATTATTATATATCTACGTTAATTTTAACTCCAATAAAAAAAAATTGACCTGATATATAATGAATTGGGTAGCTTTATCATTTCATAAGAAAAAAATTAGAGAAAATATATTATTTCAGGAAAACTTGGCTTATTAGGCAAATCGGGCCTTGAATAGTAGGCCGAGAAGTGCATTCTGGCTACTAGGTACGACATATATATATATATATATATATATATATATATATATATATATATATATATATATATATATATATATATATATATATATATATATATATATATATATATATGTCGTACCTAGTAGCCAGAACGCACTTCTCAGCCTACTATGCAAGGCCCGATTTGCCTAATAAGCCAAGTTTTCATGAATTAATTGTTTTTCGACTACCTAACCAACCTAACCTAACTTTTTCGGCTACCTAACCTAACGTAACCTATAAAGACAGGTTAGGTTAAGTTAGGTAGGGTTGGTTAGGTTCGGTCATATATCTACGTTAATTTTAACTCCAATAAAAAGAAATTGACCTCATACATAATAAAATAGGTAGCTTTATCATTTCATAAGAAAAATATTAGAGAAAATATATTAATTCAGGAAAACTTGGCTTATTAGGCAAATCGGGCCTTGCATAGCAGGCCGAGTACGACGTTCTGGCTACTAGGTACGACATATATATATTTATATATATATATATATATATATATATATATATATATATATGTCGTACCTAGTAGCCAGAACTCACTTCTCAGCCTACTATGCAAGGCCCGATTTGCCTAATAAGCCAAGTTTTCATGAATTAATGTTTTTTCGTCTACCTAACCTACCTAACCTAACCTAACCTAGCTTTTTTTGGCTACCTAACCTAACCTTACCTATATATATAGGTTAGGTTAGGTTAGGTAGGGTTGGTTAGGTTCGGTCATATATCTACGTTAATTTTAACTCCAATAAAAAAAGTTGACCTCATACATAGTGAAAAGGGTAGCTTTATCATTTCATAAGAAAAAAATTATAGTAAATATATTAATTCAGGAAAACTTGGCTTATTAGGCAAATCGGGCCTTAAATAGTAGGCTGAGAAGTGAGTTCTGGCTACTAGGTACGACATATATATATATATATATATATATATATATATATATATATATATATATATATATATATATATATATATATATATATATGTCGTACCTAGTAGCCAGAACGTCGTACTCGGCCTGCTATGCAAGGCCCGATTTGCCTAATAAGCCAAGTTTTCCTGAAATAATATATTTTCTCTAATATTTTTCTTATGAAATGATAAAGCTACCTATTTTATTATGTATGAGGTCAATTTCTTTTTATTGGAGTTAAAATTAACGTAGATATATGACCGAACCTAACCAACCCTACCTAACTTAACCTAACCTGTCTTTATAGGTTACGTTAGGTTAGGTAGCCGAAAAAGTTAGGTTAGGTTAGGTAGTCGAAAAACAATTTGTTGTTGCAAACGCATATGTCGACCGTGCTCTAAGCCACAGCTCAGAATGGAAGCAAGTCGACGAAGAACTCTGTAGGGTAAGGCAGGTCCTAGTCAACAACGGCTTCTCCAATGGTTTCGTCGAAGACATCATAAGAAGGAAAGTGAAACGCCATGCAACCTCTGAAGAGACAACTAACACAACACCTATACCCCCTATTAGACTATTTTACAGGAACTTCTTTTCCACAGCTCATAAAACAGAGGAAAGGGTCCTGAAAGATATTGTTAATAGAAACGTTATCCCTATAGACAAAAATCAGAGGATACAACTGACGATTTACTATAAACCAGAAAAACGGCCAGCCTACTCATGAGAAACTCTCCAGACACAAAGCAGAATGCTTTAAAAGAGACCAACGTCGTCTATGCCTTCAAATGCCCGCTTGGGGACTGTAAGCTCCAAAAAACCCAGTATATAGGCAAGACAACAACATCTCTTTCTAGGCGTTTAACGATGCATAAACAACAGGGCTCCATTAAGGAACATATAATCTCTTCCCACAACTAAACCATCGCCAGAGAAATCCTAGTAAACAACACAGAAATCATCGATAGATACAGCGATAGCAGGCGGCTTGACGTTTGCGAGGCACTACACATTAAGAAGTCAACACCAGCAATCAACAGCCAATTAATGCACAACTATATTCTACCCACCTCAAGACTCAGCTCCAATATAGAAGCATCAAGAAATATGGACCAATAGGCTTACTACAATCACTTCCATTTCAATACCCATTGTTTCGTGTTCTGTCTTGTGTTGATGAAATTAATACCCTATTAATGCCACCTCTTGTTCTGTCTTGTGATGATGAAATTAATACCCTATTAATGGCACCTCACCCCATCCACCTCACTCAAATGTAGATATAAACAAAATCGGAGATGTGTAAGTTCTATTCAGTTGTGTATTTGTAAACTAAAGTCTTTGAAAATGTAATAAGTTTTACGAAACGCGCTCGTGTCGCGTCAGACTAGAAATAAAAATGAATTTTGGAGAATTGATTTTTGAATTACCTCCAACAGTGAAAAGAAATGTACGAAAGATTGAGAAAATTCGTGTTAGAATTATTAATCTTACTTTTTCGGTCATATTTAATAATATATGTCTACAGGAAAGACTGCTACCAAAATATACTAATATTAAAGCGCACGACCCAGCAGCAAGGAATCAAGCCTTCACGATAAAATATCGCCAGGATCTGATTCGTGATCAGATATACAAGGCAGAGAATGAAATCAAAGACAACAAAACGCAACTACTTCATGCTACAAACGAGTGGAGAAATAGCAACATCGACGAAAGTATCCGTACCCGCATTGAACAACACCTCGACATCCTCACAGACCGACATCACCTCAGCACTGAAACAAGGATTATCAAGAAACTAACAACATTATATGGAGGACCTATGGCAATTCCACGACCAAGAGATGGCTTCCTGAACCTTGCAGGAATTAACCTCACTTAATACCAAGTCACTCTCCTAAATCTGGGCATAAACTTTCACGTTATGTCCAGACCGAGTGAGATGGCCCTGGAAAGTAGAGTTGGAAATTCTGTTGGACGACATATTCGACCTCGAGACACAAAAGAAGGTCACTACCAAAGATACCTTACAAGCAGAACTTATTGCAGGAGGAAAGAATCGAGGCAATTACAGAAGCACCATACTGTCCCCCGAGCTCAAAGCGGCAGCTAAAAGCCTTCGTGAGAACAAAGATATAGTTTTCAAGAGAGGTGATAAGTCGCCAATATATGTCCTTAAAAAAGACGAATATCTGGCGAAAATGAACCTCATACTCTCTGACCAAACTAAGTTCTAAAGGGTAACGAAGGACACTACAGCCGAATTAAAAGCAAATGTCAACAAACTGATCGAAACTGTGAACGCCAAGAAATCCGGACTCCACCTGCCAAAGATCATTGGGGAATATAAACCTGGATATGCGTATGGAAATGTCAAGACACACAAGCCTGGAAACCCACTTCGGCCAATCATTAGCCAGATATCCACACCCACGTACAGACTGGCGAAGCGACTCAACGGCCTGCTGACTCCTTATGTTACTTGCGCCTTCAGCCTGAAGTCTCCAAAGGAATTTGTTGACTTACTGCGGGGCACACGGGCCACAGGGATAAGAGCTTCGTTGGACGTAGAATCGCTGTTTACCAACGTACCTGTGGACGAAACAATCGGGATGATAGCCAACAGAGTGTATCGTGATCCAGCCTGTACTCCTCTTGACATACCCGAAAATATTCTAAGGAAACTACTCCAAGCTTGTACTAAAGAGGCACCCTTCTTGAGCCCGGATGGGCACATGTATAAGCTAGTAGATGGGGTCGCCATGGGCTCTCCCCTAGGTGTCCTGTTTGCAAACTTCTACATGGGTACCATCAAGCAAAAAGTCTTAGTCGACATGAACTTGTAACCAGCCATATACTGCAGGTATGTTGACGACATTTTTACACAGGTACCTGATGTCAGACATCTGCAGGAGCTGAAGGAGGCATTTGAGCAGAGTTCCGTGCTGCGTTTCACTAACGAGATGGAAAAGGATGGGAAGCTGCCCTTTCTAGATGTAACAGTCATGAAAAAGAGCGGAGGTTTCCACACTGCAGTCTACACTAAGGAAACGAACATAGGAATGTGCCTAAATGCCAACAGCAACTGCCCAGACAGGTACAAGAGGAGTGTTGTTAACGCATATGTCGACCGTGCTCTAAGCCACAGCTCAGAATGGAAGCAAGTCGACGAAGAACTCTGTAGGGTAAGGCAGGTCCTAGTCAACAACGGCTTCTCCAATGGTTTCGTCGAAGACATCATAAAAGGAAAGTGAAACACCATGCAACCTCTGAAGAGACAACTAACACAACACCTATACCCCCTATTAGACTATTTTACAGGAACTTCTTTTCCACAGCTCATAAAACAGAGGAAAGGGTCCTGAAAGATATTGTTAATAGAAACGTTATCCCTACAGACAAAAATCAGAGGATACAACTGACGATTTACTATAAAACCAGAAAAACGGCCAGCCTACTCATGAGAAACTCTCCAGACACAAAGCAGAATGCTTTAAAAGAGACCAACGTCGTCTATGCCTTCAAATGCCCACTTGGGGACTGTAAGCTCCAAAAAAACCAGTATATAGGCAAGACAACAACATCTCTTTCTAGGCGTTTAACGATGCATAAACAACAGGGCTCCATTAAGGAACATATAATCTCTTCCCACAACCAAACCATCGCCAGAGAAATCTTAGTAAACAACACAGAAATCATCGATAGATACAGCGATAGCAGGCGGCTTGACGTTTGCGAGGCACTACACATTAAGAAGTCAACACCAGCAATCAACAGCCAATTAATGCACAACTATATTCTACCCACCTCAAGACTCAGCTCCAATATAGAAGCATCAAGAAATATGGACCAATAGGCTTACTACAATCACTTCCATTTCAATACCCATTGTTTCGTGCTCTGTCTTGTGTTGATGAAATTAATACCCTATTAATGCCACCTCTTGTTCTGTCTTGTGATGATGAAATTAATACCCTATTAATGCCACCTCACCCCATCCACCTCACTCAAATGTAGATATAAACAAAATCGGAGATGTGTAAGTTCTATTCAGTTGTGTATTTGTAAACTAAAGTCTTTGAAAATGTAATAAGTTTTACGAAACGCGCTCGTGTCGCGTCAGACTAGAAATAAAAATGATTTTTGGAGAATTGATTTTTGAATTACCTTCAACAGTGAAAAGAAATGTACGAAAGATTGAGAAAATTCGTGTTAGAAATATTAATCTTACTTTTTCGGTCATATTTAATAATATATGTCTACAGGAAAGACTGCTACCAAAATATACTAATATTAAAGCGCACGACCCAGCAGCAACGAATCAAGCCTTCACGATAATATATCGTCAGGATCTGATTCGTGATCAGATAGACAAGGCAGAGATTGAAATCAAAGACAACAAAACGCAACTACTTCATGCTACAAACGAGTGGAGAAATAGCAACATCGACGAAAGTATCCGTACCCGCATTGAACAACACCTCGAGATCCTCACAGACCGACATCACCTCAGCACTGAAACAAGGATTATCAAGAAAATAACAACATTATATGGAGGACCTATGGCAATTCCACGACCAAGAGATGGCTTCCTGAACCTTGTAGGAATTAACCTCACTGAGGACCAAGTCACTCTCCTAAATCTGGGCATAAACTGTTACGTTATGTCCAGACCGAGTGAGATGGCCCGGAAAGTAGAGTTGGAAATTCTGTTGGACGACATATTCGACCTCGAGACACAAAAGAAGGTCACTACCAAAGATACCTTACAAGCAGAACTTATTGCAAAAGGAGGAAAGAATCGAGGCAATTACAGAAGCACCATACTGTCCCCCAAGCTCAAAGCGGCAGCTAAAAGCCTTCGTGAGAACAAAGAGATAGTTGTCAGGAGAGGTGACAAGTCGCCAATATATGTCATTCTTAAAAAAGACGAATATCTGGCGAAAATGAACCTCATACTCTCTGACCAAACTAAGTTCCAAAGGGTAACGAAGGACACTACAGCCGAATTAAAAGCAAAGGTCAACAAACTGATCAAACTGTGAACGCCAAGAAATCCGGACTCCACCTGCCAAAGATCATTGGGGAATATAAACCTGGATATGCGTATGGAAATGTCAAGACACACAAGCCTGGAAACCCACTTCGGCCAATCATTAGCCAGATACCCACACCCACGTACAGACTGGCGAAGTGACTCAACGGCCTGCTGACTCCTTATGTTCCTTGCGCCTTCAGCCTGAAGTCTCCAAAGGAATTTGTTGACTTACTGCGGGGCACACGGGCCACAGGGATAAGAGCCTCGTTGGACGTAGAATCGCTGTTTACCAACGTACCTGTGGACGAGACAATCGGGATGATAGCCGACAGAGTGTATCGTGATCCAGCCTGTACTCCTCTTGACATACCCAAAAATATTCTAAGGAAACTACTCCAAGCTTGTACTAAAGAGGCACCCTTCTTGAGCCCGGATGGGCACATGTATAAGCAAGTAGATGGGGTCGCCATGGGTTCTCCCCTATGAGTCCTGTTTGCAAACTTCTACGTGGGTACCATCGAGCAAAAAGTCTTAGTCGACATGAACTTGAAACCAGCCATATACTGCAGGTATGTTGACGACATTTTTACACAGGTACCTGATGTCAGACATCTGCAGGAGCTGAAGGAGGCATTTGAGCAGAGTTCCGTGCTGCGTTTCACTTACGAGATGGAAAAGGATGGGAAGCTGCCCTTTCTAGATGTAACAGTCATGGAAAAGAGCGGAGGTTTCCACACTGCAGTCTACACTAAGGAAACGAACATAGGAATGTGCCTAAATGCCAACAGCGACTGCCCAGACAGGTACAAGAGGAGTGTTGTTGACGCATATGTCGACCGTGCTCTAAGCCACAGCTCAGAATGGAAGCAAGTCGACGAAGAACTCTGTAGGGTAAGGCAGGTCCTAGTCAACAACGGCTTCTCCAATGGTTTCGTCGAAGACATCATAAGAAGGAAAGTGAAACGCCGTGCAACCTCTGATGAGACAACTAACACAACACCTATACCCCCTATTAGACTATTTTACAGGAACTTCTTTTCCACAGGTCCTGAAAGATATTGTTAATAGAAACGTTATCCCTACAGACAAAAATCAGAGGATACAACTGACGATTTACTATAAAACCAGAAAAACGGCCAGCCTACTCATGAGAAACTCTCCAGACACAAAGCAGAACGCTTTAAAAGAGACCAACGACGTCTATGCCTTCAAATGCCCACTTGGGGACTGTAAGCTCCAAAAAACCCAGTACATAGGCAAGACAACAACATCTCTTTCTAGGCGTTTAACGATGCATAAACAACAGGGCTCCATTAAGGAACATATAATCTCTTCCCACAACCAAACCATCGCCAGAGAAATCCTAGTAAACAACACAGAAATCATCGATAGATACAGCGATAGCAGGCGGCTTGACGTTTGCGAGGCACTACACATTAAGAAGTCAACACCAGCAATCAACAGCCAATTAATGCACAACTATATTCTACCCACCTCAAGACTCCGCTCCAATATAGAAGCATCAAGAAATATGGATCAATTGGCTTACTACAATCACTTCCATTTCAATACCCATTGTTTCGTGTTCTGTCTTGTGTTGATGAAATTAATACCCTATTAATGCCACCTCTTGTTCTGTCTTGTGTTGATGAAATTAATACCCTATTAATGCCACCTCTTGTTCTGTCTTGTGTTGATGAAATTAATACCCTATTAATGCCACCTCACCCCATCCACCTCACTCAAATGTAGATATAAACAAAATCGGAGATGTGTAAGTTTAATTCAGTTGTGTATTTGTAAACTAAAGTCTTTGAAAATGTAATAAGTTTTACGAAACGCGCTCGTGTCGCGTCAGACTAGAAATAAAAATGAATTTTGGAGAATTGATTTTTGAATTACCTCCAACAGTGAAAAGAAATGTACGAAAGATTGAGAAAATTCGTGTTAGAATTATTAATCTTACTTTTTCGGTCATATTTAATAATATATGTCTACAGGAAAGACTGCTACCAAAATATACTAATATTAAAGCGCACGACCCAGCAGCAAGGAATCAAGCCTTCACGATAAAATATCGCCAGGATCTGATTCGTGATCAGATATACAAGGCAGAGAATGAAATCAAAGACAACAAAACGCAACTACTTCATGTTACAAACGAGTGGAGAAATAGCAACATCGACGAAAGTATCCGTACCCGCATTGAACAACACCTCGACATCCTCACAGACCGACATCACCTCAGCACTGAAACAAGGATTATCAAGAAAATAACAACATTATATGGAGGACCTATGGCAATTCCACGACCAAGAGATGGCTTCCTGAACCTTGTAGGAATTAACCTCACTGAGGACCAAGTCACTCTTCTAAATCAGGGCATAAACTGTCACGTTATGTCCAGACCGAGTGAGATGGCCCGGAAAGTAGAGTTGGAAATTCTGTTGGACGACATATTCGACCTCGAGACACAAAAGAAGGTCACTACCAAAGATACCTTGCAAGCAGAACTTATTGCAGAAGGAGGAAAGAATCGAGGCAATTACAGAAGCACCATACTGTCCCCCAAGCTCAAAGCGGCAGCTAAAAGCCTTCGTGAGAACAAAGAGATAGTTGTCAGGAGAGGTGACAAGTCGCCAATATATGTCATTCTTAAAAAAGACGAATATCTGGCGAAAATGAACCTCATACTCTCTGACCAAACTAAGTTCCAAAGGGTAACGAAGGACACTACAGCCGAATTAAAAGCAAAGGTCAACAAACTGATCAAACTGTGAACGCCAAGAAATCCGGACTCCACCTGCCAAAGATCATTGGGGAATATAAACCTGGATATGCGTATGGAAATGTCAAGACACACAAGCCTGGAAACCCACTTCGGCCAATCATTAGCCAGATACCCACACCCACGTACAGACTGGCGAAGCGACTCAATGGCCTGCTGACTCCTTATGTTCCTTGCGCCTTCAGCCTGAAGTCTCCAAAGGAATTTGTTGACTTACTGCGGGGCACACGGGCCACAGGGATAAGAGCCTCGTTGGACGTAGAATCGCTGTTTACCAACGTACCTGTTGACGAGACAATCGGGATGATAGCCGACAGAGTGTATCGTGATCCAGCCTGTACTCCTCTTGACATACCCAAAAATATTCTAAGGAAACTACTCCAAGCTTGTACTGAAGAGGCACCCTTTTTGAGCCCGGATGGGCACATGTATAAGCAAGTAGATGGGGTCGCCATGGGTTCTCCCCTAGGAGTCCTGTTTGCAAACTTCTACATGGGTACCATCGAGCAAAAAGTCTTAGTCGACATGAACTTGAAACCAGCCATATACTGCAGGTATGTTGACATTTTTGCACAGGTACCTGATGTCAGACATCTGCAGGAGCTGAAGGAGGCATTTGAGCAGAGTTCCGTGCTGCGTTTCACTTACGAGATGGAAAAGGATGGGAAGCTGCCCTTTCTAGATGTAACAGTCATGGAAAAGAGCGGAGGTTTCCACACTGCAGTCTACACTAAGGAAACGAACATAGGAATGTGCCTAAATGCCAACAGCGACTGCCCAGACAGGTACAAGAGGAGTGTTGGTAACGCATATGTCGACCGTGCTCTAAGCCACAGCTCAGAATGGAAGCAAGTCGACGAAGAACTCTGTAGGGTAAGGCAGGTCCTAGTCAACAACGGCTTCTCCAATGGTTTCGTCGAAGACATCAAAAGAAGGAAAGTGAAACGCCATGCAACCTCTGATGAGACAACTAACACAACACCTATACCCCCTATTAGACTATTTTAGAGGAACTTCTTTTCCACAGGTCCTGAAAGATATTGTTAATAGAAACGTTATCCCTACAGACAAAAATCAGAGGATACAACTGACGATTTACTATAAAACCAGAAAAACGGCCAGCCTACTCATGAGAAACTCTCCAGACACAAAGCAGAACGCTTTAAAAGAGACCAACGTCGTCTATGCCTTCAAATGCCCACTTGGGGACTGTAAGCTCCAAAAAACCCAGTATATTGGCAAGACAACAACATCTCTTTCTAGGCGTTTAACGATGCATAAACAACAGGGCTCCATTAAGGAACATATAATCTCTTCCCACAACTAAACCATCGCCAGAGAAATCCTAGTAAACAACACAGAAATAATCGATAGATACAGCGATAGCAGGCGGCTTGACGTTTGCGAGGCACTACACATTAAGAAGTCAACACCAGCAATCAACAGCCAATTAATGCACAACTATATTCTACCCACCTCAAGACTCCGCTCCAATATAGAAGCATCAAGAAATATGGATCAATAGGCTTACTACAATCACTTCCATTTTAATACCCATTGTTTCGTGTTCTGTCTTGTGTTGATGAAATTAATACCCTATTAATGCCACCTCTTGTTCTGTCTTGTGTTGATGAAATTAATACCCTATTAATGCCACCTCTTGTTCTGTCTTGTGTTGATGAAATTAATACCCTATTAATGCCACCTCACCCCATCCACCTCACTCAAATGTAGATATAAACAAAATCGGAGATGTGTAAGTTTTATTCAGTTGTGTATTTGTAAACTAAAGTCTTTGAAAATGTAATAAGTTTTACGAAACGCGCTCGTGTCACGTCAGACTAGAAATAAAATTGAATTTTGGAGAATTGATTTTTGAATTACCTCCAACAGTGAAAAGAAATGTACGAAAGATTGAGAAAATTCGTGTTAGAATTATTAATCTTACTTTTTCGGTCATATTTAACAATATATGTCTACAGGAAAGACTGCTACCAAAATATACTAATATTAAAGCGCACGACCCAGCAGCAAGGAATCAAGCCTTCACGATAAAATATCGCCAGGATCTGATTCGTGATCAGATATACAAGGCAGAGAATGAAATCAAAGACAACAAAACGCAGCTACTTCATGTTACAAACGATTGGAGAAATAGCAACATCGACGAAAGTATCCGTACCCCATTGAACAACACCTCGACATCCTCACAGACCGACATCACCTCAGCACTGAAACAAGGATTATCAAGAAACTAACAAAATTATATGGAGGACCTATGGCAATTCCACGACCAAGAGATGGCTTCCTGAACCTTGCAGGAATTAACCTCACTGAGGACCAAGTCACTCTCCTAAATCTGGGCATAAACTGTCACGTTATGTCCAGACCGAGTGAGATGGCCCGGAAAGTAGAGTTGGAAATTGTGTTGGACGACATATTCGACCTCGAGACACAAGAGAAGGTCACTACCAAAGATACCTTACAAGCAGAACTTATTGCAGAAGGAGGAAAGAATCGAGGCAATTACAGAAGCACCATACTGTCCCCCGAGCTCAAAGCGGCAGCTAAAAGCCTTCTTGAGAACAAAGAAATAGTTGTCAGGAGAGGTGACAAGTCGCCAATATAAGTCATTCTTAAAAAAGACGAATATCTGGCGAAAATGAACCTCATACTCTCTGACCAAACTAAGTTCCAAAGGGTAACGAAGGACACTACAGCCGAGTTATAAGCAAAGGTCAACAAACTGATCGAAACTGTGAACGCCAAGAAATCCGGACTCCACCTGCCAAAGATCATTGGGGAATATAAACCTGGATATGCGTATGGAAATGTCAAGACACACAAGGCTGGAAACCCACTTCGGCCAATCATTAGCCAGATACCCACACCCACGTACAGACTGGCGAAGCGACTCAACGGCCTGCTGACTCCTTATGTTCCTTGCGCCTTCAGCCTGAAGTCTCCAAAGGAATTTGTTGACTTACTGCGGGGCACACGGGCCACAGGGATAAGAGCCTCGTAGGACGTAGAATCGCTGTTTACCAACGTACCTGTGGACGAGACAATCGGGATGATAGCCGACAGAGTGTATCGTGATCCAGCGTGTACTCCTCTTGACATACCCGAAAATATTCTAAGGAAACTACTCCAAGCTTGTACTTAAGAGGCACCCTTCTTGAGCCCGGATGGGCACATGTATAAGCAAGTAGATGGGGTCGCCATGGGTTCTCCCCTAGGTGTCCTGTTTGCAAACATCTACATGGGTACCATCGAGCAAAAAGTCTTAGTCGACATGAACTTGAAACCAGCCATATACTGCAGGTATGTTGACGACATTTTTACACAGGTACCTGATGTCAGACATTTGCAGGAGCTGAAGGAGGTATTTGAGCAGAGTTCCGTGCTGCGTTTCACTTACGAGATGGAAAAGGATGGGAAGCTGACGTTTCTAGATGTAACAGTCATGGAAAAGAGCGGAGGTTTCCACACTGCAGTCTACACTAAGGAAATGAACATAGGAATGTGCCTAAATGCCAACAGCGACTGCCCAGACAGGTACAAGAGGAGTGTTGTTAACGCATATGTCGACCGTGCTCTAAGCCACAGCTCAGAATGGAAGCAAGTCGACGAAGAACTCTGTAGGGTAAGGCAGGTCCTAGTCAACAACGGCTTCTCCAATGGTTTCGTCGAAGACATCATAAGAAGGAAATTGAAACGCCATGCAACCTCTGAAGAGACAACTAACACAACACCTATACCCCCTATTAGACTATTTTACAAGAACTTCTTTTCCACAGCTCATAAAACAGAGGAAAGGGTCCTGAAAGATATTGTTAATAGAAACGTTATCCCTACAGACAAAAATCAGAGGATAAAACTGACGATTTACTATACAACCAGAAAAACGGCCAGCCTACTCATGAGAAACTCTCCAGGCACAAAGCAGAACGCTTTAAAAGAGACCAACGTCGTCTATGCCTTCAAATGCCCACTTGGGGACTGTAAGCTCCAAAAAACCCTGTATATAGGCAAGACAACAACATCTCTTTCTAGGCGTTTAACGATGCATAAACAACAGGGCTCCATTAAGGAACATATAATCTCTTCCCACAACCAAACCATCGCCAGAGAAATCCTAGTAACCAACACAGAAATCATCGATAGATACAGCGATAGCAGGCGGCATGACGTTTGCGAGGCACTACACATTAAGAAGTCAACACCAGCAATCAACAGCCAATTAATGCACAACTATATTCTACCCACCTCAAGAATCCGCTCCAATATAGAAGCATCAAGAAATATGGACCAATAGGCTTTCTACAATCACTTCCATTTCAATACCCATTGTTTCGTGTTCTGTCTTGTGTTGATGAAATTAATACCCTATTAATGCCACCTCTTATTCTGTCTTGTGTTGATGAAATTAATACCCTATTAATGCCACCTCACCCCATCCACCTCACTCAAATGTAGATATAAACAAAATCGGAGATATGTAAGTTCTATTCAGTTGTGTATTTGTAAACTAAAGTCTTTAAAAATGTAATAAGTTTTACGAAACGCGCTCGTGTCGCGTCAGACTAGAAATAAAAATGAATTTTTTTTAGAATTGATTTTTGAATTACCTCCAACAGTGAAAAGAACTGTACGAAAGATTGAGAAAATTCGTGTTAGAGTTATTAATCTTACTTTTTCGGTCATATTTAATACTATATGTCTACAGGAAAGACTGCTACCAAAATATACTAATAAATATATATATATATATATATATATATATATATATATATATATATATATATATATATATATATATATATATATATATATATATATATATATATATATATATATATATATATATATATATATATATTAGTATATTTTGGTAGCAGTCTTTCCTGTAGACATATATTATTAAATATGACCGAAAAAGTAAGATTAATAATTCTAACACGAATTTTCTCAATCTTTTGTACATTACGCTTCACTGTTGGAGGTAAATCAAAAATTAATTCTCCAAAATTCATTTTTATTTCTAGTCTGACGCGACACGGGCGCGTTTCGTAAAACTTATTACATTTTCAAAGACTTTAGTTCACAAATACACAACTGAATAGAACTTACGTATCTCAGATTTTATATCTACATTTGAGTGAGGTGGGAGGGGTGATGTGGCATTAACACAAGACAGAACAAGAGGGGATATTAATAGGGTATTAAAAGTATCAACACAAGACAGAACACAAACAATGGGTATTGAATAGCAGTGTTTGTAGAAAGCCTATTGGTCCATATTTCTTGATGCTTCTATATTGGAGCGGAGTCTTGAGGTGGGTAGAATATAGTTGTGCAATAATTGGCTGTTGATTGCTGGTGTTGACTTCTTGATGTGTAGTGCCTCGCAAACGTCAAGCCGCCTGCTATCGCTGTATCTATCGATGATTTCTGTGTTGTTTACTAGGATTTCTCTGGCGATGGTTTGGTTGTGGGAAGAGATTATATGTTCCTTAATGGAGCCCTGTTGCTTATGCATCGTTAAACGCCTAGAAAGAGATGTTGTTGTCTTGCCTATATACTGGGTTTTTTGGAGCTTACAGTCCCCAAGTGGGCATTTGAAGGCATAGACGACGTTAGTCTCTTTTAAAGCGTTCTGTTTTGTGTCTGGAGAGTTTCTCATGAGTAGAGTGGCCGTTTTTCTGGTTTTATAGTAAATCGTCAGTTGTATCCTCTGATTTTTGTCTGTAGGGATAACGTTTCTATTAACAATATCTTTCAGGACCCTTTCCTCCGTTTTATGAGCTGTGGAAAAGAAGTTCCTGTAAAGTAGTCTAATAGGGGGTATAGGTGTTGTGTTAGTTGTCTCTTCAGAGGTTGCATGGCTTTTCACTTTCCTTCTTATGATGTCTTCGACGAAACCATTGGAGAAGCCGTTATTGACTAGGACCTGCCTTACCCTACAGAGTTCTTCATCGACTTGCTTCCATTCTGAGCTGTGGCTGAGAGCACGGTCGACATATGCGTTAACAACACTCCTCTTGTACATGTCAGGGCAGTCGCTGTTGGCATTTAGGCACATTCCTATGTTTGTTTCCTTAGTGTAGACTGCAGTGTGGAAACTTCCGCCCTTTTCCATGACTGTTACATCTAGAAAGGGCAGCTTCCCATCCTTTTCCATCTCGTAAGTGAAACGCAGCACGGAACTCTGCTCAAATGCCTCCTTCAGCTCCTGCAGATGTCTGACATCAGGTACCTGTGTAAAAATGTCGTCAACATACCTGCAGTATATGGCCGGTTTCAAGCTCATAATATGGACCAATAGGCTTTCTACAAACACTTCTATTCAATACCCATTGTTTGTGTTCTGTCTTGTGTTGATACTTTTAATACCCTATTAATATCCCCTCTTGTTCTGTCTTGTGTTAATGCCACATCACCCCTCCCACCTCACTCAAATGTAGATATAAAATCTGAGATACGTAAGTTCTATTCAGTTGTGTATTTGTGAACTAAAGTCTTTGAAAATGTAATAAGTTTTACGAAACGCGTCCGTGTCGCGTCAGACTAGAAATAAAAATGAATTTTGGAGAATTAATTTTTGATTTACCTCCAACAGTGAAGCATAATGTACGAAAGATTGAGAAAATTCGTGTTATAATTATTAATCTTCCTTTTTTGGTCATATTTAATAATATATATATATATATATATATATATATATATATATATATATATATATATATATATATATATATATATATATATATATTTACATATATATATATATATATATATATATATATATATATATATATATATATATATATATATATATATATATATATATATATATATATATATATATATATACACATACATTTGTAGGAAATATGTGTATGGGAAATTTAATGAACACAAGATTATTAATTGTGTTTGGCAAGTATTCTACTGCTGAAAAATAATGT
Source organism: Procambarus clarkii (assembly GCF_040958095.1). Lineage (NCBI taxonomy): Eukaryota > Metazoa > Arthropoda > Malacostraca > Decapoda > Cambaridae > Procambarus > Procambarus clarkii. The sequence goes on from NC_091229.1 coordinate 4,278,649, forward strand.
TTAACACTTGAATGTACTTCCTAATTGTGGAATATAATGTTACCAGTGTTAGTAATGATTAATTGATTTATGGGATCAGTAATTTGAATTAGTATACTGGACCCTAAAATGTTAATGAATTCACTGACGTAAGTGAATCAGTGAATCAGTGAATTTGGTTTAGGTTAAAATGGACAGTCTGCTGACAGCTGTAAATTGAAATATTTGTATAGCTCAATAATGGTAACACATAATTAATTGGTATGGGGTTAGGCTAACATATGTGGTACACTGCTGGTAACCACAGATAATAAAATATGTTTAACCTAAGTTACTACACGATGTGATTAGTAATGATTAACTAGTATGGATCCGGTTAGAAAAGGACCAAAATGTTAGATATTTGGGGCTTTGACTCAAATATGGAATTACTTAATTTGAGAATTAATATAAATCGAAGGACCACCCACTTTTGAGAAAGAGGGAAACAAATAAAAGTGATTATAAGATGGACACTATAGAACAAGTGCCTATGTACGTTAGATTATTTAACAATCACTTAAAGAGAATGAATGGACTGTATTATTAATTGATCAAAGTTAAAAGCCTCAAATATCAACATTGGGGGGGGGGGGGGGTTATTTCTAGAAGTTCATATATATCTAGGAACCAGTGTAGTTCGTCAACAGTTCATTAAGGATGTTAGTAAATTAAATTGAAAAGGGAATGAATTAGGTAATAGCAATTAGAGGCGAATGTGCCTTAGAATACTACAATAATATAGACTAATATTACTAAAGCGATATAGAAAGTTTAATAATACTAAAATATAGGGTTAGTAATATTGATCTCATTAGGAGATGATTAAAGTATCTATATTAGTTAGTATCTCTACAATAACAATTAACAGCTTAACTGTGAAATTAAGTGAGATGAAATAGGTTGCCACACTTTTTTTATTTATATTATTATTACTCTGGCGAAGAACCAGCGGCAGAATAATGCTAGGGATATATTAATCTTTTAGCATGTAACAGTACTTTTAGCATTTTGGGAGAGTGAATTTGACTCATAATATAAAGTCCCTTTAATATTCAGTATATGAATTAAGAACATTCATAGGACACTAGTTCATGGAATTAATATCAAACCACTTGTTCCCCCCTAGTTTTTCTACTTTTTCACAAAAAAGTGGTGGTCCTTCGTAGCTATCGAAAATAGTGTCAATTTAAATGAATTACATGAGTCAAGTTTTCCCACAGATGTAGCTGGCGTTGTCCTCGTTCACATTCATGGGCTTATTCAGCCTCTTGTCGTCTCATCTCCCGTTTGCGTTCATCGACAGCAGTTTCTAGTTTGGCTAACTCGATCTTTAATTTCATGTGTGTGAGTGTGATTTTATCAGCAACTCTATGTTGATCCTGATGCTCTGGAGTAATAAGATCATTGTCTGCAAGGTGATCTACAATCAGGTTATGAAACTCAGCTTTGGTGATCCCATGGGGAGGAGTGATGTGATACTCAGTTGTGAGGGTTATTAATTCTGCTCTAGTAGCACGAATTAATGTGTGGAGCTCCTCCTCGAGGTTAGCACGGAATGCTGCTAACCTAAACATATTAAATGTTATGTAAATGCAAAATATCAATAGAAGAAAAATACGAGTACCCTGCAGGGGAACCAATAAGTAAGGATTAATAGACTGCCTTGTACGTGATGAGGCAATATGCCCGAGAATTGTTGTTATATAACTGGCAACACTGAACGTAATTATTTATCGTGTAGGGCAACAATAATTTTACAAGATAAATTACTGTACTATATAAGATAACCTGAAATAAAACAAAGTCTGAATTTAGTAAGGACTTCAAGAAACAATATAAATGAATGTTTCGAGGTAGTAAAATATAAAAAGGATGTAGGGATGTCTGTACCCTGTACTCTAGTAGGATTAGGGCAAGAGTTGTCCTACTGGAATCTAGATAATTAACTGCAGAGTTACCATTCCTTGTGCTCTGTAAAAAATAGTAAACTCTATACCTGAGCAGTTATTTATGAACTTTGAACGAAGGCTTAGGGGTGCAGGGAGTGTCACTACTGTGACGAGAACGGCTATACACGTCCCAAATGTATAACACAGTTCTGGATGCGAAAGGATCTCTAGTCCAATACTTCCTCCTAAGTTTGTAATACAAAGTGGAACATAATAGTTTGAAGACAAATTAAAGTACCAGATAAGTACCCGGGGTGGGGGGGGGGTGATCTGCCTGCGTGAGTTCTCTCTGTTGGGATAAAATTATGTGGATAATAAAGATATAGCAATAGTTTAGAAAACTAACCATTACGAGCATGAATTTGGGCATCACGTAATCAGAGTCCATCTAATATACAGATCACAAATTGCTATACCTGTAAAGTAAATGTGTTCAGTTACCAGTATGTAAGTCTGAAAAAGAATTCTGAAAAAATGCAAAGTATAAAAGCCATGTATAACAACTAAACACAATCTTAAGCAAAGGTTGCTAGGAACAGCTCCTGAGACCAGCTCCTTAACCCCAAATTTATGTGACGGGTTGTGGTATCACGCTATGTTGAACCAAGGTGATATGGCTCGCCGTCACACAAACACCAAAAAAATGCAGCATTGGTCCTGGCAGTGTTTAGGTCGCAGGTGGAAACAAATGAAAATCATCAAATAAATAATTAAAACAATTTACTAATATATCAATGAACAAAAATGGCACCTGAGAACACTTGGCTATTATTATATAACAAATTAAATAAATAAATGAAAGTTTAAATCTAATATAATACAAAACTATACTGGTGTGCTCAAGACAACTACCATACCACCACAGCATCCAGGACACGACGTAGGCTGAAGGCAGACGGCGTTGCAAGAGGCTAAGGTGATCCAAGAGCACTAAGAGAGAGACTGGTTCTCTAGGGTTGTTGTTGTTGTTGTTAAAGATTCGCTACCTGGAACAAAGTTCCAAGTAGCATGGGCTATGGTGAGCGCGTAGTTTCTCTAGGGAAACGGTGCCCCTTTATATAGTTTGGTGGTGATAATGTCACAGCCAGTGGCAACGCAAGGTGGTAACATTCACTACTAGCAAACTGCTAGTTTGTGGCTGGCGGCGCCATTGTGTAGGTATGCACCACTGTTAGTTGAAGATGGATAACTGCTTGTTTGTGAAGGCAAACTACCGGTTAGCAGAGGCGCCCGGGTTGCCTCTGATTCGTACCAGGTCGTGCCAGGCCCTGGGGGGGGGGGGGTATGAAAAGATGGCAGGACTGATGACTCATCTTGGCTGGTGTAGAGGTGGACTTCCAGTGCAAAGGCATTCAGGGTGAGTAGGAAAGGCAATTCCGCTGCTATGTAAGGGATTCAAGTGACAATTGTATACAGCACCACGAATTTGCAAATTCGAATTTGCATACAGCACCTTGAGAACATTGTTCACAACACATTGATACTATTGTATACAACTCCTTGAAAACATTGAATTCATCACATTGAGAAAATTGTATACAACATCCTGAGAACATTGTATACAGCAACTTGAGAACATTGTATATAACACCTTGGGAACATTTCCTGCAGCACCCTGAGAACAAGGAATACAACACCTTGAGAACATTGTATACAGCACCCTGAGAACATTATATACAAGGCCTTGAGAGCATTGCACAAAGCACCTTTGGAACAATGTATACAACACCCTGAGAATATTGTATACAACACCCTGAGAACGTTGTATACAACACCTTGAGAACATTGCATACAACACCCTGAGAACATTGTATACAACACCTTGAGAACATTGTATACAACACCTTGAGATCATTGTATACATAACCTTGAGAACATTGTATACAGAACCTTGAGAACATTAAAAACAACATCTTGAGACCATTGTACACAAACCCTTGAGAACATTGTACACATAACCTTTGGAATATTGTACATAACACATTGAGAATATTGTATGCATCACCTTGAGAACATTGTATGCAACACCCTTAAAACATTTTATACAACAGCTTGAAAACATTGTATACAGCACCCAGAGAACCTTTTAAACAACACCTTGAGAACATTGTATTGTGCACCCTTTAAATATTGAAAACAGCCCTCTTAGAGCATTGTATACAGCACCCTGAGAACATTGAATTCATCATCTTGAGAACATTGGACATATCATCCTAAGATCATTTTATACAAAACCTTGTTAACATTGTTTACAATACCTTGAAAACATTATATACAACACCCTGAAAACTTTGTGTACAACACCTTGAGAACATTTTAAACAACACCCTGAGAACATTTTATACAGTACCCTGAGACCACTGTATGCAACACTTTCAGAATGTTGAATTCAGCTCCCTTGGCGCATTGTATACAACTCGTAGAAAACATTGAATACAGCACCCTGAGACCATTGTTTACAGCACCCTGAATACATTCTATACAGCACCCTGAGAACATTGTATTCATCACCTTGAGAACATTGGACACATAACACTAAGAACATTGGACACATAACACTAAGAACATTGTATACATCACCTTGAGAATATAGTATACAACACCATCAGAACATTGTATGCAACACCTTGAGAATATTGCAAACAGCACCCTGAGAACATTGTGTAGAACACCTTGAGAACATTGTGTAGAACACCTTGAGAACATTGTATAGAACACCTTGAGGACATTGTAAATCATCATATTGAGAACATTGTATACAGCACCTTGAAAACATTGTATACAACACCTTGAGAACATTTTTACAATTCCTTGAGAACCTTGTGTACAACTCCCTGAGAACATTGTATACAGCACCTTAAGAACATTGTGTACAACACCTTGAGAACATTGTACTTTCTGATAATCTTAGCTGTTCTTTGAGATATTCTTTCTTGAAGAGATGGCAAATCCGTTTCAAGTCAGGTCCACATAGAGGCTTCCATGGCAGGTCTTATAGCACTGTTTGGAGCAGCTTTAAGGTCTTTCCACTGTTGATGTGATAGGCTTATGAGTGCAGGTGCTACATAGTCGATCACTGATCTGACTGCCTGTACATAATATGTGCGAATGACTTGCAGGTTTGCTCCTCCAGAGAGGGAGGTTAGCGACCTGTGAATAGGCATCCAGGCCGCAGTTCTCGCTCTCAAGTAAGTGACCTCAGCATTACAATTTATGTGCGTGTCCAGGATTATTCTTAGATACTGAAAAGTGTCCACCTATTCAATTGGTTGACTCTGTACTTTGAGTTGCTTGTTGAGCGTCAATATTTTTATGGACATGGTTTTTGTCTTGGTCGGGTTGAATTTGATACCAAACTGCTTTGGCTTTTCACTGATGCCGTTGAAACATTTGGGTGCACACTCTCCACTCAAGTTTGTTGAGTGCCATTTTGTCAGCCGTCTTGGCTGCACAACTTTAGAGACAGATGGGCTTTGGATTAGCAGAATCTTTGAGTTTTATAATTGGCACTATGCATACCCTATTTTAAGCTGTAGGTCTAGTTTAAGATGTCCAGGATAAATTGCTTAGCCTTAGGTGTGCAGCGTCTCCCTCTGGGCCAAGGTTTTAATATAGGGTATTAAAAGTATCAATACAAGACAGAACACGAAAAAAGGGGGTATAAATTCCATATGTTTAGATTTAGGAAAGACCTTGATAAATACTGGTTCAGTAACAGAGTTGTTGATTTATGGAAGCAATTACCACATAAAGTGGTGGAGATGAGGTCCCTTGATTGTTTCAAACGTGGGTTGGACATATATGTAAGTGGGATTGGGTGGTTATAAATAGGAGCTGCCTCGTAAGGGCCAATAGGCCTACTGTAGTTACCTTTATTTTTATGTTCCTATGTTCTTAATCATTTTATAGTTTTTTGTTGTCTCCAGGGGATGTATATATGTTTTTTTCTTTGCCCAATTAAGCTCATCCAGTGTGAGCAGGGTATTAATGTCTGAGGCTTCTGCACATGCTTTCAGGATTCTGTGCCACTTTCTTACTCTGATCCTTTCTGTACTGCTAGTACATCTGGTTGGAGCTGATTACCGGTGGCTCTTTCTGAAAATTTGGTTGCCTGTACTTTGGCGTCATGTAGGATACTTAGGGTATGGGGCTTTAGGTGTTGTATTTCCTTGAAACCGCGTAAAGTGGTGGAGGTGAATTGTTTGATTGTTTCAAACAATAAAATCCCCAAATCCTGTGGATTTGCTGCCACATCTCTCCAAGAGAGGTGTGTTCATTCAGATGTGAACACCATTCCAGCCACTTTTGTTCTTTGATTATCCTGGTCTCTTAATGCACATGTTCTTTAACCACACAGAGTAGGGTCCTTTTGAGGTCACTTAGCTGCTTTTTGTATAGCTTCCTTGAGCTGATGAGTCTAAGATTGAGTTCTTTGGCACTTGTTACAAATTAGTGCTTGCTCTGTAGGGTCAATGTTTAAGGTAAGGGAGTAACTAACTACTGTGGTTAGGTAAAGCCCGGACCCCAGGAGAACCGGAGCAAAAGAAAAGTAACACCAAATATATGCTCTGTGTCTAGCATGATCACCTACCCCCAACTTACTATTGGTAAAGGGAACTCCTGGTTAATTTCTTAATATAATTCATTAACCCCTAATCCCCCCAAGTTTAATAAATACCTTACCACCTCGATCTTATGTTACCTCATTGAATCCATATAGACAAGAAACGAGAGTACATACAACAAAACTAGAGGTAAGGTCTACTTTCCTTAAGGGACAGTATTCAACACTTGATACCATTTTCACCCCACACGTGTTCTAGAGGACACCCAAAAAAAAAATAAGTACTTGAGGCCCAAACACTGGCCTAGAGAATATAGATCAAATACACTTTGAACAAGTAGTGGCATGTACAATAAGAGTAATTTACTTTAACTTGGTATAGTAAAGATTAAGAAGTGAGGAGAATAGAAAGATGTAAAAAGAGAGAGAGAGCCCACAGCACGATGTCCAAACCTCTTGGAGTTTGGTTAGAGCAGTCCCTCTTCAACACAATGTGGCCGCTGAATGAATCATTAACCTGATCATAGAGTAATATTACTTAGTGTTCAATACATGTATTTATTCGCCACAAATAAGTTTTAAGTGTAACTAACATCTTAGCTTTACAAAACACTAACATAATAATAACTCAAAGAATACCAACTCTGTGAGCATCAAGGTGCTCCTGCATTTGGCAGGGAAACAGAGACCGCTATTTTCCAAGCTGAGGTTCAAGTCCTTTTGAATCTTTAATTTTGTTAGATATTTTACTCCTTCATAAACCCAACCTATCTATTAATGTTCTGTAATTTAACTAGAACAAATCCCACACACAATCTAAAACAATCAGGTCCTTTCTCTAAAATGCCGTAGTGAATGGTCCCTGATTCACGTGAAAATAGATGCTCTATGATCCTGGTTCCTTACAGAGTGCCAATCTTGGATTCAGGGCCGTAACACTCCATCCCGTCCCCCCGCCCCATGATTAGTTTTGTAAGAGTGTACAAGAAATCCATAAAAAAATCTCTGAAAGAAAAACACACAAAAAAATGACAAGGAATGTTTAATGTTACATGAGAACCTAAGAATGATACTAAATACTCGGCAGTTGGTTCGTGGCTTACTGTCGCTTAGATGTACACTACTCAGGTAACCGGGATAGTGCATCAGCTACCACATTTAGCCGAACCGGTAAGTAGTTTACGGTAAGATTTAAGTCCTGCAGGTATAATGCCCACCCGAGTACTCTTTTTTTTCATTCATCTGACAGATGAGCACTATTGGGTTATGGTCTGTATACACTTCCACTATATTAGTAGGTATCCATCAGTCTCATGAGACTATGAAGTTGCATTCTGGTTGTCGGTCTGGAGTGGCCTCTCCAGGGTGCAAAGCCAGGGTAGGTTCATACATGGGAGAATCTGTTACCCATGCAGCAGGTACCCCTCTCTCCACGGCGTCGAAAGTCGCTAATGGAAAGACAAATGCCAATACGACTGGATCCAGCGATGTTGCAGGAACTGTCAGAACGAGGTTGAAGGGAACAACAAACTACCCTAGGGGCTCTGGTTCCAGCTCCAGAGTTTACGTAGTTGGTAAAAAGAAGGCACAGGGACTCCAAACCTGGAGACCGCCGTGGTCGAGGTGAAGAGCTTCCGAGTCCCGCACCTACGGGTTCCAGACCGAGATCGTCACAACCCCCTTTCACCTGAAGTGGGCTTCCTTTATGGCCCATCAGAAGGAAGAGTAATAATTATAAATTACAACAATTATTATTATTATTATAATATAATTATTATATTAGTCATGAGATATACCATAATTATTAAAATAATATCATTGTTATATTGGCCGTGAGATATACCTCAAACTTTCGATTGGCTAATACTAGCGCCAACACTTCTTTTTCTACCAACGAATAGTTGTGTTGTGCCTTATCAAATTTAGCAGAGTAATAGTACCCCTGAATGGTCCACTTAATCATCCCCTTTTGCAACATCACTGCACCAGCACCCCGAATCAGACGCATCGACATGGACTTTAAAGAACCAAAGCTCTAGTGGACTGTTTTTCGGTGGAATTGAATGGTTGACTGCACTTTGAATTGCTTTGACAAAATCTTATTCTGCCCTATTAATGTCTTCAGGAACAATATAGTTTCTATGCCACTATGAGATGAAGTTTCGAAAGCGGTCCTTTTTTGCTAGAGCGAAGTTCGAGGTTCTTGGTGGAGGAGGAGGTGGGTAGATCTAACTTTAGATCTATTTGGATCCCATGGTGGTCGCTTGTGAGTGTGGGGCTCAACTGGCCATTTTGCTGCATCTCTGAGGGAGGTTGAAATGAGAGTAAGGTATAGTCTACCTCCTTGAATGTGGGTGGGTTCCATTTTGAAATTATTTGAATTTCTGGTAGCTGGTATAGTAGCTGTGCTATGTGAGTGCCGGCCTCATTTATTGTGTTAAAGCCCAGTGCCAAACGATGATGGTCATTGAAATCACCACAAATTATTGCATTTGAGGTCTTGGCATGTCCAAATAACACTAATGTTACAAACCTTATCTCCTGTGGAGGTTAGTTTCAAGTATAAAATGTTGGTGCACACAGTGGAGAATTTTTTATAAGAAAATATCTACAGCTGATTTCCGGGAGGCCGCGAGTTACCAGTAATACTTCGCCAGCTAAGTAGTACCTTCTCAGCTGGAGATTGTCAGGAATAATGTGAACTGGAATAGCCTAACTATGTGAGGGAAAAATGGACTCAATCTGAAAGCATGCATGGGGAATATGATAAATAAAGTCAATAAAGGGTTTGATTGCAAATGTAAAGAATAGAGTATTAATTGGCGATGACGCAGTAGAGGTGGATGCCATCTTGACTGGAGGGGAAGGTGTATCGCTGCCGACCCGATCCTGCTATTTGAGGGGTTTTCTCCGGCCATACAGTCAGATAATCCCATCCTTGTATATAAACAGGGTTGCAAGATAGGGTAGAGTAGTTATGCAGATTTTGGAGAGGTTTTATAAGAGTCCAATATCCTTACAATGCATGGTCGTTTAGTAATATGGAAACGTCCCTAGCGGGCTTTAGATACCCTAAGGCTCACCGTCCCAAACCCAGAACCATACACACAGCCGTCAACCCAGTGACACATATATTTACACCTCTATGAAACCTCTATGATATCCTTACAATGAGTCCAGGCTCATTGACTCAAGAGTCCAGGTTTCATAGAGGTGTAAATATATGTGTCACTGGGTTGACGGCTGTGTGTATGGTTCTGGGTTTGGGACGGTGAGCCTTAGGGTATCTAAAGCCCGCTAGGGACGTTTCCATATTACTAAACGACCATGCATTGTAAGGATATCACCTTATTGAATATGTTTGTGTGTCTTTTGCATATTAATTTGTGTATGAACTAGGCTGTTTTCCTTACTCTTTGATTTGCCCTAGGCTTAAGTACACTAATCTATTCCCTAGACAACATTTAAAGGTCCACCACCACTAAATTATTAACAGGCCTCTGAGACCCAGCTATTACAAAAGTTTTTGACACACCACCCTTGACAACTAACAGTCCTATTCCAGCACGTGGAAACCTGTAAACATTAAACCCTTCAAGTTTGTCGTGTCTTAGCTCAATTGCTACTCCCATTATTTCTGTCCCCGGCCCACAATCATGTGGGCTGGGTATGGCATGAAGATCGGTTCACTTTTCACACAGATGGCACATCCCCTGTACTGCCCGTTTACCCATGTAAGGAAGACGCCTCGATAGCCTGAGAATTTAGGTTCAAATCAGTCTTGAAGTACGCTCTCCTGTTGCAGAAGGATGTCAATGCTTTTGATTGCTGCTATACATTGCAATTTTTCAATTTTGTGGGCAGCCCAGGTGCATTTAATTGCAGGATATTTCCCAGCAAACACAAATCATTGTTCCAACCTTCACTAGCGTTTCCATAGGGTTGTGTGAAATAAAAGTAGCAAGTATGGTTCAACAGGCACATTGAAATTGAAATTGAAATACGATTATTGAGGTAAAATAAACACAAATGGATGAGATAGCTCAAACTATTCTCACCCCGTTCAGTACAACGTGTTCATACATATATCGACACACATCATAAACAATAAACATATTGCCAAATATTCTGCGGGATAAATATATACATTTCCTCCATTACACAAGTAGTATGGTATCAGATGTACATACAAATATTTTTATGACTTTGGTATACTGTATAGATAATTTGCAAGGGACATGCAGATAATTACAAAAAATATTAGTCTTGGTGCAAAATTCTTATATCTCTCCAGAATATCATCAACATTTCCGTTGTGACACACCCTGGCTATTTGTTCCGGAACAGTCCTTATCTCAATGTTTGTATATACATTAATCAACGAACAATCAAGAACATAATGGGCTAGTGTGTGAGACCTTAACATACCACATAGTTTACACTTCGTGTCAATATCATGAACACCTATCCCATATTCCCAATAATATTTGTACCCAAGTCTGAACCGCATGTGCACAGAGTCACTCCAAGCATTTCTTCTATTATCATAAGTGAAATGGGTGTTTTGACTCACATACATGTAGTGTTGCACGTCGTTGACTTCTCTCATACATTATATCTCTCCTCTCCACTTCTGCCTGTGCCTGAATATTTCTGATTTTTCTTCTTATTTGTCTCATTGTGAATTTCGATGTCAACTTGTGGTTTTGATGTGGCACGTTTGGCCAAATCATCCGCCACTTCGTTGAGCACTATTCCAACATGAGATGGAATCCACATGAATTTCACACTATGACCTTTCAGCTGTATCTCAGTTATCCTTTTCTTACAATCCTCAGCTATGGACATGAAGACTGGATTTCGACTGTTTAAGGAATCAAGTGCTCCTCGGCTATCGACAAATACAAAAACATCTTTGTCGTCATGACGTACTTCCTCCGAACACACCAGAATGGCCTGCAGTTAAGCTTGTGTGGATGATATATAATTTCTAAGTTGGAGTTCAATTTTCCTGTCCACAGTTCCAAACTCAGTATATTCCCTTATTAGGACATCACACCCTGCTTTGCCATCGTCCGCCACCGACCCGTCACTATAACATGCATATGAGCAACCTTTATCTCAAGAATGGTAAAGGTATTCATTTATGTAATTTGGCAAATGTTGCCTTTTCTAACACTAGTTTTTCCTTTATATATTAAAACTTTTTTCATGTTTATACATTAAATTTATGTACATTACATATATAAATGGAGAATGTTGTTCTATAGCTGTATAAAACGTTTTTAAAACATTTAGTTACTCGAAGATTAGATTACAAATGTTTGTGACATAGCTAATATATTGACTTATTTAATACTCTTTGTTCCCCTGCATAATAAAAAATAATCATCTCTATATATTTTATTTATATGTCATTTTGTAACATACATTATTGTTAATTGTAAATGTTGTGTCATAGTTGTATGATAGGTGTGCTAAACGTTTACATTTTAGTCAACAAAACTCTATTTTTTTTTTTAATGATTTTGCTAAAAAAATTTTTATAAAACTATTTGCTAAATGATATATTAAATAATACTGTTTTCAAGTTTAAAATTATATTTATGTACTTTATGTAAATACACTAACGTAAATTGAAAATTTTGTGTCATATGTGTATGAAAACACATGCAACATTTAATCTAACCTTTTTATTGGAATAAATAAAAATAAGGAGCATCAAAATACCTCTTAATCAAATACATCTGTATAACACAGATTTTACATTAAATATCATTAAAACACAAATGGGTGAGTGCAACTAGGTAAGTACAACTACTTGAGTACATTTAGGGAATACATGTAGGTAAGTACAACCACATAAGGGCAACTAGAGGAGTACATGTAGGTGAGCACAACAAGGTGAGCATTGCTAGGAGAATAAGAGTAGGTGAGTACAACTACACAAGAACAATTAGGAGAGTACATGTAGGTGAGTACTGTCAGAAAAACCGACCCCATTTACTAACATTTAATACAATAGGCAGGTAATATTGCTGCTGTATGTACTAACAAGTTAAATAAAATAAAATGAGGCTACAGTGGAAATTTCCTTGGTAGAAAACAAGGTTATCATTGTCATATGTCCCCATAAAATTCACCAGCTATATTAATAAGAAATCTTCTTAATACATCAGTTTTAAGAATGTAAACAATATAAAAACATTTCCCTTAAAATATAAGCGTAGTAGGGGGTAGGAGAAGGGGTAAGAGTGGGAGGGGCTAGAGAAGAAGGAAATGGAGGATAGGGGATAAGGAGGAAAGGGTAGAGTAGGAGTTGTAAGAGTAGTAGGGATAAGAGGAAAGGTAAGAGTGGGAGGGGAAACAGGAGAAGGGGGGGAAGAAGACGAAAGGATAAAGAAGATGGAGAGAGAGTGATGGTGTCACACTTTGCGCGGTAAAATGCTGCCTAGACCCGGTGGTGGCCAGCGGAGAACTGACCCTCCCCACTCTGCCTCAACACTGTTGCTCACACATTGTTTGTAATATTAATTCTAAAGCATAATCACAGATGAAGTAATTTAAACTTTATTATCTGATTCTTTATTTTTCTTGCTGTATTTACAGAAGACGAACATATACCCTATTAATCTACCAAGAAAATTCTGTATAATATTCCAGCGTCTTAACACATCATGGCAACTGTTGGCTTTGAGTTTTCTGGCCAGGACTCCAAGTTGTACCCTGTACACTCCCTACCATCCCCTGCCATAACAGCCACCAACACTTGCCCCTTCCCTCCAGGACCTCTTCCCCTCCCCTCCTCTTCCTCGACTTCTACTTCACCCTCCCTCTACCTCCTACTACTCCTCCTCCACGCCATTACCCTCCTCCACACCACTACTCCCCACAACTACACTCCCTTCTTCCCTCTCTCCCCACTAATACGTCTTCCCTCCTCCTCCTTCTCCTCCCACTACTACTTCCTCCTTCTTTCAATGCTACTTCCATTCCTTTTCCTTCCCCCATTATTTCTTCCTCCTCTCCCAACAAATATTACTTCCCTCTCCTGTTCCACCACCACTATCACTTCTACCATCTCCTCCAATCCTACTCCCCTTAGTACTAATTTCCCCTCCCCCTCTATATATCTCCGATTCTACCTCACCCTCCCCTTCACCACAACCACCACTACAACTACCGTGCCCTCTCATCCAACACCACGCCCACTACAACTTCCCTGCCCTTCCCCCCACCATCACTACAACTTCCACTCCTGTGACCTCCCATCCACCACCACCACGACTACAATTACCGGGCCCTCCCCTCCACCATCACAACCACTACAACTACTGGGCAAGAGTAGACCCTCCACCACCATCACCACTACAACTACCGTGCTCTCCCCTACACCACTACAACTACGTGCCATCAATGGAAACATGCAATAACTGTTCCCATACGGAAGCCCAATGACCCTGGTAATTACAGACCTATCAGTCTCATGTCATGCACTTGCAAGATGCTTGAAAGGATCATCCTAAACCGACTGTTGCACAAAATAGGCAGGTAAGGGGAGGGGGTCAATGGATTTGTTAAAGGACGGAGCACAGCAAATTGTATAGTTAATTACTTGGCTAATGATTCGGCTAGGTACTCTGGATTTGTTGACATCAAAGGAGCCTTCGACAAAGCAAAGGCGATTGCGATCCTGGACGAGCTTGCATGCATGGGTGTCAAGGGGAGACTCATGAAATGGGTTGAAGACTACATCACAGGGAGGAAATCCAAGGTTTGCTTCAATGGAGCAGTCTCCAGAACAATGAATATGGAACTCGGGACCCCCCAAGGCGGAGTCTTAAGCCCTACACTATTCAATGTACTTATGAACGCCATTGCAAATATTAATTTTCCGGAAGGAACACAAAAAGTGGGATATGCAGATGATGTCCTACTACAAGCTCCCACCTTGGGAAAAATTGAACAGTCCATTGAACTCCTTGGAAAGAAATGCATTGAGCTCGGTTTCACTCTCTCCATAAACAACACGAAGGCATACTCCCATCACAAGCGGAGAGCAAATGAGGAACTGCAAATTAATGGTGTAACACTTGAATGGGTTGACCACTTTCGGTACCTTGGCGTCACTGTCGGCTTTCACAAGGGGAAGAAAGAGGAGCTCAATCAACTCATCGGAACATGCAAACTTCGACTCAGGCCACTGAGAGCTGTGACCTGGAATGGACTTGGAGCTTCTAATGCCGTGCTTAAAATGATGTACACAGCCTATGTGCGCTCCGTCATAGACTATGCCGCCCAGTTCTGTGTACCTACTCCCAAAGCGATATGAAAAGGCTTGAAAGCATACAAAATGAAGCCATGACAATCATTCTTGGAGTTCCAAGAACTACCAAAACGTCTAATCTACGAGAGGAGTTGTCTCTTCCCAGTGTTAAATGCAGAATTAAAGAGCTGAGTGCAAAGCTTGCAATTAAGATAGCCAGAGATCCCCATTACAATGATATTGCTAAGAAAAAACTGAGTGCTGTGCTACTTTCAGGGGGAAACAGAAGCAAAAAATGGCATCACAGATCAGTCTGCTACCTCGAAGAGCTTCACCTGCTTGAGCAAGCACGTGAGCTCCTGCCTGTAGAGAGGCTTCCTCCCTGGGAGAATGACTCATGCAAGATTATCATCAATGAAATGGCAATGAAAAAATCTAACAGGCTACCCAAAGAAATGAGGCACAAGTATCTCGAGGAAATTTATTAAGAAGCCGGAGATGAACTAGATAAAATCTACACTGGCGGGTCATCTAATCCTGTCACTGGAAGGGCTGGTGCAGCATACACGGTAATCAAGGATAATACTTTCCAACGCAGAAATGAAGAAAAAGCACGTATTGAGAGCTATGCCTCTTCAACGCAAGCAGAGCTAACTGCCATTGTTATGGCGTTAAGGTTTCTTGAACGGAACACTAATGGTGCAGTGATTTGCAGCGATTTAAAAGCAGCACTGCAAAGCCTAAATAAAAATCGGGCAGAAAATCTTGCAATAGTCGCTGAAATTAAGAGAGCTGTGAAAGAACTTACCAATCAGGGAAGAGTCATCAAGTTTTTGTGGATCCCTTCCCATGTTGGAATATGTGGAAATGAACGAGCAGATGTGCTGGCTGCTGAAGTAGCTGAAGGAGACCATATTGAATACTTCATACCCAAGACTATATTACAAATTAGAGGTATTATCAGGCAACATCACCGTGACAAGGTAACTAAGGAAAGGAGGATAGAAGCACAAACCAGTGAATCTGTACGATGGTACAACATGGTTGCAGCTGGCAATCCCAATCATTATGGGCGAAGAGGAGGAGGACGAGGGAGAGAATCAGTAATAGCGAGAATCCGTCTTGAATACAAATATCCATGGAGATATGGAATGGAAACAACAGTTGATCAGCGAGGTTGCAGAATTTGTGGTGAGCGTGATGGACACCGCCTTGACCACTACCTACGTGAATGTGAACACCTGAGAGACATCAGAACTATGTGTAGAATAATACACCCTACATTGTTTGAGTTAGGAAAACACTATTTGTCAAATATTGATACTGTTATTAAAAGATTTCCCCATTTTGCACCCACAAGATAACGTAAGCTTTTAAGGGTTGATAGATGTTAATCTTCTTGTTTGAGGGGCTGTTCACTTGAGACAGTTAAGCAAGTCCCAGCTGTGTCTGGGTACAAGTGACAGGATGAACAACCCAGCGGGTATTCTTCCTATTGGGGAGTGTTGTACATGCTGCTATGGCGGTATGTCCACTCACAAGATGAGTGGTGCTGCCCAATAAACTCGCCTCTCGGGGCAAAATTTAAAAATTTACGTGCCATCCTTTCCATGACCGCTACCACTACAACTACCATGCCCTCCCCTCCATCATCACCACTACAACTACTGTCCCCTCCCCTCCACCACCACCACTACAACTACTTTCTCCTTCTCTCCAGCACCACAACTACTGTGCCCTCCCCTCTACCACCAACATTACTACAACTACTGTCCCTTCCCCTCTGTCTCCACCCCCAGTAAGATTGGAGAAAATTTAAATTTTATTATCATAAAACAAAAATAGCTCAAAAAGTTGCTTTTCCAAGGTTATTGAAATAAATGATGTATCAATAATTTTAATACAATAAATAAAGTAAAGGTTTCTAGCAACTTTCGTGCAGCTATGGAGCAACATTTAAAGTTTATACTTATGTACTTTACCGAAAAATACAGAAATTAAATAATTAACTTTTAAAACTGAATTTGTTCTAATATTTAAAGTAGCAAATTATTTTATAAAAATAAAATGTTAGCAAAATCGTAAAAGTTTATTCATTGCTCTTTTAATAAACACAAGAAAATGTTATAAGAATGTTTCACACATATGTCAAACAACATTTTCCATTTATATATATATATATATATATATATATATATATATATATATATATATATATATATATATATATATATATATATATATATATATATATTGGTATATTTTGGTAGCAGTCTTTCCTGTAGAAATATATTATTAAATATGACCGAAAAAGTAAGATTAATAATTCTAACACGAATTTTCTCGATCTTTCGTACGTTTCTTTTCACTGTTGGTGGTAATTCAAAAATCAATTCTCCAAAATTCATTTTTATTTCTAGTCTGACGCGACACTTGAGCACATTTCGTATAACTTATTACATTTTCAAAGACTTTAGCTTACACATACACAACTGAATAGAATTTACACATCTTCGATTTGTTTATATCTACATTTGAGTGAGGTGGATGGGGTGAGGTGGTATTAATAGGGCATTAAATTCCTAAACACAAGACAGAACACGAAACAATGGGTATTGAATGGAAGTGTGTTACGGCCCTCTCGGGTCGCAACTGAGTTCGTACTCTGATGTTATTAGAGGAAGTTGTATCCGGCCCCAAGCCAGTAGTGGCTTTCAAGGAATGAGATCCGTGACGTAAGTAACTAAAAGGGGAAGGGAAATAAAGTTAAGAACTTAAGATTATAATTGTTTCCATCACCAATAAATAATATAATAAAAGAGTACACAGGGGGAAGGGTATTAACACTGTACACAATCGTCTTCTCCTGAAGACTCTGGATCCAAACTGTCGGTGCTTTTGTGGCCTCACAACGAATCCTTTGAGAAGCTGAGTCTACCCCGACCACAGGCCAGCCAAAACACAGTTCCACTGGGGGCACCGCCGTGGAGGCCGTCAACCACAAGTCCAGCAGGTCTGCTGGCAGGTTCCGGATCAGCAAGGCTGGTCAGGCCACTCCACGAGCGATACTAGGGTAGCACCCTAGTCAGGAGCCTCGTGTGATACCACAAATCACTCTCCTGTCCTTAATACCCCAGTGGTTAATCGTCTCCAGCAGTCGGTCCCGGGTACGACGATCCTTCACTGCCGTATCACAGGCAGGGTAACACCACAGTGTTCATCCGGGGGCCGACTCACAGCTGCTGCAGCAAAGCACAAGGTATGGGGACGGCTGCCTTGGGTAGACTGACTCAACTTCCATTACAGCAGTCCCAGGTCGACTCTGTAAGCAGACACGTCATCAATAACAGGGACTCACTAAAGCACCTCACTTACAGGCTCAGATACAAACGCCCGACGTATCCACTCCATAGATGGCGTTGTTGTCTGAGCACCACCTCACCAGAGGTCAGCAGCGGCTGTGTTGTGAGCTGAACAGGACTGGAAACCGGCCCTTGTGGCCAGTACACGTCGTCCTCACCAGGTGTCGTCGTCCATTTGGAGGGGATTTCGGGAGCTGACCCACAGATGGCGCGGTCGTCACTGCTCCATGCTCGGACGCTGGATCCGGGTCCGTAACAAAGTGATTTGTAGAAAGCCTATTGGTCCATATTTCTTGATGCTTCTATATTGGAGCGGAGTCTTGAGGTGGGTAGAATATAGTTGTGCATTAATTGGCTGTTCATTGCTGGTGTTGACTTCTTGATGTGTAGAGCCTCGCAGACGTCAAGCCGCCTGCTATCGCTGTATCTATCGATGATTTCTGTGTTGTTTACTAGGATTTCTCTGGCGATGGTTTGGTTGTGGGAAGAGATTATATGTTCATTAATGGAGCCCTATTGCTTATGCATCGTTAAACGCCTAGAAAGAGATGTTGTTGTCTTGCCTATATACTGGGTTTTTTGGAGCTTACAGTCCCCAAGAGGGCATTTGAAGGCATTGACGACGTTGGTCACTTTTAAAGTGTTCTGCTTTGTGTCTGGAGAGTTTCTCATGAGTAGGCTGGCCGTTTTTTTGGTTTTATAGTAAATCGTCAGTTGTATCCTCTGATTTTTGTCTGTAGGGATAACGTTTCTATTAACAATATCTTTCAGGACCCTTTCCTCCGTTTTATGAGCTGTGGAAAAGAAGTTCCTGTAAAATAGTCTAATAGGGGGTATAGGTGTTGTGTTAGTTATCTCTTCAGAGGTTGCATGGCGTTTCACTTTCCTTCTTATGATGTCTTCGACGAAACCATTGGAGAAGCCGTTGTTGACTAGGACCTGCCTTACCCTACAGAGTTCTTCATCGACTTGCTTCCATTCTGAGCTGTTGCTGAGAGCACGGTCGACATAAGCGATAACAACACTCCTCTTGTACCTGTCTGGGCAGTCGCTGTTGGCATTCAGGCACATTCCTATGTTCGTTTCCTTAGTGTAGACTGCAGTGTGGAAACCTTCGATCTTTTCCATGACTGTTACATCTAGAAAGGGCAGCTTCCCATCCTTCTCCCTCTCGTAAGTGAAACGCAGCACGGAACTCTGCTCAAATGCCTCCTTCAGCTCCTGCAGGTGTCTGACATCAGGTACCTGTGTAAAAATGTCGTCAGGTACCTGTGTAAATATATATATATATATATATATATATATATATATATATATATATATATATATATATATATATATATATATATATATATATATATATATATATATATATATATATATATATATATATATATATATATATATATATATATATTATTAAATATGACCGAAAAAGTAAGATTAATAATTCTAACACGAATTTTCTCAATCTTTCGTACATTACGCTTCACTGTTGGAGGTAAATCAAAAATCACTTCTCCAAAATTCATTTTTATTTCTAGTCTGACGCGACACGGGCGCGTTTCATAAAACTTATTACATTTTCAAAGACTTCACAAATACACAACTGATTAGAACTTGCGTTTCCCTGATTTTATATCTACATTTGAGTGAGGTGGGAAGGGTGATGTGGCATTACATTTGAGTGAGGTGGGAAGGGTGATGCGGCATTAACACAAGACAGAACACTAGGGGATATTAATAGGGTATTAAAAGTATCAACACAAGACAGAACAGAAACAATGGGTATTGAATAGAAGTGTTTGTAGAAAGCCTATTGGTCCATATTTCTTGATGCTTCTATAATATATAGGACAATATGCAACTGAAAACTCACACCCCAGAAGTGACTCGAACCCATACTCCCAGAAGCAACGCAACTGGTATGTACAAGACGCCTTAATCCACTTGACCATCACGACCGGACATAATGAGGTGATAGCCGAGGCTATTTGAACCACCCCACCGCCAGCACTCGGATAGTAATCTTGGGCATAGCATTTTACCAAATCACCTCATTCTTTGGGGCACACGTGAGGAACACAAATGCGAACAAGCCTGAATGGTCCCCAGGGCAATATGCAACTGAAAACTCACACCCCAGAAGTGACTCGAACCCATACTCCCAGAAGCAACGCAACTGGTATGTACAAGACGCCTTAATCCACTTGACCATCACGACCGGACATAATGAGGTGATAGCCGAGGCTATTTGAACCACCCCACCGCCGGCACTCGGATAGTAATCTTGGGCATAGCATTTTACCAAATCACCTCATTCTTTGGGGCACACGTGAGGAACACAAATGCGAACAAGCCTGAATGGTCCCCAGGACAATATGCAACTGAAAACTCACACCCCAGAAGTGACTCGAACCCATACTCCCAGAAGCAACGGAACTGGTATGTACAAGACGCCTTAATCCACTTGACCATCACGACCGGACATAATGAGGTGATAGCCGAGGCTATTTGAACCACCCCACCGCCGGCACTCGGATAGTAATCTTGGGCATAGCATTTTACCTAATCACCTCATTCTTTGGGGCACACGTGAGGAACACAAATGCGAACAAGCCTGAATGGTCCCCAGGACAATATGCAACTGAAAACTCACACCCCAGAAGTGACTCGAACCCATACTCCCAGAAGCAACGCAACTGGTATGTACAAGACGCCTTAATCCACTTGACCATCACGACCGGACATAATGAGGTGATAGCCGAGGCTATTTGAACCACCCCACCGCCGGCACTCGGATAGTAATCTTGGGCATAGCATTTTACCAAATCACCTCATTCTTTGGGGCACACGTGAGGAACACAAATGCGAACAAGCCTGAATGGTCCCCAGGACAATATGCAACTGAAAACTCACACCCCAGAAGTGACTCGAACCCATACTCCCAGAAGCAACGCAACTGGTATGTACAAGACGCCTTAATCCACTTGACCATCACGACCGGACATAATGAGGTGATAGCCGAGGCTATTTGAACCACCCCACCGCCGGCACTCGGATAGTAATCTTGGGCATAGCATTTTACCAAATCACCTCATTCTTTGGGGCACACGTGAGGAACACAAATGCGAACAAGCCTGAATGGTCCCCAGGACAATATGCAACTGAAAACTCACACCCCAGAAGCATTTGTGTTCCTCACGTGTGCCCCAAAGAATGAGGTGATTTGGTAAAATGCTATGCCCAAGATTACTATCCGAGTGCCGGCGGTGGGGTGGTTCAAATAGCCTCGGCTATCACCTCATTATGTCCGGTCGTGATGGTCAAGTGGATTAAGGCGTCTTGTACATACCAGTTGCGTTGCTTCTGGGAGTATGGGTTCGAGTCACTTCTGGGGTGTGAGTTTTCAGTTGCATATTGTCCTGGGGACCATTCAGGCTTGTTCGCATTTGTGTTCCTCACGTGTGCCCCAAAGAATGAGGTGATTTGGTAAAATGCTATGCCCAAGATTTCTATCCGAGTGCCGGCGGTGGGGTGGTTCAAATAGCCTCGGCTATCACCTCATTATGTCCGGTCGTGATGGTCAAGTGGATTAGGGCGTCTTGTACATACCAGTTGCGTTGCTTCTGGGAGTATGGGTTCGAGTCACTTCTGGGGTGTGAGTTTTCAGTTGCATATTGTCCTGGGGACCATTCAGGCTTGTTCGCATTTGTGTTCCTCACGTGTGCCCCAAAGAATGAGGTGATTTGGTAAAATGCTATGCCCAAGATTACTATCCGAGTGCCGGCGGTGGGGTGGTTCAAATAGCCTCGGCTATCACCTCATTATGTCCGGTCGTGATGGTCAAGTGGATTAAGGCGTCTTGTACATACCAGTTGCGTTGCTTCTGGGAGTATGGGTTCGAGTCACTTCTGGGGTGTGAGTTTTCAGTTGCATATTGTCCTGGGGACCATTCAGGCTTGTTCGCATTTGTGTTCCTCACGTGTGCCCCAAAAAATGAGGTGATTTGGTAAAATGCTATGCCCAAGATTACTATCTGAGTGCCGGCGGTGGGGTGGTTCAAATAGCCTCGGCTATCACCTCATTATGTCCGGTCGTGATGGTCAAGTGGATTAAGGCGTCTTGTACATACCAGTTGCGTTGCTTCTGGGAGTATGGGTTCGAGTCACTTCTGGGGTGTGAGTTTTCAGTTGCATATTGTCCTGGGGACCATTCAGGCTTGTTCGCATTTGTGTTCCTCACGTGTGCCCCAAAAAATGAGGTGATTTGGTAAAATGCTATGCCCAAGATTACTATCCGAGTGCCGGCGGTGGGGTGGTTCAAATAGCCTCGGCTATCACCTCATTATGTCCGGTCGTGATGGTCAAGTGGATTAAGGCGTCTTGTACATACCAGTTGCGTTGCTTCTGGGAGTATGGGTTCGAGTCACTTTTGGGGTGTGAGTTTTCAGTTATATATATATATATATATATATATATATATATATATATATATATATATATATATATATATATATATATATATATATATATATATATATATATATATATATATATATATATATATATATATATATATATATATATATATATATATATATATATATATATATATATATATATATATATATGTGTGTGTGTATATCACGAAAATAAACACGTGATTAAGAATGTGACAATGTCAGACCACGGAGGAAAAATGAAACAGGAAATTTCCTTAAGTACTTTCGTATATTAAATACATCTTCAGAAGGTCCCTATGTTAGGATTAGATTTCTTGTTCCAATCACTATTTTTAATCAAACTTTCTAACTTGCGCTTAAGAATTTTCTGTAACTGATTAATTTTTCCGCGTAAGTCACTATATATTTCATCCATCAGAAGATTTTTCCAGTCGAAAGGTATTGCGTGATGAAAGTTTCTTTTTGCTGTATCCAGGCTTTTGAAAACAGAACGTTCCCTTGATTTTGTAACTTCAATGTGTTTATTCAAAATAGTAGCACAGAAATCACTAAACGGTTCATCACCTAATTTGAGCAGACGGGCAGGTAGCAGAGACTTGGGTACAACTTGCTCACCAAGACATTGTTTCAGGAATTTGAGGCGGATGCGGGAACAGTGCGCTTTCACTAGTAGAGTAGCGAAGGTGGTCACGAAGGAAGCAGTCTGAGGGAACAGAAAAAGCAAAAGAGTGCGTGGTTCTCATTATGTGTGGACCTTCTGAAGATGTATTTAATATACGAAAGTACTTAAGGAAATTTCCTGTTTCATTTTTCCTCCGTGGTCTGACATTGTCACACATATATATATATATATATATATATATATATATATATATATATATATATATATATATATATATATATATATATATATATATATATATATTAAAGAATAATCCATAAATTTAATATGTAAACCTTAAATTAGTTTTATTGAATACATAAGGAGACCCAAAAGTGATTTAAGAGCGAATTTTAGCAAAATTAGTAAAATAAATCTTATCCGATCTATGAATGCTTAAATGACTTAAGAATGTTTCATACAACCATGAAATAAAATTCCCAATTTATTATTGAATTTTACTAACTATAAATCAATTTATTATTTAAACACATAAACAGAAGTTTTTAATTCATAAGGAAGAAAATCGTTTTAGAAAAAAACATATATTAGTAAAATTATATATATAATACTGGTTCTATCCGGCTCAGCAACGCATGTGCGTTGCTGAGCCACAGCAACCTTCCCTGTCCCCCAGTCCTCCCCACCATTCCCCCCCCCCCCTCACCCGTCTCCTCGGCCTCCCAACCATTCCCTACTCCCCCGTCCACCCAACCATACCCCACTCTCCTGTCTGCTCGTCCTCCCAACCATACCCCACTCTCCTGTCCTCTCGTCCTCCCAACCATACCACACTCTCCTGTCCTCTCGTCCTCCCAACCATACCCCACTCTCCTGTCCTCTCGTCCTCCCTACCATTCCTCCCCTCCTCCGTTCCTTTGTCCTCCCCACCATCCACCACTTCACCATTCCCTCGTACTCCTAACCATTCCCCACTACAACGTCCCCTCATCCCCAACTCCCATCAACCTCGTTCTCTGCACAATTCCCCACTTCCTTTTCCGATGCATTCCCAATGATCTGTTGATCCCATCAGAAAATTGGGAACATCAAATGATCTTATGTTCCTATCACTGAAATATAAGAAAAACAATTAAAAAAAATGAAATGAAAAACAATGAAAAAATAAGAAAAATAAACTATACTCACGAAATGAATGGTATGGTAGACAACACATCTCAATTCCAACACAATGTCACACAAAATAATTTAATCAAAATGAAAATAAATAAAAATCTTTGAAAATTTAATTTATCAATGAAGTCCAAAATATTGAAATGGAATCGTTACGTATTAAGTGTAGTGTGAGTTGCTAATACATACAACAGATGATGCTGTTTTCCAAAAAAAGCACATTTGTACCTTTCATAGGTGTAGCATCTATACTTATGCTCACGAAAGGAATAGTATGGTAAACAACACAGCTATATTCCAATGCAATGCCACACAAAATAATTAAATCAAAATGAAAATATTTTGAAATCTATGAAAATTAAATTTGTCAATGCAATCGGAAACATTGAAATGGAATCGTTACATATTTAGTAAAGTGTGTATTCCTCTTACGCACAACAGATTTTGTTGTTTATTAGAATTTTTTTTTTACCTGTCACAGGTGAGGCATCTATTCTTATACTTACAAAAATGAGTGGTATGGTAAACAACACAGCTATATTCCAATGCAATGTCACCCAAAATAATTAAATCAAAATGAAAATAAATTAAAATCTATGAAAATTTAATTTATCAATGCAAATGGAAACATTGAAATAGAATCATAATATATTTATTATAGCGTGTGTGCTATTACTTGCGCTGTTATTTATTTTTTATTTTTTTACCAGTTACAGGTGTGGCATCTATTTAGTAGATATATAAAAACATGTGCATATTCGAATGGAATGTTGTGTCAAAATTTCAAAGCAATCGGTGAAAAACTTTCGGAGATTATAGCATGCGTTGCTCTTATGTCCAACAGATGGCGCTGTTTATCAAAAAAAGTATGTTTTTTTTCTTGTCACAGGTGAGGCATGTTCATAGCAGGTAAATAAAAACACGTGCCTATTAGAATGCAAGTTTGTCAAAATTTCAAAGCAATTGGTAAAGATGTTTCGAAGATTTCCCTCACTTGAAAAACACATGAAATGTACAGTAAAAAAAAAAAAACATGTTTTTTTCCCATCACAGATGTGACATCTATATAGTATGTATATAAAAACACGCTCGGATGCAAATGAAATGTTGCGTGAAAATTTCAAAGCAATTGGTGAAGAACTTTCGGAGATTAGCGATTCTGAACAAAACGATCACTTACATTTGTATTTATATAGATTTTGATCTTTTTGGGATTAAACGTTGCTCAAATGCATGTTGCACCATTTTCAAGACTTGTCATTCCCACAACCCTGTTGGGTATCGTCTCAAATGTGTATTGTTCAGACTTTGCTGTGTACCGGATATCCTTATTTTTTACCTTAATCATCTTACTAACGGTACCACCGTACCTTTTCCCTCAAGCTGTGTATGGTAAGATATCAAATGGTGGTGAGCAGTCTCCATGGTGTAGTGGTAAGACACTTGCCTGTCGTTCCGCGAGCGCTTTGTCCTGGGTTCGTTTCCTGGCCGGGGAGGATTTACTGGGAGCAAATCCTTAATTGTAGCCTCTGTTTAACTCAACAGTAAAATGGGTACTTGGTTGTAAAAACAAATCTTCGTGGGGGTCGTATTCCAGGGACCATAGGATTAAGAACTTGCCTGAAATGCTAAGCGTTCTAGCGGCTGTACAAGAATGTAAGAACTCTTGTATATATCTCCAAACAAACAAAAATATCTGTATTGTTTTTCTTATTTGCCAAACTTCGTTAACACTCATTTAGAAATATGTGAAACTTTTGAGCATGATGACTAGAAGATTATTTGCAATGTTTCCATAAAAGTTAGGAGTCGAGATAGTTTAAAAATAAGAGAAATATTGATATTTGTTTACAGGGATAACGGGACTTCTCTTGGTATCCCAGACTGAACACAGTGACGCGGTCAAGGTCCTCGTACATGCAGGAGCAGACGTCAGCAGCAGAGATTGTTTCGGTAAGAACCACATTTTTTTGCCACACAGTATACATTACTTAGTTTGTATAACACAGAATATTTAATGTGTAAAAAATACACCATGTTTATGTTGCCAGACATCACTGAATACTAATGACTCTTACTGTGTTCTTTTCGTTAGGAAATTATAGATCCATCTTCATACTTTTTCAGTAATTACTTTTGAGCACATTTTGTATGCAATAACACAATGGTCACATTACACGAGAGCTTCTGAGACATCTGTGTACTTTACATGTGCTTTTAGACTGTCTTCAATGGCATCTAGTGCGATGCCATAGTAGGTTATCAATTGTGAGAGGCAGGAGCACCATGTTCTGAACTTATGTTGGGCCGGGTTATGTAGACATGTTATGTGAGTTCTCATCTTTTATTCTGGTCGCCAGCTGGGTAATCATCTCTGCGTCCCAGCAACGCTTTTATTTCAAATTTGGTACCGTGTTGCCACCCATGGTATCTTTTCTATTTAATACCAGTACTAGTGTGGTGTAATCTAATATAATTTATTCACAATGATCAATGCGATGGAGGAGACATATAAAAGTGATAATAAAAGTAAGTAAAGTTTACTGAAGAGAAAACTACAAAAACAAGAATGAAGTATACATATAATGATATTAGTATATTTTGGTAGCAGTCTTTCTTGTAAGCATATGTTGTTGAATATGACAGAAAAAAGTAAGATTAATAATTCTAACACGATTTTTTTCTATATTTCTTATGTTTTTCTTCACTGTCGGTGGTAATGAAAATAACAATTCTCCAAAATTCGTTTTTTTATTAATTGTCTGATGCCTGAACGCGTTTCGTAATTCGTATTACATTTTCAAAGACTTAATTTACACACAAATTCATCGTACTTATACTCTATTGGGTGAGGTGATATGGTACAAAAGTTTTGGAAGTAGAATGGAAGATAACTTACTTCCATAAGAATGGAAGTAACTGCAGAAAGCCTATTGGCACATACTTCAGTAATTACAAGAATTACTGAATTACGTCATTTCATTTTTCATCTCATCAACAACTCCATAATTCCAATTAGAACTGTCAATGTCAGCATATTCCCACTTCTCCTTATTGTTATTCCAATAATCATCATTATCATTCCCATCCTCCTCCAACAAATGCTCCCACTACCCCCCCCCTCATATTCATCAAAAATCAACTACACGCCCTAGTCAACTAGGCCATGACATGGTCAAAATGACTGCCACTGCCCCATTAGTTGACAACCATCCCCTCCCCATCCTGACTCCCAGGAGGATGTCACTCCGGTTTGTGTCAAAGCAATATTTGACCATATGATACAAACTCATCCAATCGTCCTTCAAATATTGCAAAAGCAAACGGAACTTGAGAAAGCCCTCTGCCAGATTAAGACGACTCAGGAACAAATCCTCAACATCCCGCAACAGCAGAGTCCTTCAAGTGGAGGTCTTGCAAGCTAGGGGTAAGATGAAGCAACACGTGCTGCTGAGGTACGTCAGCAGACACACCAAGGATACCAGCACATCAGTGCACACAGCAACACCAGTGCACGCAGTAACACCAGTACACACAGTAACACCATTACACACAGTAACACCAGTGCACACAGTAACACCAGTACACACAGTAACACCAGTACACACAGTAACACCAGTACATATATTTACCACTATACACACAACAACACCAGTACACACAGTAACACCAAACACCATGGAATACACGATAATATATATGTGAACCTAATAATTACACGTTTAGCGCATCTGATGACAAACAACCTCAAAATGGATAATCACATCGAAGACCATCGCACTATACTACAATGGAACTGCAATGGAGTTTGCAATAGAATTAATGACATCATACAATACCCCTGTGAACACCAAACTGACGTCATAGTGCTACAGGAGACGCTGGTAGGCGATGACTTCTAACCAAGATTTAGCGGATATTGCAAGTTCTCCCTGCCCTCTGGGGAAAGAAAACGGGATCTCATCACTTTTGTTAACAACAACTTTCCCGCACAGATGATTGATGACCTCCACATGGGGGATGAGTATGAATCACTGGGGGTAACCCTTCACTTAATCAATAATGCCCAACATATAATCAACCTATATGTGCCACAGAGTAAACTTGACCTTGACACACTGCCTGAATTTATTAACGAAGAACCTACCCTACTGGTCGGTGACCTTAATGCCAGACACCCACACTTTGGTGCCAACTGTCATCAGCCCAATGTCAATGGACAGAAACTGTCACTCTTTGTCAGGGGAAGTGAAAACCTCAGGGTCCTGGGTGATGAACAGCCAACTCACCTTAGAGGAGAAAGATTAGACTATGCTCTCCCGCTGAATGAACAGGACACGGATGCCAGTACACACATTGTGCACAGTTTATGTAGTGACCACTGGGCACTGATTACCACCGTTGACATGAGCAAGAGAAGGAAAGAGTCAACTAGAAGAAAGAGGTTATCACTCGGACCAGATATGAGGCCGCACTTCATAAACAAGATGAGTGACTGGTTCACGGAATACCAAATCCCAGAAGACATTGATGCATTTGTTGATGACCTTAATCACCAAATTGAGAGCTGTCTCAGAGTTCCGCGCCATACGACTGGGCGAAGTAACCCTCAGAGGAAGAAAATGAAATGTTATGAGAACGATTACATAAGGATGCTTAACGCAAATGTAAGAGACATGAGTAGAGAGTACCGGAGACATCCCACTGAAAGTAAACAAGAGCTGTTTAAAACTGTGTATCAAATAGCCTAGTGAAGAGAACATTAAAGAGCGGGAGAGACAATGGCTTGAGTTCACTAGCTCTCTTGGAAGGGAAACATCTGCAAGACAAGTTTGGCCGAAAATTCTGATAGCTAATGGGGGCAGAACCCGGCCAGCGGCTCACAAAGACCCCCAGGGTAAGGCTGATGAACTAATTCACAAGTGGAGTGATGCAGCATCATCCTCCTCCCTCCCTGCAGAAATCAACAGGGAACAGCTCCTCCGGCATAATGACAGAAGAATAAGGATAACAAGAGTGTCGTCTAGTGATGACGAATATATGGAACCGATCACAGCCCAGGATGTAAATGGGGCTATGAAAAGGGGGTAAAAGCACTGCACCCGGTGAAGATGGCGTCACCAACGACATACCCAATGCACTGTGTGAAGTGTCTGGAAATCCACTACTCCACCTGTTTAACAAGACATTCCTAAGTGAGTGAAACACCCAATAATTGTTCCTATACCGAAGCCTAATGACCCTGGCAACTACAGACCTATGAGTCACATGTCATGCACTTGCAAGATGCTTGAAAGGATCATCCTAAACTGACTGTTGCACAAATAGGAAGGTTAGGGGAGAGGGTCAATGGATTTGTTAAAGGACGGAGCACAGCAAACTGTATAGTTAATTACTTGGCTAATGACAGGGCTAGGCACTCTGCATTTGTTGACATCAAAGGAGCCTTCGACATGTTGTTGTTAAAGATTCGCTACCTGGAACAAAAAAGTCCAAGTAGCACGGGCTATGGTGAGCCCGTAGTGGAGTGATCTGACTTCGACAAAGCGCAGGGGGTTGCGATCCTGGACGAGCTTGCATGCATGGGTGTCAAGGGGAAACTTAAAATGGGTTGAAGACTACCTCACAAGGAGGAAGGCCAAGGTTTGCTTCAATGGAGCAGTCTCAAGAACAATGAATTTGAAACTCGGGACCCCCCAAGGCGGGGTCTTAAGCCCTACACTATTCAATATACTTATGAACGCCATTGCAAATATTGATTTTCCGGAAGGAACAAGACAAGTGGAATATGCAGATAATGTCCTAATACAAGCTCCCACCTTAGTAAAAATTAAACAGTCCATTGAACTTCTTGGAAGGAAATGTATTGAGCTCGGTTTTACTCTCTCCACAAACAAGACGAAGGCATAATCCCATCACAAGTGGGGAGCAAAGGAAGAACTACAAATTAATGGTGTAACACATTAATGGGTAACCACTACAGGTACCTTGGCGTCATTGTCGGCTTTCACAAGGGGAAGAAAGAGGAGCTCAGCCAACTCATAGGAACATGCAAAAGTCGACTCAGGACACTGAGAGCTGTGACCAGGAATGGACATGGAGCCTCTACTGCCGTGCTTAAAATGATTTACACAGCCTATGTGCGCTCCGTCATAGACTATGCCGCACCAGTTTTGTGTACCTACTGCCATGAAAAGGCTCGAAAGCATACAGAATGAAGCAATGACAATCATTCTTGAAGTTCCAAGAACAGCCAAATCGTTTAATCTACGAGAGCAGTTGTCCCTCCCCAGTGTTAAAAGCAGGATTAAGGAACTGAATGCTAAGCTTGCAATTAGGATAGCCAGAGATCCCTATTACAATGATATTGCCACGAAAACACTGAGTTCATTGCTGCTAACAGGAGGAAACAGAAGCAAAAAATGGCATTACAGATCAGCCTGCTTCCTCGAAGAACTTCATCTGCTTGAGCAAGCCCGTGAGCTCATGCCTTTAGAGAGGTTACCTCCTTGGGAGGATGACTCTTGCAGGAATATCATCAATGAAATGGCAACAAAATATCCAACATGATACCACAAGAAATGAGGCACAAGTATCTCTGGGACATTTATAAAGAAGCCGGAGATGAACTAGATCAAATTTATACAGACGGGTTATCTGTTCCTGTCAATGGCAGGGCTGGTGCAGCATACACTGTAATTACGAATAATGCCTTTCAACGCAGAAATGAAGAGAAAGCACGTATTGAGAACTATGCCTCTTCAACGCAAGCGGAGCTAACTGCCATTGTTATGGCGTTAAGATTCCTTAAACGATACACTAAAGGCGCAGTGATCAGCACTGACTCAAAAGCAGCGCTACAAAGCCTAAGTAAAAATCAGGCAGAAAATCTGGCGATAGTCGATGAAATTAAGAGAGCTGTGAGGGTACTAATGAACCAGGGAAGAGTCAATAAGTTTCTGTGGATCCCTTCCCATGTTGGAATATGTGGGAATGAACGAGCAGATGTGCTGGCTGCTGAAGTAGCTGAAGTAGACCATATTGAATACCCAAAACTATGCTACAAATTTGAGGTATTGTAAGGCAACATCACCGTGATAACATAACTGAGGAATGGAGAATAGAAGCACAAACCAGAGAATCTGTAAGCTGGTACAACACGGTTGCGGCTGGCACCCAGAATCATTATGGAAGAAGAGGAAGTGGCCGTGGGAGAGACTCATTAATAGCGAGAATCCATCTTGGATACAAATATCCATGGCGATTCGGAATGGAAACCACAACTGAGCAGCGGAGCTGCAGAATCTGTGATGAGAGTGATGGACACCGCCTTGACCACTACCTGAAAGAATGTGAACACCTGAGAGACATTATAAATATGTGTAGAATAATAAACCCTTTATTGTTTGAGTTAGAAAAACATTATTTCTCAAATATTGACACTGTTTTTAAAAGATTCCCCTATTTTGCACCCGCAAGATAACGTAAGATTACACACAGAAATCACAATTGCGTGATGCATCATATGAACAAATTCACAAGGGCCGTGATGATTTGAACCTGCGTCCTTGTAGATTTTTGCCACAAGGGCAAATCCGGGCCCTTGTGGATTTGTTCATTTGATGCATCATACAATTGTGATTTCTGTGTGTAATGAAGTAAGGGCGAAGAGGGAGAACGGCCTATTGATATAGCTCGAGTGCATGGGGGAGGTTTGTAAAACCCTGGTTTGTGTCTCGAGAGGCTGCAGGATCCAGTAAGTTCAGTAGAACTTCGGTTTCAATTCATTTGACCATGTCGTAGCTCAGTCGATTAAGGCAGCATCTGGGATGCTCTCGGACGCAGGTTCGAATCCTCGTCACGGCCCTTGTGGATTTGTTCATGACGTAAGATCTTAGATAGATGTTATTCTTAATGGTAAGATAAGAGAGATGTTAATCTTCTTGTTTGAGGAGCTGTTCACTGGAGACAGTTAAGCAAGTCCCAGCTGCATCTTTGTACAAGCGACAGGATTAACAACCCAGTGGGGTTTTTTTTTTTTCTATTGGGGAGTATTGTACATGGTGCTATGGCAGTATGTCCACTCACAGGATGAGTGGCGCTGCTCAATAAATTCGCCCCTTGAGGTAAAATTTTAAAATTTAAATTTAATGGTCAAAATGATTTCTACCTTGAGTTGTACTGAGTTTTAATTTTTGTTATAATAATAATAATAATAATAATAATAATATTATTATTATTATTATTATTAATTATAATATAACAATAATAATAATAATAATAATAATGTAAAATAAATAACTTAATAATATCAATGTCTTCTATACTGTCATCATCATCATTCAGAAATCCCAAAGTGATGAATATTTTTTCTAGAATTAACGATTACGTTACCCCACGTATTTCCCATATTGCAGTGGCCAATCAAAATGGTCATCTCTCCTTTATAATTATATTAAAACAATTATTGTTGCATTATTTTCGTCGTTCTGCAACATAAGCTGACCCTCAATAATGACCAATTTTTACCTAAACTATAACAAAAAATATATCCTTCAAAATTTAAAAAACGTTTAAATTTCAAAAAGAAGGAAATTATTTAAAAGAATGTTCTTTTACTGACATGCCTTTTTCCAATGAAATTTGGTCTTGGTGTAATAATACCCTGGGAAATAATATGGATGGGAATTATTACCTCCTTCTACACGACACCAAGGGATTTTTTCAAATAGTTACCAATTTCCTCAAATTCTGCAGACAAGTATATAATTCACTCGACATTCATACTGATTATGTAGGAGAAAGATGTCGACTATATCAATTACCTGGTCTCTTGCACTTAGGTTATGAGATCTAGAAGCAAAAGAGAGGTATAGTGTCTTTCATTTTTCACCTCTGATTTACCGTGTAACTGGTTATTCCAACTTCGGTCTCTGCTTTTCCTATAATGGTTTCCAATCCTGGTTGGATGGCAACTACAATGCTTAAACGTAAAATACAACCTGTTTTTAATTAATCCCTCGTGATTAATATCTTTAGTCTTCCTGACAGTGGTTTAGTAGTAGCTTATCATTGGTCCTCCAGAGCCCATATTAGTGATACCTTCTTCTCAGCTTAAATCTGAAGTTCTGCAGGGTAATTGGTATCCTCGTCAGTTAGTGCATAAAAAAGAGACCAAATTATATTAATGATAAAGAGGCCAATCTAAAATCTCTCGGCTCACGTCATGTTGTACATTATTTTCCCAAGTCCCATCTTAATGAAAATAGATTTTCTATTGCAGTGTTTTTCAAAGATTCACCAAACATTGACCAACAACACGATTCCTTTCAACCCTCAGATTTCATGAAATCTTTTATCTGGGGTATTTCTCTCTTACAACTGAGTCAAGAAAAAATATAATAATGAAAAGTACCTAACAGACGGAATGCATTAGGCAGTGATGAGGTGGAAGCAGACTCCATACACAGTTTAAAATGTAGATATGATAAAGGCCAATGGGCTCAGGAATCTGCACACCAGTTCCTTGACAGTTAAGAGCAGGATCAAAGAACCTATGCTCAATCCCCCCATCCCAAGTACAACCAGGCGAGTACACACACATTGGTGAAAATAAAAAGTCAACCAGTATATATGTGAAACTATACTCTCTATTTCTTTGTTTTTTTATTTAGTAAGTATTAAATAATAGTAATATTATTTTATTCACTAAAACGAAATCAAAAGAATAAACGAAAACGAAAACAAAAGAGTTTTAGTTTAATATATACTGTATACAGTCACCCAGGCCGCAAATCTTGATTAGACATGTGTGGGCAATTTTAGGCATCCTGGAAAATATTAAGTTAAGAGTTGTTGTCATTAATATTTTTTTTCCTTGGCTCAGTTGTAAGAAAGATATACACCAGATAAGTTATTTCTTGAAATCTGAGGGTTGAAAGGAATCGTGTTGTTGGTCATTGTTTGGTGAATCTTTAGAAAACTCAATATACAGTTTCAAATGTAGGTATTATAAAGACCATAAGGCTCCGGAATCTGCACATCAGTTCATTGACAGTTCAGAGGCGGGACCAAAAAACCGAAGCTCAATCCCTCCCAAGTATAACTAGGTGCGATACTATACTCTATATTTCTTTTTCTTTTTTTAAGCAACCATATAATAATAATATTATTTGATATAAAAAAAAAGAAAGAGTAAGAGTTTTAGTTTTATATATACTGTCACTCAGGCCACAAGGCTAGATTAGACACGTGTGGACAATTTTAGGCATCCTAGAGAATATTAATTTAGGAGTTCTTGTCATTATTATCTTTTTAACCAAACACTTGATTAACACAGTATGGTCTTTTTTATCCCAATTATTAAATTTATTCACATTGCGAATGATGAATGTATTTTAAGGCAAAATTACATAAATTTTCATCATAATATCATTTAATATTTTGAATATTCGTACCTTTTTTATGGTGCCTCGAAATTCATTTGTTCTCTTTCTTCACTTTGTATACTTTTGTAAGGGTTAATTGTTGTGAAAATTGCCAAGATTGCCAGAATTACCATAAGGAAACCTGTTATAGCATGCAGTGAACCCCATAACGTATTTCATGTAACATCAGTCCCTCCAACTGTAACTGATTCCATATATGGTATTTTGCCATACATATTCATAATATATGTCATCGTAATGAACAGATATAAAATAAATAATACAATAAGTATAAAATATATGAATATTCTATTCCCGAACATATATTTATTTTTTATATGGAAGTCGCAATGTTAAATTAGACCCATTTGGTTTATTTGAGAAGTTGTACCGAAGGATGATACCATGAATATGTTTTGTAGTTCCATCCTATTCTTGAGACTTTTGCAGAACAACATGACACCTTAAATACCTGATGCGGTGTAAATATAATTTGGTTTCCTTTCAAGTAACTGATGTGGTAAAATCCTCATAGTATCCCACTTTTCATCCAATTTGTGGAATTTGTTACAGAAGTTTCATGAACGATAGAATCAATTGTGTAAGTGAATTTCCACAAATGGATGTCAACATGGAAGATATAAAAATTTCCAAGCAATGTAATTAGTCAATCGATTCGCTATGATGTTGGAATTTGGAGGTGTAGTTTTTTATTAGATTGGTGGAATTTGTAACAACATGCAACATTTTTAGTTCTTTCCAGAAAGTATGATGGGAATCAATCCCTCTGAGAATTTTATAAGGTAGTGATCGTGTCTCGGTTCCAAATATTGATATGACATAGCCCAATTGGCTCAGGAATCTGCACACCAGTTCATTGACAGTTGAGAGGTGGGACTAAAGAGCCGAAGCTCAATCCCCCCAAGCACAACTAGGTGAGTACAACTATGTGAGTACACACACACACACACACATCCACACAGGTGGAAATTGAGTGCCCAAATGAGCCATATTGACTTAGAAACAAATCAGTGTCAGAGTAGTAAAAAAAATGGAATGCATTAGGAAGTAATGTGGTGGAGGCAGACTCAATACACAGTTTCACGATCGGGCTCACCATAACCCGTGCTGCTTAGAACTTTTTGTTCTAAGTACACACAAAATGGATAATAAAATTTCAACCAGAATATATATGAAGCTATACTCTAAATATTCATATTTTTAGTAAGTATATAATAATATTATTATTTTATATAAAAACAAAAAAGAAAAATTAAGAGTTTTTAGTTTTATATATACTGTAGAGTCAATCAGGCCACAAAGCTGAATTGGACACGTGTGGACAATTTAAGGCATCCAAGAGAATACTAAGTTAGGAGTTGTTGCTCTGACAACTTTTTATCTACACTCAGGTTTTAGAAAGATTCACCAAATTTTGACAAATAACATGATTCCTTTCAACCCTCAGATTTCATGAAATCTCTTTTCATGGGTATTTCTCTCTTACAACTGAATCAAGAAAAATATATTAATGACAACAACTCTTTACTTAATATTCTCTAGGACGCCTAAAATTGTCCACATGTGTCTAATCTAGCCTTGTGGCCTGTTTGACTGTAAACAGTATATATATATATATATATATATATATATATATATATATATATATATATATATATATATATATATATATATATATATATATATATATATATGTCGTACCTAGTAGCCAGAACTCACTTTTCAGCCTACTATGCAAGGCCCAATTTGCCTAATAAGCCAAATTTTCATGAATTAATTGTTTTTCGACTACCTAACCTAACTTTTTCGGCTACCTAACCTAACCTAACCTATAAAGATAGGTTAGGTTAGGTTAGGTAGAGTTGGTTAGGTTTGGTCATATATCTACGTTAATTTTAACTCCAATAAAAAAAATTTGACCTCATACATAATTAAATGGGTAGCTTTATAATTTAATAAGAAAAAAATTAGATAAAATATATTAATTCATGAAAATTTGACTTATTAGACAAATCGGGCCTTGCATGGTAGGCCGAGAAATGCATTCTGGCTACTAGGTACGACACACACACACACACACACACACACACACACATATATATATATATATATATATATATATATATATATATATATATATATATATATATATATATATATATATATATATATATGTCGTACCTAGTAGCCAGAACGCACTTTTCAGCCTACTATGCAAGGCCCAATTTGCCTAATAAGCCAAGTTTTCATGAATTAATTGTTTTTCGACTACCTAACCTACCTAACCTAACCTAACCTTTTTGGCTACCTAACCTAACCTAACCTATAAAGATAGGTTAGGTATGGTTGGTTAGGTTCGGCCCAAAAAAAGCACTAACGATGCACTTATTAGTATGCTTAACTCGATTCATACAGTTTTTGATAAAAATGA
Organism: Procambarus clarkii; assembly: GCF_040958095.1. NCBI lineage: Eukaryota > Metazoa > Arthropoda > Malacostraca > Decapoda > Cambaridae > Procambarus > Procambarus clarkii. The sequence continues at coordinate 4,315,950 of NC_091229.1, forward strand.
GTTCCCTGTTGGGTTATTTGTGGACCTGCGTAAAGCTTTTGATACTGTCAACCACCAAAACCTTCTTCTTAAATTACATCATTATGGAGTCAGAGGACACTCCCTACAATACCTCAAATCCTACCTTACTGACAGGCTCCAATATGTTTCTGTGAATAATACAATTTCTCCCACCCTACTCATCAACATTGGTGTTCCTCAGGGCAGCATACTTGTCCCTCTCCTCTTTCTCATCTACATTAATGACCTTCCAAATGCCTCCCAACACCTCAAACCAATTCTATTTGCTGACGACACAACCTTCATTACTCCAGCCCTGATCCCCTTGCTCTAAATGCCACAGTAAATACTGAGCTTAATAAAGTCCATCTTTGGCTAACTGAAAACAAACTCACCCTTAACATTGACAAAACTTTCTATATTCTGTTTGGCAATAAAACCTCTAATCAAATAAATCTCAAAATAAACAATACCCAAATTTGTAGAAAATTAGATGGCAAATTCCTGGGCATTCTCATTGACCACAAGCTGAATTTCCAGGGACACATTCTAAATATATAAAAAAAAGTTTCAAAAACTGTGGGCATTCTTTCTAAGATCAGATATTATGTACCACGCCCTGTCCTGGTGACTCTCTATTACTCCCTTATCTATCCATATCTCAACTATGGTATTTGTGCTTGGGGCTCTACTACCCAAAATCACTTACGTCCTCTAATTACTCAACACAAAGCTGCTATTAGGGCAATATCCAACTCTGGCCCCAGACATCACTCGGTACCCCTACTCAAATTTCTGAATATGTTAGACATTAAGTCTCTGCACATTCTCTCATGTGTATTATACATATATAAAACGCTAAACTATAATGTCAATCCTGATCTCAAAAGCTTCATAGAAGGTTGTAACAGAACCCATGAGCACCACACCAGAAATAAATACAGTTTTGATATTCCTAGAATACGACTTAATCAAACTAGAAATGCTCTACAAATCAAGGGGCCCAGAATGTGGAATGACCTTCCCGACCATGTTAAAGACTGTACCTCTCTCAACCAGTTTAAGTTAAGTTTTACTAGGTTGTCCTAGTAAACAACACAGAAATCATCGATAGATACAGCGATAGCAGGCGGCTTGACGTTTGCGAGGCACTACACATCAAGAAGTCAACACCAGCAATCAACAGCCAATTATTGCACAACTATATTCTACCCACCTCAAGACTCCGCTCCAATATAGAAGCATCAAGAAATATGGACCAATAGGCTTTCTACAAACACTTCTATTCAATACACATTGTTTGTGTTCTGTCTTGTGTTGATACTTTTAATACCCTATTAATATCCCCTTTTGTTCTGTCTTGTGTTAATGCCACATCACCCCTCCCACCTCACTCAAATGTAGATATAAAATCGGAGATACGTAAGTTCTATTCAGTTGCGTATTTGTGAACTAAAATTCTTTGAAAATGTAATAAGTTTTACGAAACGCGCCCGTGTCGCGTCAGACTAGAAATAAAAATGAATTTTGGAGAATTGATTTTTGATTTACCTCCAACAGTGAAGCGTAATGTACGAAAGATTGAGAAAATTCGTGTTAGAATTATTAATCTTACTTTTTCGGTCATATTTAATAATATATATATATATATATATATATATATATATATATATATATATATATATATATATATATATATATATATATATATATATATATATATGTGTGTGTATATCACGAAAATAAACATGTGATTAAGAATGTGACAATGTCAGACCACGGCCTTAAGTACTTTCGTATATTAAATACATCTTCAGAAGGCCTTTCTGAAGATGAATTTAATATACGAAAGTACTTAAGGAAATTTCCTGTTTCATTTTTCCTCCGTGGTCTGACATTGTCATATATATATATATATATATATATATATATATATATATATATATATATATATATATATAACTAACACACGTGAGGAATTTGTGTTCCTCACGTGTGCCCCTAAGAATGAGGTGAATTGGTAAAATGCTATGCCCAAGATAACTATCCGAGTGCCGGCAGTGGGGTGGTTCAAATAGCCTCGGCTATCACCTCATTATGTCCGGTCGTGATGGTCAAGTGGATTAAGGCGTCTTGTACATACCAGTTGCGTTGCTTCTGGGAGTATGGGTTCGAGTCACTTCTGGGGTGTGAGTTTTCAGTTGCATATTGTCCAGGGGACCATTCTGGCTTGTTCGCATATATATATATATATATATATATATATATATATATATATATATATGCAACTGAAAACTCACACCCCAGAAGTGACTCGAACCCATACTCCCAGAAGCAACGCATCTGGTATGTACAAGACGCCTTAATCCACTTGACCATCACGACCGGACATAATGAGGTGATAGCCGAGGCTATATTAAGGCGTCTTGTACATACCAGATGCGTTGCTTCTGGGAGTATGGGTTCGAGTCACTTCTGGGGTGTGAGTTTTCAGTTGCATATGTCCTGGGGACCATTCAGGCTTGTTCGCATATATATATATATATATATATATATATATATAAGAAGGGGTACCACCTCTGGTGCAAGTGTAGGGACCCATAGCCTCGGAGAAGAAAATAAAGAGTACTCAGAGAAGACCTTGTGGATCCTCACTGAACACTTTGATATTTTCTTCTCCTACCACCCCTATTCTTTTGTTAAGTGTGTATATTTATCTAACTTTATTTGAAAATGTCATTACACAAAAAAGTTACAATATTGATTACATGCAGGGTACAAGGCTGCTTGTCAGAAGTTGAAAAGCTCCTCCAGCTCCTCAGATGGCGGGCAGGAACCGTGGATGCAGTGAGCATTTCCTCTCTGGATTGCCACACTATGGCCCTGAAAAAGAAAACTGGCAGCTCTAGGGTCTCTAGTTGTTTCGATTAGCTTAGACCCCAACTCCTTCTAAAAGCTAGCAGCACTTTTACCCCAGGCACCAAGTGTCTCTGAGGCAATGGGAACAAAATTGTAGTGGTGCTCAAGGTCTCTGTATTTACGTGACTTGGCCGCTTCCCGGTGATTGGCAGCTCCTCCTGCTTGTGTAGCACTGAAGTCAACATAGGTATTGGCTAAAGTTGAAACGCAAGTGTAGTCCCACACCAACTGTCTACCATTCTTCCAGGGGTTCACCGTAATTCCGTCTGGGCGACCGACAGGCTCATCAGAGTTGCGGGACATTAGGTAACGGGGCTCTCTTTCTGCTGGACAACCGGCTGTGGTAAGGCTTCTCTTAATAATGTCATTAACCTCGCCGTGTCTTGCATGCCATCCTCCCGTCCTTTGGCAAAGAAGGCCATGCCGTCCATATCTGTCGGCCTCTGCCTCGCCGCAAATACACCTGTATTCGGTGTGGATTGGGGCAGCTAGGCGGAGAGCCACGGCAATTCGGAGGGCCTGCGGTTTGAGACGGGTGCCAGTTGCTGACATAGGGGTTGCTAATAGGAAATCACCTGCATGGGGAGCTGCTACAGCTCTAAGTCGGGCAGTGTCATGTGGTGTTGTCGCAGCTTCTAGCAAAGTTGCAGCTTCTTGGTCGGCAATGGGGCGATCCCAGCTGGATTGCTTATGGGCTTCAGAAGGTGGTGGTTGGGGTGCTGGTCCTGCGAGAGAGACCCATTTGGTTGTGCAGTCTGTGAAGCTGGGATCATGCACCCCTGCCTGTTGAACTAGGTGCTCAGGTAGGATTTCCTTCACCAAGTTGTCAGACCCCACTGAAGAGGACAGGAACGCTGGTACAGCAATTTGTGTTGCTGTGCGCACGCCAAGGCCCCCGAGTCTGACAGGAAGGGAGGCCTGTTTCCACTGTGAGTCGCTGAGGGAAAGATTGAGGGCTTTTTCTAGTGTTGATTTCAGCAAGCTGTCATACTCTTCTAATTTAATATTGTTGAAAGATGGCGAACATCTTAGAAAGTAGGTCAGCCTGGGGAGGGACAAGCATCTGGTGATGAGGTAAAGTGCATCATGAGCATCGATGTCTTCAATCCTCTCGTTCATCCTCTTCAGGTCAGTGATCTTCTTATCGAGGACCCCGTCGATGGCATTTCTTCCAAGAGGAGCACCTAGGAGTGTGCTGTCCTCAGGGTTGGTTGTATGAATGTCAGACAAAACCTTTATTTGCTCTATTATGTGCTGGTTGGTGGAGGATATTTTGCACTTGGAAGGGTTCAGGGTGAGGCCTAGGCTTGCTCCTTGCTCCTGGATTATTCTTATGTCGTCCAAGAGTGAGGCTGGGGAGCCGGCTAGAGTACCATCATCCAAAAACCAAATGTTGAGCTCACTGGACAGGTTATCGGTGACTTCCTTGATAACTAGGCAGAACAGAAAAGGAGCAAGGGGGTCACCTTGTTGGACACCTTCTTGTGATTCAATTTCATGTTCCCCAAAAAGCAGAGTTAGATTCTTGCTGTAGCATGAGTTTACAAACGGGTAGAGGGAAGGAAAAATGCGATGAACTGCACTGAGTACTGCATCCCTTCTAACCAGATTGAAAGCATTTTTGAAGTCCAGCTTTATCAGGGCTTTTTCATTCGTAATGTTGGCAATGTAGGCTCTAGCTGCATGAGCCGCTGCCTCGCACCCTTGGGGAATGCCAAACCCAAGCTGTTTTGGCTTCAGCAGGTCGGCTGCTGCCTGACTAACTGCTCTAGCAGCAGCCTTAGCGACGAGACGCCGGAGTGAATTGCCCACAGCTATCGGTCTGATTCCTCCATCTTTTTTCCTCAGGGCACAGAGGGTAGCGCCAAAAAAGAGAGGCCGTATGGTCTCTGGTATGTTGCCAGCTAGACATGTGTTGGCGAATCTAGTTAGTTCCACCAGGAGGCCCTGTGCAATGTCTCCCAGTGCAGGGTTGAGCATTTGTTTGATGTGGTTGGGTCGTAGTCCTGTGAACCCACCTGCTGATCCTGGTGGGAAGGATAAAGCTGCTTTGTGCACCATGGATTCGAGCACACACAGGGGTTCTGCTCTGGTGACACCGACTAGGGGAACACTGTCGTCACGAGGAGCTCTGGGTGGGTGTTTTTCCCTCAGGGCTTGTGCTGTATGGGCATCCCTGGTGGCAACTGTGTCTTCACTGGTGATGACTCTGATCGCCTCTATTGTGTTGCCTTCTTCTATTTTCTTGCTGACTGTTGCTCTGATTTTGGATGCCCCGGTTCTGCTGTTGATACCTTTCCTGCGGTGGGTGTTTTTGGCACGGGTGGGGAGGGGTGCCTGGTTGTCCTCTCTAGGAAAACTATTTATAGCCATAATGACTGAGGAAGCTAGTGATTTGTCTCTCCTTGCAGGGACAGCTAGGCATATGTTTCCAAACAGGAGAAGGTTGTGCCATGCTTAGATAGTTCCGGGGGAGTCATTGACCTTTTTCAAGAGGCTGGATAGTTTGGCTGCTGCCTGGGGCCGGGCAGCTTTGGGGATGTGCTGCAAGGTTCCAACCGATGTTGCTTTGATGGCTTCTAGTAGGTTCTCAGTCGAAATGAAGCTGTTGGTGGTGTTTTCCCTGACTGCTGGAGTGGGGCCTTGATTGATACCCTCTTTGGGAGGGCGCCACATACCCGGACAATCGGTTCCGTTGTGAGCATGCTTGCGCACATCTCCGTTACGCTTGAGTCTCCACACCTTGTCACACACTTGGCATGTGCCATACCTGTCGTCGATTGATGGCTCCTCTTGGCTGAGAGATGCCTGGCTGTCAGTCGTGACCTGCGACATCGGCGAGCGCTGGGCAGGCGCTGGGCGGGCGCTGGGCGGGCGCTGGGCAGGCGCTGGGCGGGCGCTGGGTGGGCACTGGGCAGGCGCTGGGCGGGCGCTGGGCAGGCGCTGGGCGGGCGCTGGACGGGCGCTGGGTGGGCGCTGGGCAGGCGCTGGGTGGGCGCTGGGCGGGCGCTGGGTGGGCGCTGGGCGGGCGCTGGGCGGGCTCAGGGTGGGCGGAAGTAGCGTGAGGGGGTGGACACAGGGAGGTAGCGGTCGCGGTTGGGGGTTGGGCAGGGGGGAGAGGGTGACTCTTGGGTTGGGTGACGGTACACACTAGCGGGTATGGGGAGTGGGGGGGGGGGTCAGAGGGGTGACACTAACACGTTTGTATAATCTCGTGATATATCACTGCACAATATAAACTGGTTCACTGTGGACTCGATGCAAGGCCCGATTTGCCTAATAAGCCACGTTTTCATGAATTAATATATTTTCTCTAATTTTTTTCTCTTGAAATGATAAAGCTACCCATTTCATTATGTATGAGGTCATTTTTTTTTATTGGAGTTAAAAATAACGTAGATATATGACCGAACCTAACCAACCCTACCTAACCTAACCTATCTTTATAGGTTAGGTACCTAACCTAACCTAACCTAACTTTTTCGGCTAACCTAACCTATCTTTATAGGTTAGGAACCGACCCTAACCTAACCTAACTTTTTCGGCTACCTAACCTAACCTAACATATAAAGATAGGTTAGGTAGGGTTGGTTAGGTTCGGTCATATATCTACGTTAATTTTAACTCCAATAAAAATTTTTTTACCTCATACGTAATGAAATAGGTAGCTTTATCATTTCATAAGAAAAAAAAATAGAGAAAATATATTAATTCAGGAAAACTTGGCTTATTAGGCAAATTGGGCCTTGCATAGTAGGCTGAGAAGTGCGTTCTGGCTACTAGGTACGACATATATATATATATATATATATATATATATATATATATATATATATATATATATATATATATATATATATATATATATATATATATATAAAGCTAAACTCTTATTCTTTCTTTTTTTTTGTTTTAGTAAGTAAAATATTATTACAGTTATTTAAAACTTACTAAAAAAGTAGAGAATATAGTTTCATATATTCTGGTTGAATTTTTATTTTCATCCGAACTGTGTGTGTGTATATTCACGTAGTTGTACTTGGGGGAGGGGGGGAATTGAGGTTAAGCTCATTGAACCCGCCTATTAACTGTCAATGAACTGGTGTGCAGATTCCTGAGCCTACTAGGCTCAATCATATCTACTTTTAAAACGGGGTATGGAGTCTGCCTCCACCTCATCACAGCATAATGCATTCTATCTCTTAAGTACTCATCATTGAGATTTTATCATTGAGATTTCATGTAATCTTGTATCTGGGGTACTTCTCTTTTACAACTAAGTCAAGAAAAAATATAACAATGACAACAACTCAAAACTTTTTCTCATTGCTCATGCCCTCAGCTCGGGGACTAGCCTGGTGGCAGTCCTCTGAACCTTTTCTAATTTCAATTTGTGTTGGGCTAGATCTGAAACTGTGTATGGAGTCTGGCTCCACCATATCATGGCCTATATTGCATTCCAGCTGTTAACTACTCTGACACTTTTCTTTCTACACTCAAAGCTCTTTCTATCGTCCCCTCTTTTTACACTCAAAGTTCTTTCAAACTTCCCTGTGGCTCATTTCGGTACTAAATTTCCACCTGTGTGGAAACCATGTCTGTTACTTTTTCTTTTCCAGGATCCAACATGTATTCCATTTCGATAAAGTAAAATAAGTGAAAGGATATTTATATTGAATATCATAGAAAGAACGAGGGGACTTTAGATGGTGACTGGAGAAATTTGCTTTGTGGACAGTGGATTATTACGGTATAGACAGTGTCGACGGTAAATTCGCGATACACTTGAACAAAAAAATGCCTCATAGAGATAAATACAGTGGCATTCTTACTATGTATGGTATCATTGCCCCAGTAACAATGTGTGTGATATTAATATATGGTTGTGAAAGACAGGATAATGTATGTAATATTATAAAATATATCATCCAGTCATATGATTCAAATTTTTTTTAATTATGTCTATAAAAGGTCAAATAATACATTTTTTTTTAGAATTCCTTAAATTCTCTAGCATTATTAAAAATGTAACCCTCTAAGAAAAAATTAATACAAATTTTGAACTAAACGATGTTGAATTCACTAATCTGGATTCTTTAGTGGAATCTCTTTTAGAGTACATTTCTCCAGAACATCTTTTAAACACGATCCATTCGACTTTAACTATATACCAAAGAGTAGAAAAATGGTGTCAACCAGAAAGAACTAAGAATGTAGCAAGCTGCTACAACTGTCATCAGTCAAGTAAACCACTACTCCTCTAAATTCTAATATTAAGAAGACTTGCAGATGAGTCAATCGAATCTCATCACTTTTGCAATGACTGTATTAAAAAATGACTATTTATGTTTATTTCAGTTGACCGTTAAATTCGTTAACTAATTTAGATATAATGCAAAAAAGCATATAGCACATGTGGTTCCGATAAATTCTTTTAATATTGATCATGAAACAGTAAAATTTAATAATGCCCATAAAGGCAAAAAACAACAAGCCCATAGAGTTGTTTTATCTCATGTACAATATAATAAAATTTAGTACTTACACAGATCTTATTTTTCAATTGACCAGGAAAAATATCAGCAATTAGCGAGTGTAGCTTCTTCAATATTATTTAGAATTAATTAATACAGTATAAGAAAATGGAAGAATTACATCCTTGGAAACGTATACAGTATATCCTCCATGTTAACATCCATTTTTGGGGCATTCACTACCCCAATTGATCCCATCGTTAATCAAATTCATATACCAAATTCAACATATTGTAATAGAATGGGGTAATATGAAGATTTTAAAACATCAATTACTAGAAGGGAGAATTACTAGAATATCCCCCCCAAGAATATTCCCCAACAGAAATTTTATTGTCACCACACATATTAAAGGCATTTGAAATAGATGGTAATCATATTGTTATACAAGAGGAAGCAGGAACTACAAGACAATAGTCATCGTATCATCATCTAAAACAACCAAAATTATCAGGAAAAAGTTTACCCTTGATGAGAAATTCTTCAGAGGAATAATTATAGACAAAGTGAAGAAAGTTGTGGACATGCTCATCAATGTCCATGGTATAGGCAATAAGAGGAGGATTTAAAATGTCTTTTATTTAGAGGAATATTGGAAAATAGTATCGACTATTCATCTAACACCAACAGCACGATTCCTTTCAACCCTTAAGATTTCATGATATCTCTTATCTGGGGTATTTTTCTCTTAAAACTGGGTAAAGACTAAAAATAATAATAACAACTTATAATTTAATATTCTTTAGAATGCCAATCACTGTCACATATGTCAAATCTAGTTTTGTGGCCTGGTTGTCTGTATACAGTATATATAAAAACTAAAATTCTTATTCTTTCTTTTTGTTTGTTTTATTAAGTAAATAGAATAATATTATTATTTAATAATTACTAAAAAATAATAGAGAGTATAGTTACATATATACTGGTTGAAATTTTATTTTCATCATATATGTGTCGATGTGTGTGTGTGTGTGTGTGTGTGTGTGTACTTACCTAAATGCGCTTGCGGGGGTAGAGCCCTGCCTCTTTGGTCCCGCCACTCAACTGTCAATCAACTGATGTACAGATTCCTGAGTCTACGGGGCTTTATCTCAGTGGTGTGTGGTGGTGACAGTGATGTGTGGTGTTGAAGGTTGTGTGTGATGATCACGGTGGTGTGTGGTGGTGACGGTGGTGTGTGGTGGTGACGGTGTTGTGTGGTGGTGACGGTGGTGTGTGGTGGTGAAGGTGGTGTGTGATGGTGACGATGGTGTGTGGTGGTGACGGTGGTGTGTATGGTGGTGACGGTGGTGTGTGGTGGTGAAGGTGGTGTGTGATGGTGACGGTGGTGTGTGGTGGTGACGGTGGTGTGTGATGGTGACGATGGTGTGTGGTGGTGACGGTGGTGTGTGATGGTGACGGTGGTGTGTGGTGGTGACGGTGGTGTGTGGTGGTGTGTGGTGGTGACGGTGGTGTGTGGTGGTGACGGTGGTGTGTGATGGTGACGATGGTGTGTGGTGGTGACGGTGGTGTGTGATGGTGACGGTGGTGTGTGGTGGTGACGGTGTTGTGTGGTGGTGACGGTGGTGTGTGATGGTGACGATGGTGTGTGGTGGTGACGGTGGTGTGTGATGGTGACGGTGGTGTGTGGTGGTGACGGTGGTGTGTGGTGGTGACCGTGGTGTGTGGTGGTGACGGTGGTGTGTAGTGGTGACGGTGGTGTGTGATGGTGACGGTGGTGAGTGTTTGTGACGGTGGTGTGTGGTGGTGACGGTGGTGTGTGATGGTGACGGTGGTGTGTGATGGTGACAGTGGTGTCTGAAGGTGACGTTGGTGTGTGGTGGTGACGGTGGTGTGTAGTGGTGACCGTGGTGTGTGATGGTGACGGTGGTGTGTGGTGGTGACCGTGGTGTGTGGTGGTGACGGTGGTGTGTGGTGGTGACGGTGGTGTGTGGTGGTGACGGTGGTGTGTGAAGGTGACGGTGGTGTGTGGTGGTGACGGTGGTGTGTGGTGGTGACCGTGGTGTGTGATGGTGACGGTGGTGTGTGGTGGTGACCGTGGTGTGTGAAGGTGACGGTGGTGTGTGGTGGTGACGGTGGTGTGTGGTGGTGACCGTGGTGTGTGATGGTGACGGTGGTGTGTGAAGGTGACGGTGGTGTGTAATGGTGACGGTGGTGTGTGGTGGTGACGGTGATGTGTGGTGGTGACCGTGGTGTGTGATGGTGACGGTGGTGTGTGAAGGTGACGGTAGTGTGTGATGGTGACGGTGGTGTGTGGTGGTGACGGTGGTGTGTGATGGTGACGATGGTGTGTGGTGGAGACGGTAGTGTGTGATGGTGACGGTGGTGTGTGAAGGTGACGGTGGTGTGTAGTGGTGACGGTGGTGTGTGGTGGTTACGGTGGTGTGTGAAGGTGACAGTGGTGTGTGGTGGTGACGGTGGTGTGTGGTGGTGACGATGGTGTGTGGTGGTGACGGTGGTGTGTGGTGGTGAAGGTGGTGTGTGATGGTGACGGTGGTGTGTGGCGGTGACGGTGGTGTGTGATGGTGACGATGGTGTGTGGTGGTGACGGTGGTGTGTGATGGTGACGGTGGTGTGTGGTGGTGACGGTGGTGTGTGGTGGTGACGGTAGTGTGTGGTGGTGACGGTGGTGTGTGATGGTGACGATGGTGTGTGGTGGTGACGGTGGTGTGTGATGGTGACGGTGGTGTGTGGTGGTGACGGTGTTGTGTGGTGGTGACGGTGGTGTGTGATGGTGACGATGGTGTGTGGTGGTGACGGTGGTGTGTGATGGTGACGGTGGTGTGTGGTGGTGACGGTGGTGTGTGGTGGTGACCGTGGTGTGTGGTGGTGACGGTGGTGTGTAGTGGTGACAGTGGTGTGTGATGGTGACGGTGGTGTGTGGTGGTGACGGTGGTGAGTGTTTGTGACAGTGGTGTGTGGTGGTGACGGTGGTGTGTGACGGTGACGGTGGTGTGTGATGGTGACGGTGGTGTGTGAAGGTGACGGTGGTGTGTGGTGGTGACGGTGGTGTGTGATAGTGACGGTGGTGTGTGATGGTGACGGTGGTGTGTGATGGTGACGGTGGTGTGTGGTGGTGACGGTGGTGTGTGGTGGTGACCGTGGTGTGTGGTGGTGACGGTGGTGTGTGATGGTGACGGTGGTGTGTGATGGTGACGGTGGTGTGTGGTGGTGACGGTGGTGTGTGGTGGTGACCGTGGTGTGTGGTGGTGACGGTGGTGTGTTGTGGTGACGGTGGTGGGTGTGGTGGTGTGTGGTGGTGACTGTGGTGTGTGATTGTGACGGTGGTGTGTGGTGGTGACGGTGTTGTGTGATTGTGACGGTGGTGTGTGGTGGTGACGGTGGTGTGTGGTGGTGACGGTGGTGTGTGGTGGTGACGGTGGTGTGTGGTGGTGACGGTGGTGTGTGGTGGTGACGGTGGTGCGTGTTGGTGACGGTGGTGTGTAGTGGTAACGGTGGTGTGTTATGGTGACGGTGGTGTGTGGTGGTGACGGTTGTGAGTGTTTGTGACGGTGGTGTGTGGTGGTGACGGTGGTGTGTGGTGGTGACGGTGGGGTGTGATGGTGACGGTGGTGTGTGAAGGTGACGGTGGTGTGTGGTGGTGACGGTGGTGTGTGGTGGTGACGGTGGTGTGTGGTGGTGACCGTGGTGTGTGGTGGTGACGGTGGTGTGTGGTGGTGACGGTGGTGTGTGATGGTGACGGTGGTGTGTGGTGGTGACGGTGGTGTGTGGTGGTGACCGTGGTGTGTGATGGTGACGGTGGTGTGTGAAGGTGACGGTGGTGTGTGATGGTGACGGTGGTGTGTGGTGGTGACGGTGGTGTGTGGTGGTGACCGTGGTGTGTGATGGTGACGGTGGTGTGTGGTGGTGACCGTGGTGTGTGATGGTGACGGTGGTGTGTGAAGGTGACGGTGGTGTGTGATGGTGACGGTAGTGTGTGGTGGTGACGGTGGTGTGTGGTGGTGACGATGGTGTGTGGTGGTGACGGTGGTGTGTGATGGTGACGGTGGTGTGTGAAGGTGACGGTGGTGTGTAGTGGTGACGGTGGTGTGTGGTGGTTACGGTGGTGTGTGAAGGTGACGGTGGTGTGTGGTGGTGACGGTGGTGTGTGGTGGTGACCGTGGTGTGTGGTGGTGACGGTGGTGTGTGGTGGTGACGGTGGTGTGTGGTGGTGACGGTGGTGAGTGTTGGTGACGGTGGTGTGTGATGGTGACGATGGTGTGTGGTGGTTACCGTGGTGAGTGTTGGTGACGGTGGTGTGTGATGGTGACGATGGTGTGTGGTGGTGACGGTGGTGTGTGGTGGTGACGGTGGTGAGTGTGGTGGTGACGGTGGTGAGTGTTGGTGACGGTGGTGAGTGTTGGTGACGGTGGTGTGTGATGGTGACGGTGGTGTGTGGTGGTGACGGTGGTGTGTGGTGGTGACCGTGGTGTGTGGTGGTGACGGTGGTGTGTGATGGTGACGGTGGTGTGTGATGGTGACGGTGGTGTGTGATGGTGACGGTGGTGTGTGGTGGTGACGGTGGTGTGTGGTGGTGACCGTGGTGTGTGGTGGTGACGGTGGTGTGTGATGGTGACGGTGGTGTGTGATGGTGACGGTGGTGTGTGGTGGTGACGGTGGTGTGTGGTGGTGACCGTGGTGTGTGGTGGTGACGGTGGTGTGTTGTGGTGACGGTGGTGGGTGTGGTGGTGTGTGGTGGTGACTGTGGTGTGTGATTGTGACGGTGGTGTGTGGTGGTGACGGTGTTGTGTGATTGTGACGGTGGTGTGTGGTGGTGACGGTGGTGTGTGGTGGTGACGGTGGTGTGTGGTGGTGACGGTGGTGTGGGGTGGTGACGGTGGTGTGTGATGGTGACGGTGGTGTGTGGTGGTGACGGTGGTGTGTGATGGTGACGGTGGTGTGTGGTGGTGACGGTGGTGTGTGATGGTGACGGTGGTGTGTGATGGTGACGGTGGTGTGTGATGGTGACGGTGGTGTGTGGTGGTGACGGTGGTGTGTGGTGGTGACGGTGGTGTGTGGTGGTGACGGTGGTGCGTGTTGGTGACGGTGGTGTGTAGTGGTAACGGTGGTGTGTTATGGTGACGGTGGTGTGTGGTGGTGACGGTTGTGAGTGTTTGTGACGGTGGTGTGTGGTGGTGACGGTGGTGTGTGGTGGTGACGGTGGGGTGTGATGGTGACGGTGGTGTGTGAAGGTGACGGTGGTGTGTGGTGGTGACGGTGGTGTGTGGTGGTGACGGTGGTGTGTGGTGGTGACCGTGGTATGTGGTGGTGACGGTGGTGTGTGGTGGTGACGGTGGTGTGTGATGGTGACGGTGGTGTGTGGTGGTGACGGTGGTGTGTGGTGGTGACCGTGGTGTGTGATGGTGACGGTGGTGTGTGAAGGTGACGGTGGTGTGTGATGGTGACGGTGGTGTGTGGTGGTGACGGTGGTGTGTGGTGGTGACCGTGGTGTGTGATGGTGACGGTGGTGTGTGGTGGTGACCGTGGTGTGTGATGGTGACGGTGGTGTGTGAAGGTGACGGTGGTGTGTGATGGTGACGGTGGTGTGTGGTGGTGACGGTGGTGTGTGGTGGTGACGATGGTGTGTGGTGGTGACGGTGGTGTGTGAAGGTGACGGTGGTGTGTAGTGGTGACGGTGGTGTGTGGTGGTTACGGTGGTGTGTGAAGGTGACGGTGGTGTGTGGTGGTGACGGTGGTGTGTGGTGGTGACCGTGGTGTGTGGTGGTGACGGTGGTGTGTGGTGGTGACGGTGGTGTGTGGTGGTGACGGTGGTGAGTGTTGGTGACGGTGGTGTGTGATGGTGACGATGGTGTGTGGTGGTGACCGTGGTGAGTGTTGGTGACGGTGGTGTGTGATGGTGACGATGGTGTGTGGTGGTGACGGTGGTGTGTGGTGGTGACGGTGGTGAGTGTGGTGGTGACGGTGGTGAGTGTTGGTGACGGTGGTGAGTGTTGGTGACGGTGGTGTGTGATGGTGACGGTGGTGTGTGGTGGTGACGGTGGTGTGTGGTGGTGACCGTGGTGTGTGGTGGTGACGGTGGTGTGTGATGGTGACGGTGGTGTGTGATGGTGACGGTGGTGTGTGATGGTGACGGTGGTGTGTGATGGTGACGGTGGTGTGTGATGGTGACGGTGGTGTGTGGTTGTGACGGTGGTGAGTGGTGGTGACCGTGGTGTGTTGTGGTAACGGTGGCGTGTAGTGGTTACGGTGGTGGGTGTGGTGGTGACGGTGGTGTTTGATGGTGACAGTGGTGAGTGTTGGTGACGGTGGTGTGTGGTGGTGACTGTGGCGTGTGATTGTGACGGTGGTGTGTGGTGGTGACGCTGGTGTGTGATTGTGACGGTGGTGTGTGGTGGTGACGGTGGTGTGTGGTGGTGACGGTGGTGTGTGGTGGTGACGGTGGTGTGTGGTGGTGACGGTGGTGTGTGGTGGTGACGGTGGTGTGTGATGGTGACGGTGGTGTGTGGTGGTGACGGTGGTGTGTGATGGTGACGGTGGTGTGTGATGGTGACGGTGGTGTGTGGTGGTGACGGTGGTGTGTGGTGGTGACGGTGGTGGGTG
The DNA here is from genome assembly GCF_040958095.1 of Procambarus clarkii. NCBI lineage: Eukaryota > Metazoa > Arthropoda > Malacostraca > Decapoda > Cambaridae > Procambarus > Procambarus clarkii. The sequence continues at coordinate 4,330,964 of NC_091229.1, forward strand.
TGGTGGTGACGGTGGTGAGTGTTGGTGACGGTGGTGTGTACTGGTAACGGTGGTGTGTGATGGTGACGGTGGTGTGTGGTGGTGACGGTGGTGAGTGTTTGTGACGGTGGTGTGTGGTGGTGACGGTGGTGTGTGATGGTGACGGTGGTGTGTGATGGTGACGGTGGTGTGTGTTGGTGACGGTGGTGTGTGGTGGTGACCAGTAGTGGAAAGTACGCCTACGATGCAACATTTTCCTTTTTTCGGAGTTGCATCGTATGCGTAGTCATTTTTCGTTGCCCCGGTGAGATTCCGTTCCCATCCGGGTCCTTTTTTCGGAGTTGCATCGTAGGCGTAGTCATTTTTCGTTGCCCCGGTGAGATTCCGTTCCCATCCGGGTCCTTTTTTCGGAGTTGCATCGTAGGCGTAGTCATTTTTCGTTGCCCCGGTGAGATTCCGTTCCCATCCGGGTCCTTTTTTCGGAGTTGCATCGTAGGCGTAGTCATTTTTCGTTGCCCCGGTGAGATACCGTTCCCGTCCGGGTCCCGTTTTCGGAGTTGCATCGTAGGCGTAGTCATTTTTCGTTGCCCCGGTGAGATACCGTTCCCGTCCGGGCCCCGTTTTCGGAGTTGCATCGTAGGCGTAGTCATTTTTCGTTGCCCCGGTGAGATTCCGTTCCCATCCGGGTCCCGTTTTCGGAGTTGCATCGTAGGCGTAGTCATTTTTCGTTGCCCCGGTGAGATACCGTTCCCGTCCGGGCCCCGTTTTCGGAGTTGCATCGTAGGCGTAGTCATTTTTCGTTGCCCCGGTGAGATTCCGTTCCCATCCGGGTCCCGTTTTCGGAGTTGCATCGTAGGCGTAGTCATTTTTCGTTGCCCCGGTGAGATTCCGTTCCCATCCGGGTCCCGTTTTCGGAGTTGCATCGTAGGCGAGTTCATCCATCAAATAGATATCCAAATGTCGCACCTCAATTCATCCATCTAGCAACTCAGCTGGATGTTAGCCACTATATTCATAGGCTAATCATTTCTACACCTCAAAAAATCCTAGTCTTCCTGCGCAAATCAGCTAACTTGTTTCTAAACCAACACTCGCAAATACAATCATGCATACCTACACATACTTCAAAACCTATGCATTCATAGAGAATAGCCTAGTTTTTGCCACCATTTCCCCATTAATCAGATGTAATTTATGCCATACACACAGAAAATATAGCATTTACACACCAAATATGCCATTTATGCACAAAATATATTATTTACACTCAAAATATACCATCACATAAAAAAAATATGAGATTTTCATACAAAATATGTCAGTTGCAAACAAAAATATACCATTTACACAATATTGCATGTACACTCAGAGTATGACATTTACACAAAGTACGGTATTTTGCACAAATATATCAAAATGCTTATGCATTTAGACAATAAAAAATGCACTTTAACTAAAATTACACAATTTCACAAACGTAATTTTCACAAAATACCCACACATTGTCTCATAAACCAAAATACACTTACACCATAAAGATCTATTTTATCAAATTACAGAGCTTACACAAAATACACAATTTTCACACACAAATACAGTTTCACCAGTTACACTTCAACATATTAAAAACACAACTTGCATAAATGCACTATTATCACAAAAATTATTACACAGTTTGTGTAATTATTTTACATCTTTGCACAATTAATACAAGAAAACTTGCTATATAATTACTCAGCTTGCACAATGACAATCAATACCCAAAGGTATAAATAAACAATCCGTCCATATGCAATTACACAACATGCGCAATTAATACACAACTTATACAATATTACACATCTTTCATAATTATTACACACAACTTGCACAAATGCATATCTAGCACAAATACGTGCAATACATAACTACCCCAAATATGAAAATACACAACTAGCATAAATACACGATTTACACAAATACAATTGCGACATTTACACAACTAGCTCAAAAATATAATCAATACACAACTTACCAAAATATGAACAATACATAACTAGCACATATTCATTAAATACACAACTATGCAATTTCCGCAAATACACATACAAAAACATATACAATTAATACAGACAACTTGCACAAAACAATACACAATTTATAGAAATATAATCAATACATAATTTCAATAATCATACAACATATGCAAAATACATAATCTGCACAATTAATACACAAGTATATTAATTGTGCTATATATGTACAAACACAACCAACTGGGTCAAACAATACACAATTTGCATGATATTTTTCTGGGTATATTTAGGACATTAATTATAATATGCTGAGTTTAACCAACTCCCCAAAAGTCAGAATTTCACATATAAAAATGTTTCTTATAACTTCCAATGAGCTCAATATATAACACATTCTTTTTCCATTAAGATATCAACATTATTAGTGCTAAACTATTCATCTAACATATGTCCACTGTTTTTATGTCTTATTAATACCTTCCTTGTTACATTCTCTCCAATCAGACCACCCATATTTATGTATTTATTCAAACCATCTAACAGACTTATTTGTTCTAGCCTTAGTTATGTTAGGGCAGGTGGGGTTAGGTGGAGTCAGTATTTTCTATGATAATTTTAGACAAATTTGCTATATCTTATCAAAATGCATCCTGTTAAAACTTAAATTCATCTAAATCTATCAAAAATATACTTATACTACGCAAATTTGACTAAATTCTACCTAGCTAAACTTACTAAATATGAGCATCCCATATCCTCACATACAAGCCTATGTCGCCTCTGTCCATACATTATATGAGTCTGTCATATAGCACGAACCCCAAATAGGAAAATTTACACTATTTCATAAACATACTAGTTCATTACCCTAAGATATTATATATGTCCTTCCCTACACGACCTCACCAAACCTGACCTAGCATATCCAATCCTGGATTTGGTAAAAGTTGGCGAAATGTATGCTATGCCACCTAAATTTCACCAAATTTAAGGCAATTTCCACCAAATATACCCAAATGTTGTGTATCATAGCATCGCCAAAGCCCATTTTCACCTATTCCATACTATCCTACACAACCTCACCTAACCTGACCTAGCATATCCAAACCTGGATTTGGTTAAAGTCGACGAAATTCATGCTATGCCACCTAAATTTGACCAAATATATCCAAATGTTTCATATCACAGCACTGCCAAAGCCCATTTTTACCTACATTTTCTCCTATTCCATCCTACCCTACGCAACCTTACCTAACCTATCCTAGCATATCCAAACCCAGATTTGGTTAAAGTCGGCGAAATTTAAGCTATCCCACCTAAATTCTATCTAATTTAAGGCAATTCCCACCAAATATATCCAAATGTTCTGAATCACAGCACTGCCAAAGCCCATTTTTACCTACATTTTCTCCTATACCATTCTACCCTACGCAACCTTACCTATCCTACCATATCCAAACCTAGATTTGGTTAAAGTAGGCGAAATTTAAGTTATCCCATATAAATTTGACCTAATTTAAGACAATTTCCACCAAATATACCCAAAAATGTTTTGGAACATAGCACGGCCAAAGCTCATTTAGCTGAGTTTTCACCTATTCCAACCTGCCCTAGACAACCCTACCCATCCTCTCCTGGCATATCCAAAGTCAGATTTGATTATAGTTGGCGAAATTTATGCCTTTCCAACCTAAATTTTACCTAATTTAAGCCAATTTCCACCGAATATACCCAAATGTTTTGTATCTAGCATAGTCAAAGTTTATTTTAGCTGAGTTTTCGCCTATTCCAACCTGCCCTAGACATCCCTACCCGGCCTCTCCTGGCATATCCAAAGTCAGATTTGATTATAGTTGGCAAAATTTATGCCTTTCCCACCTAAATTTTACCTAATTTATGCCAATTTCCACCGAATATACCCAAATGTTTTGTATCTTAGCATGGTCAAAGTTCATTTCACCCAAGTTTTTCACCTATTCCATCTTACCTTACACAGCCTTACCTAACCTTACCTAGCATATCCCAAGCTAGATTTGATTAGAGTTCGTGAAATTTATGCTTACTCACCTAAATTCAACCTAATTTAAGACAATTTCTACCAATATACCCAAAATGATTCGTTACATAGCTCAGCCAAAGACCATTTTACCCGAGTTTTCACATATTCCAACCTACCCTACATAGCCTTACCTATCCCTGACCTAGCAGATTTGTTTAAAGTTGGGGAAATGTAAGCTATCGCCATCAAATTGGAGACAATTTCCACCAAATATGCCTAAATGTTGTGTATCATAGCACAGCCAAAAACCCATTTTACCCACATTTTCATCCATTCCATCTAAACCTGGACCTAGCCTCTTATACTACATATACTCAGAGAAGTGATGTTTTTTGGATATGTACCTAAATGCCCGTGCCTAACCTGCAAGGGTATGTGTTTTGTTTTTACACATCAACCCAACCGACCTGGACCTAACCTCCCTTCATCTAACTTCAAATTTATCGTAAATATGGAAGGACGTGTTGTTTGTGCATCAACCCAATCGTCCTCGACCTAACCTCCATTTATCAAACTTCAAATTTATCATAAATATGGGAGGACCGTGTTATTTGTGCATCAACCCATCCTGGGCCTAACCTCCCTTTATCTAACTTCAAATTTATTGTATTTATGGGAAGAAGGTGTTGTTTATGCATCAACCCAACCGCCCTGGACCTAACCTCTGATACACGAATCTTGGTTCAACATTGCATCATACTCGTAGCATATTTTTTTTTCACATAATTCAACCATCCTCAACCTAACCTCTATTACCTGGGGGAGGGAGGTTAATGGAAAATATGATAATAATGGGAATTTTCTCTACATCAGTTCAACCTAACCATCCTTAACCTAACCTTAGTTAGAAAGGGATATAACTCACCAAAACTATTTAATTACCATTTACCTTATTTTCCTTATCCTATCCCATAACCAGAGGGTTTAGACCCCCCTTTACCTCGAAATTATACTATATATTTAAGGTAGGAATATATTTTTACACATAAACCTAACATTCCCTAATTTAACCCTGTACTCTAATTTCGAGGTAAAGGGGGGTCTAAACCCTCTGGTTATGGGTTAGGATAAGGAAAATAAGGTAAATGGTAATTAAATAGTTTTGGTGAGTTATATCCCTTTCTAACTAAGGTTAGGTTAAGGATGGTTAGGTTGAACTGATGTAGAGAAAATTCCCATTATTATCATATTTTCCATTAACCTCCCTCCCCCAGGTAATAGAGGTTAGGTTGAGGATGGTTGAATTATGTGAAAAAAAAATATGCTACGAGTATGATGCAATGTTGAACCAAGATTCGTGTATCAGAGGTTAGGTCCAGGGCGGTTGGGTTGATGCATAAACAACACCTTCTTCCCATAAATACAATAAATTTGAAGTTAGATAAAGGGAGGTTAGGCCCAGGATGGGTTGATGCACAAATAACACGGTCCTCCCATATTTATGATAAATTTGAAGTTTGATAAATGGAGGTTAGGTCGAGGACGATTGGGTTGATGCACAAACAACACGTCCTTCCATATTTACGATAAATTTGAAGTTAGATGAAGGGAGGTTAGGTCCAGGTCGGTTGGGTTGATGTGTAAAAACAAAACACATACCCAACACTATATCTACAATATTGAACACAGTTCCAAGTTTTAAAGGAGAGGGGCTGTTAGGTCCATATCCAAAACATAACTTTTCTATGAATATGGTTACAATGTTCAACAAAGATCCTAGCAGGTTAGGCACAGTGCGGATAGGCTCATATCCAAAACTTCAGTTTTTGAAGAAAAATAGATAAAATATTCAACAAAGCTCCAAGACCCTTGCAGGTTAGGCACGGGCATTTAGGTACATATCCAAAAAACATCACTTCTCTGAGTATATGTAGTATAAGAGGCTAGGTCCAGGTTTAGATGGAATGGATGAAAATGTGGGTAAAATGGGTTTTTGGCTGTGCTATGATACACAACATTTAGGCATATTTGGTGGAAATTGTCTCCAATTTGATGGCGATAGCTTACATTTCCCCAACTTTAAACAAATCTGCTAGGTCAGGGATAGGTAAGGCTATGTAGGGTAGGTTGGAATATGTGAAAACTCGGGTAAAATGGTCTTTGGCTGAGCTATGTAACAAATCATTTTGGGTATATTGGTAGAAATTGTCTTAAATTAGGTTGAATTTAGGTGAGTAAGCATAAATTTCACGAACTCTAATCAAATCTAGCTTGGGATATGCTAGGTAAGGTTAGGTAAGGCTGTGTAAGGTAAGATGGAATAGGTGAAAAACTTGGGTGAAATGAACTTTGACCATGCTAAGATACAAAACATTTGGGTATATTCGGTGGAAATTGGCATAAATTAGGTAAAATTTAGGTGGGAAAGGCATAAATTTTGCCAACTATAATCAAATCTGACTTTGGATATGCCAGGAGAGGCCGGGTAGGGATGTCTAGGGCAGGTTGGAATAGGCGAAAACTCAGCTAAAATAAACTTTGACTATGCTAGATACAAAACATTTGGGTATATTCGGTGGAAATTGGCTTAAATTAGGTAAAATTTAGGTTGGAAAGGCATAAATTTCGCCAACTATAATCAAATCTGACTTTGGATATGCCAGGAGAGGATGGGTAGGGTTGTCTAGGGCAGGTTGGAATAGGTGAAAACTCAGCTAAATGAGCTTTGGCCGTGCTATGTTCCAAAACATTTTTGGGTATATTTGGTGGAAATTGTCTTAAATTAGGTCAAATTTATATGGGATAACTTAAATTTCGCCTACTTTAACCAAATCTAGGTTTGGATATGGTAGGATAGGTAAGGTTGCGTAGGGTAGAATGGTATAGGAGAAAATGTAGGTAAAAATGGGCTTTGGCAGTGCTGTGATTCAGAACATTTGGATATATTTGGTGGGAATTGCCTTAAATTAGATAGAATTTAGGTGGGATAGCTTAAATTTCGCCGACTTTAACCAAATCTGGGTTTGGATATGCTAGGATAGGTTAGGTAAGGTTGCGTAGGGTAGGATGGAATAGGAGAAAATGTAGGTAAAAATGGGCTTTGGCAGTGCTGTGATATGAAACATTTGGATATATTTGGTCAAATTTAGGTGGCATAGCATGAATTTCGTCGACTTTAACCAAATCCAGGTTTGGATATGCTAGGTCAGGTTAGGTGAGGTTGTGTAGGATAGTATGGAATAGGTGAAAATGGGCTTTGGCGATGCTATGATACACAACATTTGGGTATATTTGGTGGAAATTGCCTTAAATTTGGTGAAATTTAGGTGGCATAGCATACATTTCGCCAACTTTTACCAAATCCAGGATTGGATATGCTAGGTCAGGTTTGGTGAGGTCGTGTAGGGAAGGACATATATAATATCTTAGGGTAATGAACTAGTATGTTTATGAAATAGTGTAAATTTTCCTATTTGGGGTTCGTGCTATATGACAGACTCATATAATGTATGGACAGAGGCGACATAGGCTTGTATGTGAGGATATGGGATGCTCATATTTAGTAAGTTTAGCTAGGTAGAATTTAGTCAAATTTGCGTAGTATAAGTATATTTTTGATAGATTTAGATGAATTTAAGTTTTAACAGGATGCATTTTGATAAGATATAGCAAATTTGTCTAAAATTATCATAGAAAATACTGACTCCACCTAACCCCACCTGCCCTAACATAACTAAGGCTAGAACAAATAAGTCTGTTAGATGGTTTGAATAAATACATAAATATGGGTGGTCTAATTGGAGAGAATGTAACAAGGAAGGTATTAATAAGACATAAAAACAGTGGACATATGTTAGATGAATAGTTTAGCACTAATAATGTTGATATCTTAATGGAAAAAGAATGTGTTATATATTGAGCTCATTGGAAGTTATAAGAAACATTTTTATATGTGAAATTCTGACTTTTGGGGAGTTGGTTAAACTCAGCATATTATAATTAATGTCCTAAATATACCCAGAAAAATATCATGCAAATTGTGTATTGTTTGACCCAGTTGGTTGTGTTTGTACATATATAGCACAATTAATATACTTGTGTATTAATTGTGCAGATTATGTATTTTGCATATGTTGTATGATTATTGAAATTATGTATTGATTATATTTCTATAAATTGTGTATTGTTTTGTGCAAGTTGTCTGTATTAATTGTATATGTTTTTGTATGTGTATTTGCGGAAATTGCATAGTTGTGTATTTAATGAATATGTGCTAGTTATGTATTGTTCATATTTTGGTAAGTTGTGTATTGATTATATTTTTGAGCTAGTTGTGTAAATGTCGCAATTGTATTTGTGTAAATCGTGTATTTATGCTAGTTGTGTATTTTCATATTTGGGGTAGTTATGTATTGCACGTATTTGTGCTAGATATGCATTTGTGCAAGTTGTGTGTAATAATTATGAAAGATGTGTAATATTGTATAAGTTGTGTATTAATTGCGCATGTTGTGTAATTGCATATGGACGGATTGTTTATTTATACCTTTGGGTATTGATTGTCATTGTGCAAGCTGAGTAATTATATAGCAAGTTTTCTTGTATTAATTGTGCAAAGATGTAAAATAATTACACAAACTGTGTAATAATTTTTGTGATAATAGTGCATTTATGCAAGTTGTGTTTTTAATATGTTGAAGTGTAACTGGTGAAACTGTATTTGTGTGTGAAAATTGTGTATTTTGTGTAAGCTCTGTAATTTGATAAAATAGATCTTTATGGTGTAAGTGTATTTTGGTTTATGAGACAATGTGTGGGTATTTTGTGAAAATTACGTTTGTGAAATTGTGTAATTTTAGTTAAAGTGCATTTTTTATTGTCTAAATGCATAAGCATTTTGATATATTTGTGCAAAATACCGTACTTTGTGTAAATGTCATACTCTGAGTGTACATGCAATATTGTGTAAATGGTATATTTTTGTTTGCAACTGACATATTTTGTATGAAAATCTCATATTTTTTTTATGTGATGGTATATTTTGAGTGTAAATAATATATTTTGTGCATAAATGGCATATTTGGTGTGTAAATGCTATATTTTCTGTGTGTATGGCATAAATTACATCTGATTAATGGGGAAATGGTGGCAAAAACTAGGCTATTCTCTATGAATGCATAGGTTTTGAAGTATGTGTAGGTATGCATGATTGTATTTGCGAGTGTTGGTTTAGAAACAAGTTAGCTGATTTGCGCAGGAAGACTAGGATTTTTTGAGGTGTAGAAATGATTAGCCTATGAATATAGTGGCTAACATCCAGCTGAGTTGCTAGATGGATGAATTGAGGTGCGACATTTGGATATCTATTTGATGGATGTGAGGACAGTTGACTAGCCTATGAACACAGCCACTAATCCGCTGTACTGCCAGATGTGTGGTAACTACTTGTGGATTATAGTAGAATATCTAGATATAGGGTTTTCATAATTGCTGTTGTGTGTAAAACTAGAATAAGAGCTATTTATTAAAACTATTATTGTAAACTAATACTTTAAGTGGGATCCCTTGGTTGTTTTAAGCATAGGGTGGACATGAATGAGATTGGGTGGAAATATATAGGAGCTGCCTCGTATGGGCCAATAGGACCTCTGCAGTTACCTTTATTCTTATGTTCAGCTCACCTGCTATGCTGCCAGATGTACGATTCTGCTTAAATTGCAGTATGACATTTGGCATTCTGTTATACTTTTGAACTTATCACTGAATAATGATTACAGTTGTGGAAGACTAAAATGTATATTCTTATACCTCTGATTAGGTTAGGTGGGGATGGATATTCTAGTCATTTTTGAATAATAACACCAAATACTCACGCCAGTAGGACGCCAAAGGTCGCATTGGTTGTCTGGTGACGTCATACATAGTTGACCAGTAAGGTACTGTAATACCTTCACACCTATATGCTAATGACCATCGATACATTATCCCTATACCTGAGGTCGCTTTTCACGATGTCACTAAACAACAACAATAACTGTTCTGTAGGATGTATTTGTTTGTTATATATAATAAGTTAGGATAGGTTAGGTTAGGAAGGTTTGATCGGGTTTATGAATAACAGAAAATATAAGTAATGAGCGAAAATACGAGCTATTGTAGCTGAATATCAACTCTGATGAAGCATAGAGTATAGGTGAGGTATTAAGCCTGATTAAGAGTTCACACTTATGTGTGAACCTCCTGGGATCCGCATTTACCGCGTTGGCGCCTCGCATCCCATTAGGGATGATGACGTCACAAAAGAAGGTACTTTGCAGAAGGCCTTGCTTTTACTGAATGAGTATTTTTGATCTGTTATGTGCTACAGCAAGGTGTGGGAGGTATGTTTTGAGCGAATGTGAGATGCGCATATATATATATATATATATATATATATATATATATATATATATATATATATATATATATATATATATTTATGGGTTTATGCAGTAATATTGGATTAGTACTGAAATCGCATTGAAATCACTACGCCTGGCAGGGGACTGTTTTCATACAAATGGATGATAGTGGGTTTTCATTTTTATTTAGCCTTATGAGAAATAAACTATCCTTCAAGGAAGATTGTTAAAGCTTAAATTACATTCTCTAGAACGACGCCGACGAAGAAGAAATAGGGGTGACATGATAGAGGTGTGACTGAATGGTTATAGTAAAGGTAATATTAATAACCTATTAAAAGCATCAACATGAAACAGGAATAAATTGGGTTGGTTCTAGATTTAGGAAAAAAGACCTGGGTAAATACTGGTTCAGTTACAGGGATGAACGCTGAGATACATGGTAGTTCATGCTCTGTGTTGCTCCCCCTTTTGCAATGGAGGATAGTTGGAAGTAAATAGGAAATTTAAAATAGACTAGGATTGATGGTATTTTACATTAGGTTTCAGGACACTGTTGTATCACAAAACACACGACTCATAGACCAGCTTTTTAATCCCCTTGATGGTGCCTGTGCAGGAACGCTGAGCGGCTAGCTGGTGACGTCATTGCCCATTGGCTATACCTGTGCATGGGTCACCGGGGCAACGAAAAATGACTACGCCTACGATGCAACTCCGAAAACGGGACCCGGACGGGAACGGAATCTCACCGGGGCAACGAAAAATGACTACGCCTACGATGCAACTCCGAAAACGGGACCCGGATGGGAACGGAATCTCACCGGGGCAACGAAAAATGACTACGCCTACGATGCAACTCCGAAAACGGGACCCGGACGGGAACGGAATCTCACCGGGGCAACGAAAAATGACTACGCCTACGATGCAACTCCGAAAACGGGACCCGGATGGGAACGGAATCTCACCGGGGCAACGAAAAATGACTACGCCTACGATGCAACTCCGAAAACGGGGCCCGGACGGGAACGGTATCTCACCGGGGCAACGAAAAATGACTACGCCTACGATGCAACTCCGAAAACGGGACCCGGATGGGAACGGAATCTCACCGGGGCAACGAAAAATGACTACGCCTACGATGCAACTCCGAAAACGGGGCCCGGACGGGAACGGTATCTCACCGGGGCAACGAAAAATGACTACGCCTACGATGCAACTCCGAAAACGGGACCCGGACGGGAACGGTATCTCACCGGGGCAACGAAAAATGACTACGCCTACGATGCAACTCCGAAAAAAGGACCCGGATGGGAACGGAATCTCACCGGGGCAACGAAAAATGACTACGCCTACGATGCAACTCCGAAAAAAGGACCCGGATGGGAACGGAATCTCACCGGGGCAACGAAAAATGACTACGCCTACGATGCAACTCCGAAAACGGGACCCGGATGGGAATGGTATCTCACCGGGGCAACGAAAAATGACTACGCCTACGATGCAACTCCGAAAAAAGGAAAATGTTGCATCGTAGGCGTACTTTCCACTACTGTGACCGTGGTGTGTGGTGGTGACGTTGATGTGTGGTGGTGACGGTGGTGTGTGGTGGTAACCGTGGTGTGTGGTGGTGACGGTGGTGTGTGGTGGTGACCGTGGTGTGTGGTGGTGACGGTGGTATGTGGTGGTGACAGTGGTGTGTTGTGGTGACGGTGGTGAGTGTTTGTGACGGTGGTGTGTGGTGCTGAAGGTGGTGAGTGGTGGTGACGGTGGTGCGTGGTGGTGACAGTGGTGTGTGGTGCTAAAGGTTGTGAGTGGTTGTGACGGTGGTGTGTGGTGGTGACGGTGGTGTGTGGTGATGGTAGTGTGTGTAGTGGTGACGGTGGTGTGTAGTGGTGACGGTGGTGTGTGGTGGTGACGGTGGTGTGTGGTGGTGACGGTGGTGTGTGGTGGTGACGGTCTTGTGTGGTGGTGACGGTGGTGTGTGGTGATGACGGTCTTGTGTGGTGGTGACGGTGGTGTGCGACGTTGACGGTGGTGGGTGTGGTGGTGACGGTGGTGAGTGTTTGTGACGGTGGTGTGTGATGGTGACGGTGGTGTGTGGTGGTGTCGGTGGTGTGTGGTGGTGACGGTGGTGTGTGGTGGTGACGGTGGTGTGTGGTGGTGACGGTGGTGAGTGTTGGTGACGGTGGTGTTTGATGGTGACGATGGTGTGTGGTGGTGACGGTGGTGAGTGTTGGTGACAGTGATGTGTGATGGTGACGATGGTGTGTGGTGGTGACCGTGGTGTGTGGTGGTGACGGTGGTGAGTGTGGTGGTGACGGTGGTGAGTGTTGGTGTCGGTGGTGTGTGATGGTGACGGTGGTGTGTGATGGTGACGGTGGTGTGTGGTGGTGACGGTGGTGTGTGGTGGTAACCGTGGTGTGTGGTGGTGACGGTGGTGTGTGATGGTGACGGTGGTGTGTGATGGTGACGGTGGTGTGTGGTGGTGACGGTGGTGTGTGGTGGTGACGGTGGTGTGTGGTGGTGACGGTGGTGTGTAGTGGTGACGGTGGTGGGTGTGGTGGTGACGGTGGTGTGTGGTGGTGACGGTGGTGAGTGTTGGTGACGGTGGTGTGTGGTGGTGACTGTCGTGTGTGATTGTGACGGTGGTGTGTGGTGGTGACGGTGTTGTGTGATTGTGACGGTGGTGTGTGGTGGTGACGGTGGTGTGTGGTGGTGACGGTGGTGTGTGGTGGTGACGGTGGTGTGTGGTGGTGACGGTGGTGGGTGTGGTGGTGACGGTGGTGCGTGTTGGTGACGGTGGTGTGTAGTAGTAACGGTGGTGTGTGATGGTGACGGTGGTGTGTGGTGTTGACGGTGGTGAGTGTTTGTGACAGTGGTGTGTGGTGGTGACGGTGGTGTGTGATGGTGACGGTGGTGTGTGATGGTGACGGTGGTGTGTGAAGGTGACGGTAGTGTGTGGTGGTGACGGTGGTGTGTGGTGGTGACGGTGGTGTGTGATGGTGACGGTGGTGTGTGAAGGTGACAGTGGTGTGTGATGGTGACGGTGGTGTGTGGTGGTGACGGTCGTGTGTCGTGGTGACCGTGGTGTGAGGTGGTGACGGTGGTGTGTGGTGGTGACGGTGGTGTGTGAAGGTGACGGTGGTGTGTGGTGGTGACGGTGGAGTGTGGTGGTGACCGTGGTGTCTGATGGTGACGGTGGTGTGTGAAGGTGACGGTGGTGTGTGATGGTGACGGGGGTGTGTGGTGGTGACGGTGGTGTGTGGTGGTGACGGTGGTGTGTGGTGGTGACGGTGGTGTGAGGTGGTGACGGTGGTGTGTGATGGTGACGGTGGTGTGTGAAGGTGACTGTGGTGTGTAGTGGTGACGGTGGTGTGTGGTGGTTACGGTGGTGTGTGAAGGTGACGGTGGTGTGTGGTGGTGACGGTGGTGAGTGTTGGTGACGGTGGTGTGTGATGGTGACGATGGTGTGTGGTGGTGACGGTGGTGAGTGTTGGTGACGGTGGTGTGTGATGGTGACGATGGTGTGTGGTGGTGACGGTGGTGTGTGGTGGTGACGGTGGTGAGTGTGGTGGTGACGGTGGTGAGTGTTGGTGACGGTGGTGTGTGATGGTGACGGTGGTGTGTGATGGTGACGGTGGTGTGTGGTGGTGACGGTGGTGTGTGGTGGTGACCGTGGTGTGTGGTGGTGACGGTGGTGTGTGATGGTGACGGTGGTGTGTGATGGTGACGGTGGTGTGTGGTGGTGACGGTGGTGTGTGGTGGTGACCGTGGTGTGTGGTGGTGACGGTGGTGTGAAGTGGTGACGGTGGTGGGTGTGGTGGTGACGGTGGTGTGTGGTGGTGACGGTGGTGAGTGTTAGGGACGGTGGTGTGTGGTGGTGACTGTGGTGTGTGATTGTGACGGTGGTGTGAGGTGGTGACGGTGGTGTGTGATTGTGACGGTGGTGTGTGGTGGTGACGGTGGTGTGTGGTGGTGACGGTGGTGTGTGGTGGTGACGGTGGTGTGTGATGGTGACGGTGGTGTGTGGTGGTGACGGTGGTGTGTGATGGTGACGGTGGTGTGTGATGGTGACGGTGGTGTGTGGTGGTGACGGTGGTGGGTGTGGTGGTGACGGTGGTGGGTGTGGTGGTGACGGTGGTGAGTGTTGGTGACGGTGGTGTGTAGTGGTAACGGTGGTGTGTGATGGTGACGGTGGTGTGTGGTGGTGACGGTGGTGAGTGTTTGTGACGGTGGTGTGTGGGTGAGACAGTGGTGTGTGATGGTGACGGTGGTGTGTGATGGTGACGGTGGTGTGTGAAGGTGATGGTGGTGTGTGGTGGTGACGGTGGTGTGTGGTGGTGACCGTGGTGTGTGATGGTGACGGTGGTGTGTGAAGGTGATGGTGGTGTGTGGTGGTGACGGTGGTGTGTGGTGGTGACCGTGGTGTGTGATGGTGACGGTGGTGTGTGGTGGTGACCCTGGTGTGTGGTGGTGACGGTGGTGTGGTAGTGACGGTGGTGTGTGGTGGTGACGGTGGTGTGTGAAGGTGAAGGTGGTGTGTGGTGGTGACGGTGGTGTGTGGTGGTGACCGTGGTGTGTGATGGTGACGGTGGTGTGTGAAGGTGACGGTGGTGTGTGATGGTGACGGTGGTGTGTGGTGGTGACGGTGATGTGTGGTGGTGACCGTGGTGTGTGATGGTGACAGTGGTGTGTGAAGGTGACGGTGGTGTGTGATGGTGACGGTGGTGTGTGGTGGTGACGGTGGTGGGTGTGGTGGTGACGGTGGTGCGTGTTGGTGACGGTGGTGTGTAGTAGTAACTGTGGTGTGTGACGGTGACGGTGGTGTGTGGTGGTGACGGTGGTGAGTGTTTGTGACGGTGGTGTGTGGTGGTGACGGTGGTGTGTGATGGTGACGGTGGTGTGTGATGGTGACGGTGGTGTGTGAAGGTGACGGTGGTGTGTGGTGGTGACGGTGGTGTGTGGTGGTGACGGTGGTGTGTGATGGTGACGGTGGTGTGTGAAGGTGACAGTGGTGTGTGATGGTGACGGTGGTGTGTGGTGGTGACGGTCGTGTGTCGTGGTGACCGTGGTGTGTGGTGGTGACGGTGGTGTGTGGTGGTGACGGTGGTGTGTGAAGGTGACGGTGGTGTGTGGTGGTGACGGTGGTGTGTGGTGGTGACCGTGGTGTGTGATGGTGACGGTGGTGTGTGAAGGTGACGGTGGTGTGTGGTGGTGACGGGGGTGTGTGGTGGTGACGGTGGTGTGTGGTGGTGACGGTCGTGTGTGGTGGTGACGGTGGTGTGAGGTGGTGACGGTGGTGTGTGATGGTGACGGTGGTGTGTGAAGGTGACTGTGGTGTGTAGTGGTGACGGTGGTGTGTGGTGGTTACGGTGGTGTGTGAAGGTGACGGTGGTGTGTGGTGGTGACGGTGGTGAGTGTTGGTGACGGTGGTGTGTGATGGTGACGATGGTGTGTGGTGGTGACGGTGGTGAGTGTTGGTGACGGTGGTGTGTGATGGTGACGATGGTGTGTGGTGGTGACGGTGGTGTGTGGTGGTGACGGTGGTGAGTGTGGTGGTGACGGTGGTGAGTGTTGGTGACGGTGGTGTGTGATGGTGACGGTGGTGTGTGATGGTGACGGTGGTGTGTGGTGGTGACGGTGGTGTGTGGTGGTGACCGTGGTGTGTGGTGGTGACGGTGGTGTGTGATGGTGACGGTGGTGTGTGATGGTGACGGTGGTGTGTGGTGGTGACGGTGGTGTGTGGTGGTGACCGTGGTGTGTGGTGGTGACGGTGGTGTGAAGTGGTGACGGTGGTGGGTGTGGTGGTGACGGTGGTGTGTGGTGGTGACGGTGGTGAGTGTTGGTGACGGTGGTGTGTGGTGGTGACTCTGGTGTGTGATTGTGACGGTGGTGTGAGGTGGTGACGGTGGTGTGTGATTGTGACGGTGGTGTGTGGTGGTGACGGTGGTGTGTGGTGGTGACGGTGGTGTGTGGTGGTGACGTTGGTGTGTGATGGTGACGGTGGTGTGTGGTGGTGACGGTGGTGTGTGATGGTGACGGTGGTGTGTGATGGTGACGGTGGTGTGTGGTGGTGACGGTGGTGGGTGTGGTGGTGACGGTGGTGGGTGTGGTGGTGACGGTGGTGAGTGTTGGTGACGGTGGTGTGTAGTGGTAACAGTGGTGTGTAATGGTGACGGTGGTGTGTGGTGGTGACGGTGGTGTGTGGTGGTGACCGTGGTGTGTGATGGTGACGGTGGTGTGTGAAGGTGACGGTGGTGTGTGATGGTGACGGTGGTGTGTGGTGGTGACGGTGATGTGTGGTGGTGACCGTGGTGTGTGATGGTGACGGTGGTGTGTGAAGGTGACGGGGGTGTGTGATGGTGACGGTGGTGTGTGGTGGTGACGGTGGTGTGTGGTGGTGACCGTGGTGTGTGGTGCTGACGGTGGTGTGTGGTGGTGACGGTGGTGTGTGGTGGTGACGGTGGTGTGTGGTGGTGACCGTGGTGTGTGATGGTGACGGTGGTGTGTGAAGGTGACGGTGGTGTGTGATGGTGACGGTGGTGTGTGGTGGTGACGGTGATGTGTGGTGGTGACCGTGGTGTGTGATGGTGACGGTGGTGTGTGAAGGTGACGGTGGTGTGTGATGGTGACAGTGGTGTGTGGTGGTGACGGTGGTGTGTGGTGGTGACGGTGGTGTGTGGTGGTGACGATGGTGTGTGGTGGTGACGGTGGTGTGTGATGGTGACGGTGGTGTGTGAAGGTGACGGTAGTGTGTGGTGGTTACAGTGGTGTGTGAAGGTGACGGTGGTGTGTGGTGGTGACGGTGGTGTGTGGTGGTGACCGTGGTGTGTGATGGTGACGATGGTGTGTGGTGGTGACGGTGGTGAGTGTTGGTGACGGTGGTGTGTGGTGGTGACGTTGATGTGTGGTGGTGACGGTGGTGTGTGGTGGTAACCGTGGTGTGTGGTGGTGACGGTGGTGTGTGGTGGTGACCGTGGTGTGTGGAGGTGACGGTGGTATGTGGTGGTGACAGTGGTGTGTTGTGGTGACGGTGGTGAGTGTTTGTGACGGTGGTGTGTGGTGCTGAAGGTGGTGAGTGGTGGTGACGGTGGTGCGTGGTGGTGACAGTGGTGTGTGGTGCTAAAGGTTGTGAGTGGTTGTGACGGTGGTGTGTGGTGGTGACGGTGGTGTGTGGTGATGGTAGTGTGTGTAGTGGTGACGGTGGTGTGTAGTGGTGACGGTGGTGTGTGGTGGTGACGGTGGTGTGTGGTGGTGACGGTGGTGTGTGGTGGTGACGGTCTTGTGTGGTGGTGACGGTGGTGTGTGGTGATGACGGTCTTGTGTGGTGGTGACGGTGGTGTGCGACGTTGACGGTGGTGGGTGTGGTGGTGACGGTGGTGAGTGTTTGTGACGGTGGTGTGTGATGGTGACGGTGGTGTGTGGTGGTGTCGGTGGTGTGTGGTGGTGACGGTGGTGTGTGGTGGTGACGGTGGTGTGTGGTGGTGACGGTGGTGAGTGTTGGTGACGGTGGTGTTTGATGGTGACGATGGTGTGTGGTGGTGACGGTGGTGAGTGTTGGTGACAGTGATGTGTGATGGTGACGATGGTGTGTGGTGGTGACCGTGGTGTGTGGTGGTGACGGTGGTGAGTGTGGTGGTGACGGTGGTGAGTGTTGGTGTCGGTGGTGTGTGATGGTGACGGTGGTGTGTGATGGTGACGGTGGTGTGTGGTGGTGACGGTGGTGTGTGGTGGTAACCGTGGTGTGTGGTGGTGACGGTGGTGTGTGATGGTGACGGTGGTGTGTGATGGTGACGGTGGTGTGTGGTGGTGACGGTGGTGTGTGGTGGTGACGGTGGTGTGTGGTGGTGACGGTGGTGTGTAGTGGTGACGGTGGTGGGTGTGGTGGTGACGGTGGTGTGTGGTGGTGACGGTGGTGAGTGTTGGAGACGGTGGTGTGTGGTGGTGACTGTCGTGTGTGATTGTGACGGTGGTGTGTGGTGGTGACGGTGTTGTGTGATTGTGACGGTGGTGTGTGGTGGTGACGGTGGTGTGTGGTGGTGACGGTGGTGTGTGGTGGTGACGGTGGTGTGTGGTGGTGACGGTGGTGGGTGTGGTGGTGACGGTGGTGCGTGTTGGTGACGGTGGTGTGTAGTAGTAACGGTGGTGTGTGATGGTGACGGTGGTGTGTGGTGGTGACGGTGGTGAGTGTTTGTGACAGTGGTGTGTGGTGGTGACGGTGGTGTGTGATGGTGACGGTGGTGTGTGATGGTGACGGTGGTGTGTGAAGGTGACGGTAGTGTGTGGTGGTGACGGTGGTGTGTGGTGGTGACGGTGGTGTGTGATGGTGACGGTGGTGTGTGAAGGTGACAGTGGTGTGTGATGGTGACGGTGGTGTGTGGTGGTGACGGTCGTGTGTCGTGGTGACCGTGGTGTGAGGTGGTGACGGTGGTGTGTGGTGGTGACGGTGGTGTGTGAAGGTGACGGTGGTGTGTGGTGGTGACGGTGGTGTGTGGTGGTGACCGTGGTGTCTGATGGTGACGGTGGTGTGTGAAGGTGACGGTGGTGTGTGATGGTGACGGGGGTGTGTGGTGGTGACGGTGGTGTGTGGTGGTGACGGTGGTGTGTGGTGGTGACGGTGGTGTGAGGTGGTGACGGTGGTGTGTGATGGTGACGGTGGTGTGTGAAGGTGACTGTGGTGTGTAGTGGTGACGGTGGTGTGTGGTGGTTACGGTGGTGTGTGAAGGTGACGGTGGTGTGTGGTGGTGACGGTGGTGAGTGTTGGTGACGGTGGTGTGTGATGGTGACGATGGTGTGTGGTGGTGACGGTGGTGAGTGTTGGTGACGGTGGTGTGTGATGGTGACGATGGTGTGTGGTGGTGACGGTGGTGTGTGGTGGTGACGGTGGTGAGTGTGGTGGTGACGGTGGTGAGTGTTGGTGACGGTGGTGTGTGATGGTGACGGTGGTGTGTGATGGTGACGGTGGTGTGTGGTGGTGACGGTGGTGTGTGGTGGTGACCGTGGTGTGTGGTGGTGACGGTGGTGTGTGATGGTGACGG
The DNA here is from genome assembly GCF_040958095.1 of Procambarus clarkii. Lineage (NCBI taxonomy): Eukaryota > Metazoa > Arthropoda > Malacostraca > Decapoda > Cambaridae > Procambarus > Procambarus clarkii. The sequence continues at coordinate 4,350,399 of NC_091229.1, forward strand.
TGGTGTGTGATGGTGACGGTGGTGTGTGGTGGTGACGGTGGTGTGTGGTGGTGACCGTGGTGTGTGGTGGTGACGGTGGTGTGAAGTGGTGACGGTGGTGGGTGTGGTGGTGACGGTGGTGTGTGGTGGTGACGGTGGTGAGTGTTAGGGACGGTGGTGTGTGGTGGTGACTGTGGTGTGTGATTGTGACGGTGGTGTGAGGTGGTGACGGTGGTGTGTGATTGTGACGGTGGTGTGTGGTGGTGACGGTGGTGTGTGGTGGTGACGGTGGTGTGTGGTGGTGACGGTGGTGTGTGATGGTGACGGTGGTGTGTGGTGGTGACGGTGGTGTGTGATGGTGACGGTGGTGTGTGATGGTGACGGTGGTGTGTGGTGGTGACGGTGGTGGGTGTGGTGGTGACGGTGGTGGGTGTGGTGGTGACGGTGGTGAGTGTTGGTGACGGTGGTGTGTAGTGGTAACGGTGGTGTGTGATGGTGACGGTGGTGTGTGGTGGTGACGGTGGTGAGTGTTTGTGACGGTGGTGTGTGGGTGAGACAGTGGTGTGTGATGGTGACGGTGGTGTGTGATGGTGACGGTGGTGTGTGAAGGTGATGGTGGTGTGTGGTGGTGACGGTGGTGTGTGGTGGTGACCGTGGTGTGTGATGGTGACGGTGGTGTGTGAAGGTGATGGTGGTGTGTGGTGGTGACGGTGGTGTGTGGTGGTGACCGTGGTGTGTGATGGTGACGGTGGTGTGTGGTGGTGACCCTGGTGTGTGGTGGTGACGGTGGTGTGGTAGTGACGGTGGTGTGTGGTGGTGACGGTGGTGTGTGAAGGTGAAGGTGGTGTGTGGTGGTGACGGTGGTGTGTGGTGGTGACCGTGGTGTGTGATGGTGACGGTGGTGTGTGAAGGTGACGGTGGTGTGTGATGGTGACGGTGGTGTGTGGTGGTGACGGTGATGTGTGGTGGTGACCGTGGTGTGTGATGGTGACAGTGGTGTGTGTGAAGGTGACGGTGGTGTGTGATGGTGACGGTGGTGTGTGGTGGTGACGGTGGTGGGTGTGGTGGTGACGGTGGTGCGTGTTGGTGACGGTGGTGTGTAGTAGTAACGGTGGTGTGTGACGGTGACGGTGGTGTGTGGTGGTGACGGTGGTGAGTGTTTGTGACGGTGGTGTGTGGTGGTGACGGTGGTGTGTGATGGTGACGGTGGTGTGTGATGGTGACGGTGGTGTGTGAAGGTGACGGTGGTGTGTGGTGGTGACGGTGGTGTGTGGTGGTGTCGGTGGTGTGTGATGGTGACGGTGGTGTGTGAAGGTGACAGTGGTGTGTGATGGTGACGGTGGTGTGTGGTGGTGACGGTCGTGTGTCGTGGTGACCGTGGTGTGTGGTGGTGACGGTGGTGTGTGGTGGTGACGGTGGTGTGTGAAGGTGACAGTGGTGTGTGGTGGTGACGGTGGTGTGTGGTGGTGACCGTGGTGTGTGATGGTGACGGTGGTGTGTGAAGGTGACGGTGGTGTGTGGTGGTGACGGGGGTGTGTGGTGGTGACGGTGGTGTGTGGTGGTGACGGTCGTGTGTGGTGGTGACGGTGGTGTGAGGTGGTGACGGTGGTGTGTGATGGTGACGGTGGTGTGTGAAGGTGACTGTGGTGTGTAGTGGTGACGGTGGTGTGTGGTGGTTACGGTGGTGTGTGAAGGTGACGGTGGTGTGTGGTGGTGACGGTGGTGAGTGTTGGTGACGGTGGTGTGTGATGGTGACGATGGTGTGTGGTGGTGACGGTGGTGAGTGTTGGTGACGGTGGTGTGTGATGGTGACGATGGTGTGTGGTGGTGACGGTGGTGTGTGGTGGTGACGGTGGTGAGTGTGGTGGTGACGGTGGTGAGTGTTGGTGACGGTGGTGTGTGATGGTGACGGTGGTGTGTGATGGTGACGGTGGTGTGTGGTGGTGACGGTGGTGTGTGGTGGTGACCGTGGTGTGTGGTGGTGACGGTGGTGTGTGATGGTGACGGTGGTGTGTGATGGTGACGGTGGTGTGTGGTGGTGACGGTGGTGTGTGGTGGTGACCGTGGTGTGTGGTGGTGACGGTGGTGTGAAGTGGTGACGGTGGTGGGTGTGGTGGTGACGGTGGTGTGTGGTGGTGACGGTGGTGAGTGTTGGTGACGGTGGTGTGTGGTGGTGACTCTGGTGTGTGATTGTGACGGTGGTGTGAGGTGGTGACGGTGGTGTGTGATTGTGACGGTGGTGTGTGGTGGTGACGGTGGTGTGTGGTGGTGACGGTGGTGTGTGGTGGTGACGTTGGTGTGTGATGGTGACGGTGGTGTGTGGTGGTGACGGTGGTGTGTGATGGTGACGGTGGTGTGTGATGGTGACGGTGGTGTGTGGTGGTGACGGTGGTGGGTGTGGTGGTGACGGTGGTGGGTGTGGTGGTGACGGTGGTGAGTGTTGGTGACGGTGGTGTGTAGTGGTAACAGTGGTGTGTAATGGTGACGGTGGTGTGTGGTGGTGACGGTGGTGTGTGGTGGTGACCGTGGTGTGTGATGGTGACGGTGGTGTGTGAAGGTGACGGTGGTGTGTGATGGTGACGGTGGTGGTGACGGTGATGTGTGGTGGTGACCGTGGTGTGTGATTGTGACGGTGGTGTGAGGTGGTGACGGTGGTGTGTGATTGTGACGGTGGTGTGTGGTGGTGACGGTGGTGTGTGGTGGTGACGGTGGTGTGTGGTGGTGACGTTGGTGTGTGATGGTGACGGTGGTGTGTGGTGGTGACGGTGGTGTGTGATGGTGACGGTGGTGTGTGATGGTGACGGTGGTGTGTGGTGGTGACGGTGGTGGGTGTGGTGGTGACGGTGGTGGGTGTGGTGGTGACGGTGGTGAGTGTTGGTGACGGTGGTGTGTAGTGGTAACAGTGGTGTGTAATGGTGACGGTGGTGTGTGGTGGTGACGGTGGTGTGTGGTGGTGACCGTGGTGTGTGATGGTGACGGTGGTGTGTGAAGGTGACGGTGGTGTGTGATGGTGACGGTGGTGTGTGGTGGTGACGGTGATGTATGGTGGTGACCGTGGTGTGTGATGGTGACGGTGGTGTGTGAAGGTGACGGGGGTGTGTGATGGTGACGGTGGTGTGTGGTGGTGACGGTGGTGTGTGGTGGTGACCGTGGTGTGTGGTGCTGACGGTGGTGTGTGGTGGTGACGGTGGTGTGTGGTGGTGACGGTGGTGTGTGGTGGTGACCGTGGTGTGTGATGGTGACGGTGGTGTGTGAAGGTGACGGTGGTGTGTGATGGTGACGGTGGTGTGTGGTGGTGACGGTGATGTGTGGTGGTGACCGTGGTGTGTGATGGTGACGGTGGTGTGTGAAGGTGACGGTGGTGTGTGATGGTGACAGTGGTGTGTGGTGGTGACGGTGGTGTGTGGTGGTGACGGTGGTGTGTGGTGGTGACGATGGTGTGTGGTGGTGACGGTGGTGTGTGATGGTGACGGTGGTGTGTGAAGGTGACGGTAGTGTGTGGTGGTTACAGTGGTGTGTGAAGGTGACGGTGGTGTGTGGTGGTGACGGTGGTGTGTGGTGGTGACCGTGGTGTGTGGTGCTGACGGTGGTGTGTGGTGGTGACGGTGGTGTGTGGTGGTGACGATGGTGTGTGGTGGTGACGGTGGTGAGTGTTGGTGACGGTGGTGTGTGATGGTGACGATGGTGTGTGGTGGTGACGGTGGTGAGTGTTGGTGACGGTGGTGTGTGATGGTGACGGTGGTGTGTAATGGTGAAGGTGGTGTGTGGTGGTGACGGTGGTGTGTGGTGGTGACCGTGGTGTGTGGTGGTGACGGTGATGTGTGGTGGTGACGGTGGTGTGTGGTGGTGACCGTGGTGTGTGGTGGTGACGGTAGTGTGTGGTTGTGACCGTGGTGTGTGGTGGTGACGGTGGTGTGTGGTGGTGACGGTGGTGTGTGAAGGTGACGGTGGTGTGTGGTGGTGACGGTGGTGTGTGATGGTGACCGTGGTGTGTGATGGTGACGGAGGTGTGTGAAGGTGACGGTGGTGTGTGATGGTAACGGTGGTGTGTGGTGGTGACAGTGGTGTGTGGTGGTGACGGTGGTGTGTGGTGGTGATGGTGGTGTGTGGTGGTATCGGTTATGTGTGATGGTGACGGTGGTGTGTGGTGGTGACGGTGGTGAGTGTTTGTGACGGTGGTGTGTGGTGGTGACGGTGGTGGGTGTGTTGGTGACGGTGGTGTGTGGTGGTGACGGTGGTGAGTGTTGGTGACGGTGGTGAGTGTTGGTGACGGTGGTGTGTGGTGGTGACGGTGGTGTGTGATGGTGACCGTGGTGTGTGGTGGTGACCGTGGTGTGTGTTGGTGACCGTGGTGTTTGGTGGTGACGGTGGTGTGTGGTGGTGACGGTGGTGTGTGGTGGTGACCGTGGTGTGTGGTGGTGACGGTGGTGTGTGGTGGTGACGGTGGTGTGTGGTGGTGACGGTGGTGTGTGGTGGGGACGGTGGTGTGTGATGGTGACGGTGGTGTCTGGTGGTGACGGTGGTGTGTAGTGGTGACGTTGGTGTGTAGTTGTGACGGTGGTGTGTGATGGTGACGGTGGTGTGTGGTGGTGACGGTGGTGTGTGGTGGGGACGGTGGTGTGTTGTGGTGACGGTCTTGTGTGGTGGTGACGGTGGTGTGTGGTGATGACGGTCTTGTGTGGTGGTGACGGTGGTGTGTGGTGGTGACGGTGGTGTGTGGTGGGGACGGTGGTGTGTGACGGTGACGGTGGTGTGTGGTGGTGACGGTGGTGTGTAGTGGTGACGTTGGTGTGTAGTTGTGACGGTGGTGTGTGATGGTGACGGTGGTGACGGTGGTGTGTGGTGGGGACAGTGGTGTGTGGTGGTGACGGTCTTGTGTGGTGGTGACGGTGGTGTGTGGTGATGACGGTGACGTGTGGTGGTGACGGTGGTGGGTGTGGTGGTGACGGTGGTGTGTGATGGTGACGGTGGTGTGTGATGGTGACGGTGGTGTGTGGTGATGACGGTGGTGGGTGTGGTGGTGACGGTGGTGTGTGATGGTGACGGTGGTGTGTGATGGTGACGGTGGTGTGTGGTGGTGACGGTGGTGTCTGGTGGTGACGGTGGTGTGTGGTGGTGACGGTGGTGTGTGATGGTGACAGTGGTGGGTGTGGTGGTGACGGTGGTGTGTGGTGGTGACGGTGGTGTGTGGTGGTGACCGTGGTGTGTGATGGTGACGGTGGTGTGTGAAGGTGACGGTGGTGTGTGATGGTGACGGTGGTGTGTGGTGGTGACGGTGATGTGTGGTGGTGACCGTGGTGTGTGATGGTGACAGTGGTGTGTGAAGGTGACGGTGGTGTGTGATGGTGACGGTGGTGTGTGGTGGTGACGGTGGTGGGTGTGGTGGTGACGGTGGTGCGTGTTGGTGACGGTGGTGTGTAGTAGTAACGGTGGTGTGTGACGGTGACGGTGGTGTGTGGTATTGACGGTGGTGAGTGTTTGTGACGGTGGTGTGATGGTGACGGTGGTGTGTGATGGTGACGGTGGTGTGTGAAGGTGACGGTGGTGTGTGGTGGTGACGGTGGTGTGTGGTGGTGACGGTGGTGTGTAATGGTGACGGTGGTGTGTGAAGGTGACAGTGGTGTGTGATGGTGACGGTGGTGTGTGGTGGTGACGGTCGTGTGTGGTGGTGACGGTGGTGAGTGTTTGTGACGGTGGTGTGTGGGTGAGACAGTGGTGTGTGATGGTGACGGTGGTGTGTGATGGTGACGGTGGTGTGTGAAGGTGATGGTGGTGTGTGGTGGTGACGGTGGTGTGTGGTGGTGACCGTGGTGTGTGATGGTGACGGTGGTGTGTGAAGGTGATGGTGGTGTGTGGTGGTGACGGTGGTGTGTGGTGGTGACCGTGGTGTGTGATGGTGACGGTGGTGTGTGAAGGTGACTGTGGTGTGTAGTGGTGACGGTGGTGTGTGGTGGTTACGGTGGTGTGTGAAGGTGACGGTGGTGTGTGGTGGTGACGGTGGTGAGTGTTGGTGACGGTGGTGTGTGATGGTGACGATGGTGTGTGGTGGTGACGGTGGTGAGTGTTGGTGACGGTGGTGTGTGATGGTGACGATGGTGTGTGGTGGTGACGGTGGTGTGTGGTGGTGACGGTGGTGAGTGTGGTGGTGACGGTGGTGAGTGTTGGTGACGGTGGTGTGTGATGGTGACGGTGGTGTGTGATGGTGACGGTGGTGTGTGGTGGTGACGGTGGTGTGTGGTGGTGACCGTGGTGTGTGGTGGTGACGGTGGTGTGTGATGGTGACGGTGGTGTGTGATGGTGACGGTGGTGTGTGGTGGTGACGGTGGTGTGTGGTGGTGACCGTGGTGTGTGGTGGTGACGGTGGTGTGAAGTGGTGACGGTGGTGGGTGTGGTGGTGACGGTGGTGTGTGGTGGTGACGGTGGTGAGTGTTAGGGACGGTGGTGTGTGGTGGTGACTGTGGTGTGTGATTGTGACGGTGGTGTGAGGTGGTGACGGTGGTGTGTGATTGTGACGGTGGTGTGTGGTGGTGACGGTGGTGTGTGGTGGTGACGGTGGTGTGTGGTGGTGACGGTGGTGTGTGATGGTGACGGTGGTGTGTGGTGGTGACGGTGGTGTGTGATGGTGACGGTGGTGTGTGATGGTGACGGTGGTGTGTGGTGGTGACGGTGGTGGGTGTGGTGGTGACGGTGGTGGGTGTGGTGGTGACGGTGGTGAGTGTTGGTGACGGTGGTGTGTAGTGGTAACGGTGGTGTGTGATGGTGACGGTGGTGTGTGGTGGTGACGGTGGTGAGTGTTTGTGACGGTGGTGTGTGGGTGAGACAGTGGTGTGTGATGGTGACGGTGGTGTGTGATGGTGACGGTGGTGTGTGAAGGTGATGGTGGTGTGTGGTGGTGACGGTGGTGTGTGGTGGTGACCGTGGTGTGTGATGGTGACGGTGGTGTGTGAAGGTGATGGTGGTGTGTGGTGGTGACGGTGGTGTGTGGTGGTGACCGTGGTGTGTGATGGTGACGGTGGTGTGTGGTGGTGACCCTGGTGTGTGGTGGTGACGGTGGTGTGGTAGTGACGGTGGTGTGTGGTGGTGACGGTGGTGTGTGAAGGTGAAGGTGGTGTGTGGTGGTGACGGTGGTGTGTGGTGGTGACCGTGGTGTGTGATGGTGACGGTGGTGTGTGAAGGTGACGGTGGTGTGTGATGGTGACGGTGGTGTGTGGTGGTGACGGTGATGTGTGGTGGTGACCGTGGTGTGTGATGGTGACAGTGGTGTGTGAAGGTGACGGTGGTGTGTGATGGTGACGGTGGTGTGTGGTGGTGACGGTGGTGGGTGTGGTGGTGACGGTGGTGCGTGTTGGTGACGGTGGTGTGTAGTAGTAACGGTGGTGTGTGACGGTGACGGTGGTGTGTGGTGGTGACGGTGGTGAGTGTTTGTGACGGTGGTGTGTGGTGGTGACGGTGGTGTGTGATGGTGACGGTGGTGTGTGATGGTGACGGTGGTGTGTGAAGGTGACGGTGGTGTGTGGTGGTGACGGTGGTGTGTGGTGGTGACGGTGGTGTGTGATGGTGACGGTGGTGTGTGAAGGTGACAGTGGTGTGTGATGGTGACGGTGGTGTGTGGTGGTGACGGTCGTGTGTCGTGGTGACCGTGGTGTGTGGTGGTGACGGTGGTGTGTGGTGGTGACGGTGGTGTGTGAAGGTGACGGTGGTGTGTGGTGGTGACGGTGGTGTGTGGTGGTGACCGTGGTGTGTGATGGTGACGGTGGTGTGTGAAGGTGACGGTGGTGTGTGGTGGTGACGGGGGTGTGTGGTGGTGACGGTGGTGTGTGGTGGTGACGGTCGTGTGTGGTGGTGACGGTGGTGTGAGGTGGTGACGGTGGTGTGTGATGGTGACGGTGGTGTGTGAAGGTGACTGTGGTGTGTAGTGGTGACGGTGGTGTGTGGTGGTTACGGTGGTGTGTGAAGGTGACGGTGGTGTGTGGTGGTGACGGTGGTGAGTGTTGGTGACGGTGGTGTGTGATGGTGACGATGGTGTGTGGTGGTGACGGTGGTGAGTGTTGGTGACGGTGGTGTGTGATGGTGACGATGGTGTGTGGTGGTGACGGTGGTGTGTGGTGGTGACGGTGGTGAGTGTGGTGGTGACGGTGGTGAGTGTTGGTGACGGTGGTGTGTGATGGTGACGGTGGTGTGTGATGGTGACGGTGGTGTGTGGTGGTGACGGTGGTGTGTGGTGGTGACCGTGGTGTGTGGTGGTGACGGTGGTGTGTGATGGTGACGGTGGTGTGTGATGGTGACGGTGGTGTGTGGTGGTGACGGTGGTGTGTGGTGGTGACCGTGGTGTGTGGTGGTGACGGTGGTGTGAAGTGGTGACGGTGGTGGGTGTGGTGGTGACGGTGGTGTGTGGTGGTGACGGTGGTGAGTGTTGGTGACGGTGGTGTGTGGTGGTGACTCTGGTGTGTGATTGTGACGGTGGTGTGAGGTGGTGACGGTGGTGTGTGATTGTGACGGTGGTGTGTGGTGGTGACGGTGGTGTGTGGTGGTGACGGTGGTGTGTGGTGGTGACGTTGGTGTGTGATGGTGACGGTGGTGTGTGGTGGTGACGGTGGTGTGTGATGGTGACGGTGGTGTGTGATGGTGACGGTGGTGTGTGGTGGTGACGGTGGTGGGTGTGGTGGTGACGGTGGTGGGTGTGGTGGTGACGGTGGTGAGTGTTGGTGACGGTGGTGTGTAGTGGTAACAGTGGTGTGTAATGGTGACGGTGGTGTGTGGTGGTGACGGTGGTGTGTGGTGGTGACCGTGGTGTGTGATGGTGACGGTGGTGTGTGAAGGTGACGGTGGTGTGTGATGGTGACGGTGGTGTGTGGTGGTGACGGTGATGTGTGGTGGTGACCGTGGTGTGTGATGGTGACGGTGGTGTGTGAAGGTGACGGGGGTGTGTGATGGTGACGGTGGTGTGTGGTGGTGACGGTGGTGTGTGGTGGTGACCGTGGTGTGTGGTGCTGACGGTGGTGTGTGGTGGTGACGGTGGTGTGTGGTGGTGACGGTGGTGTGTGGTGGTGACCGTGGTGTGTGATGGTGACGGTGGTGTGTGAAGGTGACGGTGGTGTGTGATGGTGACGGTGGTGTGTGGTGGTGACGGTGATGTGTGGTGGTGACCGTGGTGTGTGATGGTGACGGTGGTGTGTGAAGGTGACGGTGGTGTGTGATGGTGACAGTGGTGTGTGGTGGTGACGGTGGTGTGTGGTGGTGACGGTGGTGTGTGGTGGTGACGATGGTG